>NC_134355.1:648459417-648765251 GCF_048569485.1 Anomaloglossus baeobatrachus
ACCCCAAACTTGTGTACAAAAAGGCCAACAATAACGGTAATTTGGTGGCACCAACTATACGGAGAACCATATTGCCTAGTAAGGGAGGGATATATGGTCTAAAAGGCTACTTTCCATGTAAAAAATGTATTGTTTGTAAAAATACAAAAAATAGTGCACGGAAAAATTTCTGGCAAGGACAGGAGGAAATAATTATTAAAGACCTAATTACCTGTCGAACAAAGGGGGTTATATATTGTATTCAGTGCCCCTGCCAAAAAAGATATGTCGGCCGAACTACAAGACCCCTATGGAAGAGGGTGGGCGAACATATCAGAAGTATTAATAATAAATGCAATAAACATCCACTGTCCAAGCACTATTTATTAAAACATGGAGGATCCTTTAAAGGATCCCTAGTTTGTGGTATACAAAAAGTGACAAGAGATTGGAGGGGTGGTGACTTTATTAGGAAAATGTCACGGACAGAAAGTAAATGGATTTTTGAGCTAAATACATTAAAGCCGAATGGGCTCAATAATGATATTGAACTGTTTGCTTTTAATTAAATTATGGATTTTAATAAATGTTTTTAATGTTAATTCTTTATATATTTTTTATAATGGCCCTTTATATGTGGATTATGGATCACACTAAATTATTTAAGAGCTATGAGGCAGTTGTCCTGCAATATAGCTAGACTAATAATATTAATTTCATATTAAAATACTAAAATACAAGTATCGTATATATTGAGGATTTTATATATATTGAGGATTACAAATAAATAAAAATAAAAAAAGAATAAACAATAATGAAAATTATGAAAATGCATATATACATAAAAATACAAAAATATATATTAAAAAAAAAAATTTTTGGACTCTATATATAAGAAAAAGTAACCGACAAACAAATTCTTTTTTAATACTATTTCAAGAAATTCCTCTACCTCTATAGCAAAAAATAAAATATTTTATATAAAAAAATAAATAAAAATGTAATGTTATGATTATATATAATTGGTTTTTATGCATATTGATAGGTTTTTTTTTATATATTTTTAAACTTTCTCTCCATGTACTAAGGTATAAATACATATCTATGGATCCCCTAAATGTATTATTATTACGATGTAGTATTTTTGAGGAACCTATATAATAATAAAAAATCTTTGCACTAGCCTATAATATATGCGGTTTTTTATACCTAAGTAGGCTAAATGTTGTGTAATTGGTGAGGGTGACTTTCTGTATAATTAAATCCCATTAAATCTGTGTATAAGTAGTACCCAAATTAACAGCTGAGCTATCCTTGAGGAAGGGGACCGGTAACGCCCCCGAAACGCGCGTCGGATTTGGATTCTTGCTCAGCTCACCGGTCAGGTGAATTGCAATTGGTAGCCTCTCTCCCCCCTTGTGGAGCTCTCCAGCCTTGTATGCGGCAAACGCCCGGGCTGTCACAGAAGGAATAGGAGAAGCTACATGTTTATTTTACTACCGTCCTGGGAGCCAGCACGGGTAGTGCTTTGTCGGCTCTGCTCCGCTTGATCTAGGAGCGCAAATAAAGGACCCCTGCAGGAACAGGAGAAGATGTGTACTTGTTTTACTACCGTCCTGGGAGCCAGCACGGGATAGTGCTCTGTCGGCTCTGCTCCGCTTGGTCTAGGGGCGCAAATAAAGGACCCCTGCACAGAAACAACCTGATATTCACAGAAGGAGAAAGTATCGTGCAGTTGACCAGACTATGGAAATTTGATTCTTGAACCTGACTGCAGGTAAACTCTTATTGGGACATACTTTGTTGCGCCGTGGCTCTGCCTCATTACTACTATATTCCTGGAGTGCAGTATTTTCAAACCTAATAACGGTACCTGGATTGTTGAAATTACTGTTTATAATCTAAAGCCACTATTAAAACCTTCCCTACGGCAAAAATTTTTTTTTTTTCCAGGCTTTTGAAAAATTGTGTTGCAGCGATATTTTCAATTGGCATTGAAGATCCTATGCCTTGAAACGTTATTCAATATATTTTATGAGGTTTTTTTTTTTATAACTGAATGTTTTATTAAATTTTTTAACAGACATAGAAAAAGTACATGGATGCATAGGTATGTCTCACAAGCATGTGAGCAATAACTGTAAACCAAAAATCAGTATACATATCTTATTATCCACTGATACAATAAAAACAGGGGATGTGACAAGACAAACAATACAAGACTAAACAGGGAAGTTTAAGGAAGGGGGGATGGAGTGTGGAGGGTGAATATATCAGGCTTCCATCAAGACCATACCTCACTATTATTCTTTATTGGCCCAATAAGTGTCCCAGAGTGACCAAACACTCTCAAAATGATCTACTGTATTATTTGACAAGGCAGATAGATACTCCATCCTTCTCACATCTTGGATCCGAGATTGGAGATCGGTAAGTGAGGGTGGATGAGCTAACTTCCAGTTGCGGGCAATCAGACATCTAGCTGCTGTAGTTATATGTAACAATAACCGCTTCACTCTTTTCCCCAGCTGAACAAGTGGTATATTTAATAGATAGAATTTAGGATCCAGGGAAACCCGAAGGTCAGTTACTTTATATATAAGGGATTGCACCAACCTCCAGAAACGCTGGATATTGGGGCATACCCAGAATATGTGCGGTATATCTCCCCCTGTAGCTCCACACCTCCAACAATTGTCAGGTATAGCTGGGTTTAGTTTATGTAGTAGTGATGGGGTGTGATACCAATACATAACTAATTTATACTGATTTTCCTTATAGACATAGCATGAGGATGTCTTAGAGGCAGTATCCCAGATCCGTTTCCACATACACAAGGGAATGCTCTCACCAAGGAAATCTTCCAATTTCCTCATATACAGTTAGGTCCAGAAATATTTGGACAGTGACACAATTTTCGCGAGTTGGGCTCTTCATGCCACCACATTGGATTTGAAATGAAACCTCTACAACAGAATTCAAGTGCAGATTGTAACGTTTAATTTGAAGGTTTGAACAAAAATATCTGATAGAAATTGTAGGAATTGTACACATTTCTTTACAAACACTCCACATTTTAGGAGGTCAAAAGTAATTGGACAAATAAACCAAACCCAAACAAAATATTTTTATTTTCAATATTTTGTTGCGAATCCTTTGGAGGCAATCACTGCCTTAAGTCTGGAACCCATGGACATCACCAAACGCTGGGTTTCCTCCTTCTTAATGCTTTGCCAGGCCTTTACAGCCGCAGCCTTCAGGTCTTGCTTGTTTGTGGGTCTTTCCGTCTTAAGTCTGGATTTGAGCAAGTGAAATGCATGCTCAATTGGGTTAAGATCTGGTGATTGACTTGGCCATTGCAGAATGTTCTACTTTTTTGCACTCATGAACTCCTGGGTAACTTTGGCTGTATGCTTGGGGTCATTGTCCATCTGTACTATGAAGCGCCGTCCGATCAACTTTGAGGCATTTGGCTGAATCTGGGCTGAAAGTATATCCCGGTACACTTCAGAATTCATCCGGCTACTCTTGTCTGCTGTTATGTCATCAATAAACACAAGTGACCCAGTGCCATTGAAAGCCATGCATGCCCATGCCATCACGTTGCCTCCACCATGTTTTACAGAGGATGTGGTGTGCCTTGGATCATGTGCCGTTCCCTTTCTTCTCCAAACTTTTTTCTTCCCATCATTCTGGTACAGATTGATCTTTGTCTCATCTGTCCATAGAATACTTTTCCAGAACTGAGCTGGCTTCATGAGGTGTTTTTCAGCAAATTTAACTCTGGCCTGTCTATTTTTGGAATTGATGAATGGTTTGCATCTAGATGTGAACCCTTTGTATTTACTTTCATGGAGTCTTCTCTTTACTGTTGACTTAGAGACAGATAGACCTACTTCACTGAGTGTTCTGGACTTCAGTTGATGTTGTGAACGGGTTCTTCTTCACCAAAGAAAGTATGCGGCGATCATCCACCACTGTTGTCATCCGTGGACGCCCAGGCCTTTTTGAGTTCCCAAGCTCACCAGTCAATTCCTTTTTTCTCAGAATGTACCCGACTGTTGATTTTGCTACTCCAAGCATGTCTGCTATCTCTCTGATGGATTTTTTCTTTTTTTTCAGCCTCAGGATGTTCTGCTTCACCTCAATTGAGAGTTCCTTAGACCGCATGTTGTCTTGTCACAGCAACAGCTTCCAAATGCAAAACCACACACCTGTAATCAACCCCAGACCTTTTAACTACTTCATTGATTACAGGTTAACGAGGGAGACGCCTTCAGAGTTAATTGCAGCCCTTAGAGTCCCTTGTCCAATTACTTTTGGTCCCTTGAAAAAGAGGAGGCTATGCATTACAGAGCTATGATTCCTAAACCCTTTCTCCGATTTGGATGTGAAAACTCTCATATTGCAGCTGGGAGTGTGCACTTTCAGCCCATATTATATATATAATTGTATTTCTGAACATGTTTTTGTAAACAGCTAAAATAACAAAACTTGTGTCACTGTCCAAATATTTCTGGACCTAACTGTATGTATGATCTGGCTTGTCTCTTGGGCAGGGGGTAATTAAAATACGATATATATCTGAGATGAGGCCTTTAGTAGAGACCCCAGCTCTGCATAATCTCTCAAAAAGTGTAGGGGTGGAGACTTCTAGGGAGGTAAAAAGGGAGTGCATCAGGTGTCTAACTTGTAAATAGCGATATTGGGAATTGCCAGGGAGATTAAATTTATCAGCTATGGTGGCGTAGGGGAGAAGGACTCTGGAACGTGCATCTACTATGTCAGCAAAGCAAAAGAGTATCCTGTCAAACCATGTTTTAGTCGCTGTACCCTGCATACCGTCTGGCATTTTGGGATTGAAAAGAAAAGAAGTCAAGGGAGAGTGTTCGGATTGAAGTGGAAACTTTTTGACACAACAGTCTCATATCCTCTTTGTGAAGGCTATAGGGCCCAGAGTATGTGCGTCAGGCTTGTTTGATGAGGTGCCCCAGAGGTAGGAATTGGGGTGTATTGGGGCGAGCCATAACTTCTCTATTTCCATCCATCTAGAGAAGGCACTGCGATTAGACCATGCAGGGATGTGACGTAAGTGTACTGCCCAATAGTACTGTTACGGGGGCTGTCTGATAATAACTTAAAGGAGTATCAGACAGTCAGGGTCCACCGTGCAAAGACTCTGCTGCAGACTATGGCAGAGTGCAATACCTCTGTTAACTCACAGAAGGATATAATAAGTAAGTAAAGCAATTCCTCCCTTACTTGGAGGGTGTGTGGAATGATCTCTGTTAATAATCACAGAGACAAAGGCAATGTGTGCGAAATGGCACCTACCTAGGTCCGCTCTTCTAGTGGTGCAAAAGAGACGAACAGCAGCGTAAGCCGCACAAAACTCCTACCTGCGTTCGCTCCACTAGTGTGCGAGGACACGAACCACTAGATATGGCACCTGCCTAGGTCCGCTCTTCTAGTGGTGCAAAAGAGACGAACAGCAGCGTAAGCCGCACAAAGCTCCTACCTCTGTTCGCTCCCCTAGTGTGCGAGGATACGAACAACTGCCAGACGCAGTATAAGGAACGTTACCCTAGCGGCAACGTCCACCTACGAGTCGAACCACAAGGCCCAGCTAGACCATGTGCCTCAGGCACCTGCCTATGTCCGCTCCCCTAAGAGGTAAGGATACGGACAGCAGCCGAAGCTGTAAGGTATAAGAACGCTACCCTGCCGGTAGCGCTCACCTAGCATAGACAGAGGAATGCCTAGAGGAACGCGCACAGAGCGTCTACTCTTATGCATGAACCAAGAGGACTGAGCGCCATGCGGCGTGTGTCAGGGTCTTATATAGAACGACAGGAGTGACGTCATGCTGGCCTATCACCGAGTAAGGCATCACAAGCACATGACCAGCGACCAATCGGCATAGAAGGTGTCAGAGACATGTGACCTCGTGTCAGCGATGATGTCACCCGCACATGTGCAATGGCTCCAAGATAGGACTTAGTCTCCGGCGCTCGCACATGTGCAGTAGCAAGAAATCTGGACTTAGTCTCCAGCGCTCGCACATGTGCAGTAGCAAGAAATCTGGACATAGTCTCCAGTGCTCGCAGCAACCGTAACAAGTACCTAGTAATATCAGGGACTCCTAGGCCTCCTCTCAGTTTACTGTCAAACAAAGTCGCTTTCTTAATTCTATGTCTCTTGTGGGCCCAAACGAATTGAAGTGTAACAGACTGAATATTGCGCAACTCTTTGTATGGTACACACACCGGAAGGGTCTCAAATAGGTAAAGTAGCTTCGGCAACACAGACATTTTGACTGCAGAGATTCTTCCAAACAGAGACAATGGGAGCTTGTTCCAATTGAGCAGGAGCCTTTTTATCTCAGTAAATAAGCTAGGATAGTTCTGCTGGTATAATAGCTTATACTTAGATGTTAGTTGTATCCCCAGGTATGTCAAGGATATATTTTTCCATTTATAATTGTAGTTTTCCTGTAAGGAAGAAACTCGCCCCTGTGGAATATTAATAGGCAGGGCTTCCGTTTTGTTCTGATTGACCTTATACCCTGACAGCCTTCCAAATTGTAGTAATAAGGAATGCAAATTCGGGAGGGTGGTATGTGGTTGGGACAAAATCAATAGGACATCATCCGCATATAAGGATAGCTTAAACTCCTTGTCTCTCACCATTACTCCACGTATATTAGGGTCAATGCGAATAGCAGCAGCCAATGGCTCAATACACATAAAAAAGAGAAGGGGGGACAAAGGGCATCCCTGACGAGTGCCATTGTGTATTTGAAAGGGTTGAGATGTGGCATAAGGAAGCTTGACCGAGGCTGAGGGGCATGAATATAGACTTTTCAGGGCAGTAATGAATGCACCCGAAATTCCAAAATGATGCAATGTTTCAAACATGAATGGCCACCCCAGACGGTCAAACGCCTTCTCCGCATCCAAACTAAGAAGGAGTGCTTCACTCTCTGTCTTATTAACAACTTCTACTAAGTCAATGATCTTCCTGGTGTTGTCCCCCTCTTACCTACATGGGACAAAACCCACCTGTATTAGGTGAGGGAGCAGGACCGAAAGACGTAGAGCCAGTAGTTTAGTAAAAATTTTCAAATCAGCATTAAGTAGTGCTATGGGCCTATAATTGGCACATTCCAGACCATCCATCCCCGGTTTGGGTATGAGCGTAATATAAGAATGTAACATACTTGTGGGTATAGGGGAGCCCGTGAGGAAGCTATTAAATAATTTAACTAAATAAGGGGTAAGTCGATCCGCAAATGCCTTGTAGTAAAAATATGTCAGACCATCTGGACCCGGTGATTTTCCATTAGGAAGTAATTTAAGCACCTCTTCTACCTATTCACACGAGATTTCTTTATTCAGTGTGTTTGCAGCATTCTTAGTAGAGTAGGCAGCTTACATTGCTCAAGAAAGGAGTGGATTAGCTCCCTCTGTCTTCCTGGGTCTGCAGGAAGAGAGCTAGACAAAGAGTACAGTCTCGACAGATAATCCTGAAAGATCTTTGCAACTTTAGTGGGGTCATAGAAAATATTCCCCCCGAATCTCTCAAGGCATAAACGGATGAGTTCCCCCTATCCTCTCTAAGTTGGCGGGCCAAAAGGGAGTGAGATTTATTTCCTTTGTCATAGTATTTATGCCTACTATAAAGTAGTAATTTTTCTGTTATACTGACCGCTAGATCTTTCAGTTGGGCACGGGTCTTTACCATAGCTCTAAGGGTACATATTGATGGGTTAAGGGCCATCCTATTTTCTAAGTCTCTAAGACTTCTGAGAAGCTGATTTCTCTGATATAGTCTATCTCTTTTGATACGGGAGCTTAATGCTATGCATTGCCCTCTAAAGACAGCCTTATGGGCTTCCCAAACAGTGGAAAAATTAGGCACTGACCCCTTGTTCTCGAAGTATTCTATCAGTCCTGCTTCCAGTTTGTCTCTGTAGGGAGTTCTCTTGAGGAGGGACTCATTGAGCCTCCAGTGGCAGACTCTTGTACGTGAAGTTGTCTGATCTAGGGTGAGAGTCATTGGCGCGTGGTCTGATCACGTTATTGAAACAATATCTACACTGCTCGTCAATCTAAGGGCTTGAACGTTGCCAAAGAAGAAATCGATCCTGGTGTGTGTACCATGAGGGGGAGAGTAGAAGGTAAAGGTTTTTTCAGAGGGATGTTTAACTCGCCACAAATCAAATAAGGCAAACCTGCGGATCAGTCTTCGAAAGGCAGCTGTCAATTTACGCTGAGACGGGCTCGACAATTGATTGTTAATGGTCAACCTGTCTAAAGAGTCAGAGAAAATAGTGTTAAAATCTCCACCCACAATCCACGCTGAGGAGGGAAGGCGTGTGAGTTTGAGGAATACCCGGTTCAAAAAGAGGATCTGGGAGGTGTTAGGGGCATAAATGTTACACAAAAGGATTGGAACTTCCTTATATGTCTCTTGTAGGATAAGGTATCTACCCTGTGGGTCTGCCAGGGAGGTAGTAACTTGAATAAGACAGGTTCTTGATATCAAAATCGCCACACCGGCTTTTTTCCTTTCCTGGGAGGCTAGAAAAATCGTGGGGTACAGATGTTTAGCAAAATTGCAGTTCCCATTGAGGTTCAAGTGCGTTTTCTGCAAGAAAACCACATCAGCTCGCTGGGTCTGCATCTCACCAAGTGCCATACGCCTCTTAATGTTTGAGTTTAGACCCTTAACATTTAACGTTAAAATTTTAACCATATTTTAAGTTGTAGTATAAAGAAAAATTAGCATTACATACGAAGGCTAACCGGGTATTGCCCATTTCAAAATTGCCTAAAGGCCCATGCTGAGTGGTTCTCAATGGGGTACAGAGGATTCCCTCACCACAATTAGGGTAGACACATAGGGGATGGGAAAGCACAATGACAAAACACATAACACATAGATCATAACATTTACATGTCACAAATGTTACCGGAGAGGAGTGAAGCCATGGGCAAAATCCTTTACCTCCGCCACCGTCCTCTCCGGCCAGGGTCAAAGAAGAAAAAATTGGCATAACTTTACCAGTATATAAACCCTAACCTCCTTTACCAACTCTTCCGTAGGAGGAACCAGGGTAACTCTAACCCTTAAAGGGGGTTTGTAGCTACGGACACTCTGCTATCGCAGTCAGTATCGGCAGCTAAATTCAAAACATCTACAAGAGGGGAGTATTCAATTCTCACCGCCCTAGTAGCAAACCAATGCAAATAGTATGAGGAGTCATAACCAGATATATTAATATCAGAAGAGGAAAGAAAAAAGTGAACAGCTACTTATGAAAGAAAGGACCAACCAAAGTCCCTGTAATAAACAAGGGAGGGCATGAAACCCCCCCCAATACCCCCAAGGGGGCTTCAGCTTGACACCATAGATGCAAACAAGGGGCTCCAGTTCCCAGAAGAAAAACAAAATAAATAAAAATTGTCATCTCAGGTTGGAGCTGGTCGTGCCTTAGGCCATGATGAGGGAGATCCCCCCTTAGAGTCCACTTGCTGCCAGATTGGACGGGGTGGACTGGATGGCATCTCTAATTCCAGTTCCACCAGGGAGGGTGAAGGGACTCCCAGGTCAGTGCAGAAAGCTGGGAGGTCCCGAGTTGAGCGAAGCACATCCGTACGACAATCTTTTGAGGCTATGAGGGCAAACGGGTACCCCCAGCAGTATCGGATGCCCTTATCTTTTAAGGATGCAAGAAGTGGCTGCAGGTGTCTTCTTTTCTGTAAGGTGATCCAAGAAAGATCAGGGAATAATTGGATCCGAGTCCCTTGGTATTCAATTCTCTCTGAGGTACGAGCTTTAGCCATAATGGACTCTTTTAGTTGGAAGTCGTGGACGCAGCAAATAATGTCACAAGATTGGTTTTGAGGTTCCCTGGGGTGTAATGCTCTATGCGCTCTGTCCGATTTTATCCTTTGAGTTGTAGGGCGCTCCAGCAGTGTTAAATATGGTTTCAAGAATGGCATGGACATCCTTATTACCTGTGGCTTCAAGGACACCTCTCACTCGGATATTATTACGGCGTCCTCTGTTATCTAGGTCTTCCAGATGTTTGTTAGTTTCACTCAGGGCCTGAGCATAGGAAGTCACGTTTTACTGTAATTTGATGATGTACTGTCTAGTGGCATCGTGATCCCTTTCAACTGAGTCCACTCTATCTGCTAATAGCCCAACATCTTGGCGGATGGAATTAATTTCTGACTTACAGGTTTCTTTCACCTCTGAGATCAGGGATTTGAAGTCTTCCTTGGTAGGAAGGAGATCCAGATACTTTTTTAATTTTCTATGGTCAAAATGGTGTTTCATATCTCCCGACTCAGCCTCTGATGGGGAGTCGGGTGACCCTCCCCCGTCCTCCTGCTGAGACACTAGAGGAGATAGTGAGGGCGTAGAGTCTAGGTCCATATCCGATGGATCCGACCACGCAGTTTTATTTTTCGCTTGAGTACCTTTATGGGTTGATTGTCGTTGTGACTTTGGTGGCATGGGGTCATTCGCAACACAGTCTCTCTTAGTAAGAAACTTGTCCAGAGGGGTCACAAACGGCTGCCCCTTTCTTAATCTGTATGACCAGCCTGGACCTCTTCTCCTCCTCAGCCCAGCCAGATCGTCACCTAGTCTGTGCCGTGTATTATATTTCCTTTCAATATTATTTATTAATGCAACATCATTAAAATTGTAGCTGTCGACTCATGTCCTCTATATGGGCGGTAAGGCGAGCCTCCCCTCTACGCAGACATTATACAGGGGTGTATATCCCTTTCATAGCCCCCTCCTGTAGCAATCTCTTTACAGCAAGCTATTGTTCCAATGACCACTGGATGGCAGTAGAGTGTAATGCAGGGAGTGAGTTTTTATATATAGAAATGGAAGGCTCTGAAAAACACTTCTGTGGGACTGCTACGAGTTTTCTTCCTTATCTCACTTATATCAGGGAAGAGGGGGGTCGGAGTGCCCCTCTCCCTGCACTGCCACAAGACCACACTCAGGCCCCCAGGCCAGGACGGCAGATTACTGCACCGCAGCTCTTCTTCACCCTGCTCAGGACCTTACACTGCTGCCCCTCACTGCTGCTTCCAGGGCTCCTGCTCGTTCCCCTCTTCCAGATCACTGCACCAAGTGCCTCAGTAGCTCCACTCACCCCACCCCCGCTCCAGGAATTTCCCCTCCGCTGCGTGTGTTCACCAGGAGACCGGATCTATTCAATGTGAGTGGTGTCGGCGTTCCTCCTCTCTGAGGGTCACAGACTGTAGCTCCTCGCCGCTGATCACAGGGCGCCCGCTCGCTCCCCTCCTCCAGAGCACTGCCTGGCTTCTGCAGATGCTCCGCTCACCTTGACCACGCTCTGGGACTTCCCTCTGCCACGTGTGCCCACCTGAGATCCAGGCCTTCTCGGGGTGAGTGGTGTCGGTGCTCTTCCTCTCTCTCCTGGTCTGCTGACGTTCCCGGTCGGTGTCTCACGTCTGCAGGGATCTGTTAACTGTCACTGGGTGCTGAATTCAGGTCCAGGAGGGTCACAGTAACCGCTGAACCGGAGTGTTCCACCAGAGCCAAGCCACCATGCGTCTTTCCCGCTCTGCGTCCAGGCCACGCCCCCATATTATATGAGTTTTTAACAGCTGTTTTTGCCACCGGCCGGGGCATTGCAACCAGACACCTGGTATTTGATTGTTGCACTTAATCAACTTTATTCATGTGGTGTATGTTTTTTGTTTTTATTTTTATTTTATGTATTCTATTTTGTGTGTATTGTGCTGAATAAATTTGTGTCTAAAACAGGGATAGCACTATAATAAAACAAACTAAAAAACAAAAAAACCTTTTATTAGCGCTGGTTTATTGGGGTTTTTTATTTTAAAAACTCTCATTTAAAATTACAACACAAAAACACTGATCGGCTCAGCTTCGTCTCCATGGCAACCAACCCACTTCTATTCACAACAAAACTTTATTCATCCTCAACTTAACTGATAGAGCAATGGTGCCATAAAAGTATTTTATAAATCAAGCCGCAAAATTGCATTTTCACTGCATAGTTCGGCTATTATTTACATCACAGTACTCACAAAATTATTCAAGTATTACTTTGTAAACACTTAAGTTTTAAAACAACAGTGAGTGTTGCTGACATCTAGAGGTCAGATGCCATCGTTACAGGTGGGCTTTTTACTCATAGTCAATACCAACACATATCGCTATACACTCTCCTACACTCCACCCCACTTATAATTGGTCGTCCCGACCATCTTTATTTGCATAAATTATAGTCAACACATATTGATCAGGATTATTTCTCTTAGGGGGAATACCAACAGTCTCCCTCTTTGATCTCCGCAGATCAACCTCTGAGGAATAAGCATGTGTGTCAGATGACACCACCACCTCCAGAGGGATTTCCGGATTTTCAGGGATCCTTGGTTGAGTTCTCATTTCTATCTCAGGCTCATCAAAACAATCACACCAGATGTTGTCTGGTTGTTTTGTCAATACCTTTGGCTTGGGTGACCTTGGCATCTCATTTTGTGGTTCTGGGGTGACTGACACACAGCGCTTCAACCAATTTCTATGCATCGTGCGAAAAGGACCATCACTCCCCTCAGGGGTAATCGTATACACACTGCCTTCCGAGGATTCTTTAATCACGATATACGGAATATTTTCCCACCGGTCAGCCAATTTCCCATCTGGTCGAGTAACTCGTACCAGAACTCGATCCCCTTGCTGAAATGTTTCTCCGGACACCACCCCCCGGTCGTGGTGGGGTTGACTTTGTAATCGGTCTTTTGCCAGCTTATGTACCGCCTCCAGTTTACACTTATGATCCCGCATCCACTCGTGCGGGGTCCCCCCGGTCGTGGTGGGGATGACTTTGTAATCGGTCTTTTGCCAGCTTATGTACCGCCTCCAGTTTACACTTATGATCCCGCATCCACTCGTGCGGGGTTCGATGCTCGAACCCTTCCAGCGCTGAAAAATTCAGTTCCACGACTTCCCTTCCAGGTCTCCCAAACATCATCATGTATGGAGAGAACCCAGTTGCAATGTGCACATGATTGTTGTACGCCCACATTAACTCTGGTATCAGTTCAGGCCAACAACTATTTTGGTTTTGGTCTTGCTCAAGGGTTCTCAACATCTGCAACAGAGTTCTATTGAACCTTTCGCAAGCTCCATTGCCTCGTGGATGGTAAGGAGTAGTCCGGGATTGCCGCACACCATACAACTGGAGTAACTCCGTTATAAGTTTACCTTGAAAACAGGCTCCTTGATCAGAGTGTACTCTTTTCGGGCAACCATACACTTGAATGAAGTGTTTGCAGATGGCTTGAACCGCTGTCTCTGCAGTTTGGTCCTTAGTGGGTACCACTACAGCATATTTTGTGAAATGGTCTGTCATTACTATACAGGACGTATATGTCCACTCTTTGAGGGACCCACAGATAAATAGTCGATCATCAAAACTTCTAACGGGGCGGACGTTACAATGGTTTGTACTGGAGCCCTCTCCTCACAGAATTTGTTGACTTTACAGGTACGACACTGAATACACACTTGGCGAACCACCTCTTCTAAACCAGGAGTATAAACAAATCTACGTAGCCACTTGTAAGTTTTGTCCGGCCCAAAATGAGCACCTTGTACATGGGCCTCCCTAGCCACCTCAGGAGTCAGGGAACCTGGAATCACCACTTGCCAACAATACCCTATTTCAGTATTAACATACATGCAACGCTACAAAACTCTGTCGGCTGCAGCAAGCCATCCCATTGTCGCAGCAATTTCTGCCCCTCAGGCTTTAATTTGTCTCGCTCATCACCCTTAGGCCAAGAGTGATCATTTAACCACTGCTTGATCAAGGCCAATTCTACATCTGCATCTTGCACCTGGACCCAATTTTGCCGAGTTTTACCTAGTAAAGTGCCTATCTGAGCATCTATCCCACTTAAGCGGACTACATCTACGAATACCGGCAACCGTCTAAGATCTGGTATTTCTGTGTCTTCCAAATCCTCATCCGTTGCCCTCTCTGGGGTTTTATGGAGCACCCTTGACAATGCATCAGCATTCGTGTTCTTCCTCCCAGAGCGAAACCGGATTTGGTAATTGAATTTTGACATTCTGGCCATCCACCTCTGTTCTAGCGCTCCTAGTTTGGCATTACCTAGGTGAGCAAGTGGTTATTGTCAGTCATGGCCAGAACTTCTGAGCCTGCCAGGTAACCAGCAAATTTTTCAGTCATGGCCCACACTAATGCCAGCATCTCCAATTTGAAAGAGCTATAATTTTCATAATTCCTTTCTGCATCTCTCAGAGACCGACTCGCATATGCAATAACTCTCTCGCGGCCATCTTGCTCCTGGGCTAGTACCGCCCCCAATCCGAGTAGACTGCCATCGGTATGTAACCTGAAAGGACAATCGAAGCGTGCATAAGCCAACAGGGGTACCTGAGTAAGAGCGTTCCGGATCTGATCAAACGCCTCTTGTTGTCTCTCAGTCCATCGAACAGGCCTAGTTTTAGGGCCCCAATTAGTACCCCTCAATAACTCATTTGAAGGTTCAGCCAGCTTGGCGAAATCCTTCACAAACCGGCGATAATAACCAGCCAACCCCAAAAAGGCCCGCACTTCCTTAACAGTCCTGGGGATAGGCCACTTTTGAATGGCTTCAATTTTGCTCTCAGCTGGTCTTACTCCCTCAGCCAACACAACATGACCGAGATATTCAATCTGTCTGCGGAACAGACGACACTTTTTGGGCTTAATTTTTAACCCTGCATCCATCAACTTTTGGAGTACTTGCCGAAGCTTCATAAGATGATGCTCGAAAGTGTTTCCAAATATAATCACATCGTCAAGGTAAATCAGTGCTGACTCAAAATTATATTCACCAAGACAATACTCCATTAGTCGTTGGAAAGTACCGGGAGCATTAGTCAAGCCAAAAGGCATTCGATTGAACTCAAATAGGCCCATAGGCAAGATGAATGCCGTCTTTGCCCTATCTTTGGCGGCTACTGGAACCTGCCAGTATCCACTGGCAAGATCCAGGGTAGAGAAATATGTAGCCTTTCCCAACGCTGACAAAGACTCCTAAATACGAGGCAGAGGATAGGAATCTCTTACTGTGTGTGCATTCAATTTTCTATAATCTACACAGAATCTGAGAGTGCCATCTTTTTTTTGGACCAGTACCACTGGAGCTGCCCAAGGACTTTGACTTGGACGAACCACCCCATTATCCAACATTTGAGATAACATGTTTTTCACTTCTTGGTACATTGTTGGTGGGATTTGACGGTACCTTTCCCAAATCGGTGGGGTGTCTCCAGAATTGATCTCATGTTCAATCCAGTTAGTACACCCAAAGTCCTCATCTCCCCGAGAAAATGCTGATTGGTATTCCCACAAAGTTGCCTCCAGTAGTTTTAGCTGCATGGGAGTGATCGAGGAATATTCCATCTCCATCAGCTCCAGGATTTTCCTACCGTTCCATTCGGAAGTAGGTTTCTCCTTTGCCGCAAGCTGACGTGTCACCATCCAGGTCGTATGCCCGCTCGTGTCAAGAGTAAACAAATTTCGGGGAACAATTTCTTCATTACAAATGTACACCTCAGCCAACTTTGTCCCAGCCAACAAGGTTATTTCATGTTCCTGAAGATTCAGACATCTCACAGGCACATTCCCATCTCTTACAATGGCCACTGTGCGAGCCACAAGCGGCCCATTCAAATTATCTGTCCTACTTATAGGCTCCAAGACAACCTCTATGCCATTTAACCTTTTGTCTGTTCCAACAGGCATCATCAATACTTTTTCCTGGCCCGTCGCTATTTTAGCGTTTGCATCAGAAGGCACATACACTACCCCCACAGCTCTTCCCTTAGAAGCCCTTTTTTTTATGCCACAGGTACATACTATCTGCCGTAACACCCGTTGGGTTTTCCTGTGAGGCGTAGCCCTCCTCCAATAACCAGGACCTTCCCGTTCAAACAACCGAGAATCAAGTTCTCTCAGGACATTCATTCCTAACACAACCGAAAGGTCCGGTCTGGTCTGGCTTTTCACCAGCACCACTTGATGCCCAGTTCCTGTCCACATATTTCTACACTCATCCAGGCAACCCCTGTCACCGGGATCTCTTCAGTATTAGCTGTCAAAAGGTTAATCCGATACCCAGACTCTGGTTTAACCAATTGTCCAAAGTGTTCCTCGAAGTACTCTATTGGCATAGTGGTCACTTCTGATCCCGTGTCTACCAGGCATATTACTGCCTTCCCCTCTAGATTTATTTCTAACACCGGGCTATCCGCAATCAAATCGGTTGGGCACTTAGCGGACGAGGGCTCTCGCCCTTGCCTCGCCGTATGCCCAACTACAGCAAGGGTTTCCCTTTTAACGAATCCGCCGGGTCTTTTGGGCCCCGCCTTGGACAATCCCATCTTAAATGTCCAGGTTCCTGACAGTTCCAGCAGCGCCTTACACCCTGGTTCCGATACTCTGGGCCTCTGGCACGGGCCCTTTCATTCCCAACCCAAGGGGGTCTTCCCTGCTCCAGTCTCTCCCAAGGCAAATATTCCGAAGGTGAAGGTGCCGACCTGCCCATACCGAACCTCGGACGGTCAATGGGATTTTCCCAAGCTGTCATTCGAGTCAGCTTTTCCTCCAAGCGCTCAATTGACTTCTGCATGCTGAACATTTGTTCCTGCATCATGTTCTGGGGATCCTGTCCTTTTCCTATCACTTGAACACAGTTATGAGAGGAATCCCCTCATTTCCATATTGCGAGCCATTGCCTCTTTCTGTATTTCCTCATAAGTTATATCAGGTTTCTTCCGCACTAGTGCGGACAGTTCACCCCGCAAAATGTCATTTTGTAATCCCTCCATAAATTGATCTCGCAAAGCATAATCTCCATCTACAATAGTCTCTACTAACGATGAAGATTTTTTTCGAACATCTCGATATAACGCCTCTAATGCAATAGCATATTGCACCAGACTTTCTCCAGCCCTCTGTACGCGAGCGAACAGCTTGACCCTTAAGTGTCCAGCGGTGGCTAAATGATCAAAAGAACCTTCTAATATCTCTATGATATCATCCACCGTCTTGCGCTTCTGTTCCGGCTTCAATAATACTGCCTTCCTGGCATCCCCCTCCAGAGCATTAAGTGCAACTTCTACCTGTACATCAGCAGCAATTCTGTATAGGGCAATAGCGCTTTTCAGCCTCTCTATAAAATCTGGCAGCAGCATATTGTAACCGTCAAACTTCATAAGATGGTTCAATAAAGCGCCAGGAGGAGCCCTAAGAGCCAACACACCATCGTCCCCGTCCATGGCGAACACTGTATCCTGCCGACTACGCCAAAAATGTAAGAGGTGTCGCTATGATACAGTGATGCTACTGACAGGACAGATGAGTTTTTCTGAAAACGATGGTAAACAATAACAAGATTTATTATCTCAAAACTTGCCCCTGTTTGTATGGGGAAGGAAAAATACAAACTAGTAAAATAAACAGTGCAAATCAAACAAATTGTACAAGAGGATTATGTTTCAAATTTTACTACCAGGAGAACAGTCACATACTCTTGGTCCCTAAAAAGATGTCTTCCCTGGGGCCAATAATACCACCCCCCCCCCTTAAATATGACTGGATCTACACAGGGTTAATTCCAAAGTGTAAGCTGTAATATGTGTCTTTTCTGCTGGTTCACAATCGTAACCCTATTCCTGATCAATACACTCCCTGGGATCCCAATATGACCAAAACTCAGCTGTATAGCTAAGCAGAATTCAACACGAGTTTACTAACAAAAATAACATAACATAAGTGACCATATTCAATTCCCATTTACATGAAATAGAAATATTAACAATCTCATTTGAATAACACGCCCTGCGGGAAAATCCAATCCGAACAGGAGTGTGCTTTGGGGAACTTCACCACGGACTGTGGCCTTTCTAAACTTCGGTATCGACAGTCATTGGGAAGATGAATATAGTTTGTGCCTCACTGTTATTGTTACATATACAATTGTCCTTGTCTGTCTGTTTTTTATTCCATGGTCTGATTTGGACCTTTTTATTGATATATTATTAAAAGGTACGTTTTAGGCGTTTATTATCATTTCTATATTCACTTTGCTATTCTTGTTCTCATTCAGTGAATACTGTCCAGTAGCTATTTCCAATTAATATGTCAGGATATGGCAGGTTTCCTAACAGGCTTTGACACTAGCGCCTGGGCAACTGAAGCTAGAGAGGTATTCTCTGAAAGGCAGTTTGTACAAAAAGTATACACCCTCACTCAATGGCGCCTTCAGGGATCTAACAAAAACCTATAAAAATAGAATCACCTCGTGGTGGGAGGTACAATCACTTGAGTGCTATCTCAAGGATAAGTTCGTACCCAGGAACATCCGGATTTCGTTAACCCCTAATTACAGATATAAGAATCCTGAGCTTATCTCAGCTTGGCAAAAGGAGATAACAAGCTGCTCCTTAAAATTGATGACCCTCCTATTGGAGGAAGAAAAGAAAAATTTAGCCAAACTTGATAGTCTTCTTAAGGAGCAGATTGACGTTACCAGAAAATTCGCCGGTCAAGCAGATTTTGGAACAAAGGAAGTGGCCCTTCAAAACATTATAGAAAAACACCAGTATCACCTAAAAGAAAAAAAAGCATAAATTTTACATCAGAGACCTACAAGAATTTAGGGATAATAAGGCTTACAATTTTCTGGTGGTCAGGTACAACAAACCGAGTGACACTGAGGGTACATCTACGGACACCGAATTCTGTGACACAGGGAAGAGGGAACCAACGGAAGGAAAAACAGAGAGGTAGAGGAAAAACTTTGATAGAGGTGGCCACAATTATAGAGGACCTTTTTTTAGAGTCCCATCACTTCTTGAGAAGCAAGCAGAATCTCACGAATTACGGCCCACAGGGGGAACAACCCAGGTGATCAATCTCTCAAGAAGGTCCCTCTCTGACCTGGAAATGTCTGTCTTAAGTAAGGGCCATTCCTTTGTTCCGACATCGGATTTTAATCATTTTGAGACGGTGAAAGATTTAAATCTTTTCACAAGGAAATTAAAATGGAGGAAACATTTTGCCAATGAGGATAAAAAGGTCTGTAGGGAGATGGGTATTGCCGACGACTTATTGGAGGACGTGAGACTCCTGTATAGCCCGGGGGAGGTTGACCCTAATAGCAAGCGGAGGGGTCCTTTCACAGATCTCAAACGAAAGAGTAGCAAGATGCCTCCGGTCACTAATGAGGTTACTTCCATCGACATATTCTGTAATTTGGTTTCACGAGATCTGGAGTTGGTCTCAGGTAAACATACTAAGAAATATAATCTAACAAAGGGGGAGATGGACTGCCTCATTAAATTAGAAAAGGACACAGAGATCCGATAAAGGGGGGAATATTGTCCTCATGAATACCCCTGACTACCGACAGTTGTGCATGGATATTCTTGGGGACAAATCCAGTTATGAAAAACTGGGGAAAAACCCTACATATGAGCACCTATTGGTCCTGCGAGATATGTTCATGGAGGCATGAGATAAGAACCTGATCAGTAAAGTGGAATTGGATTTCCTGCTCCCCACCTGGCCGGTAACCCCCACCTTCTATTGCCTGCCGAAGGTACATAAGGGTCTAGACCCATTACGGGGCAGGCCAATTGTATCAGGCATAGGGAACGTCACTCAAAATATAGGTATTTATGCTGATAGACTCCTTAGACCCTTTGTCACATCATTGGGCTCATATCTGAGGGACACTTCGGATTTGTTGAAAAGGCTGGAGGGCGTTGTGGTTGACGAAGACACTATATTTGTAAGTATAGATGTTGAGTCCCTTTACTCCTCAATTGGACACGACTCGGGCCTTCGGGCGGTCAAGTTCTTGAGGAGTAGAGGTAGACAATTTGAAGAACACAACTCCTTCCTGTTGAGCATACTTGAGTTCTGCCTTAAGAACAATGTTTTCTGGTTTGATGGGCAGATTTACCACCAGCTGAGGGGGACCGCGATGGGGAGTCCGGTGGCCCCCTTGTATGCAAATCTCCTTCACGGCTGGTGGGAGGAGACGTATGTTTTTAGTGACGAGTCTCCGATTCCCCACGACAAAATTTAACTATACAGGTAGTAATGGCAGATACTATATAGCTTTTAAAAAAGGGCTGGATTATTTCCTCAGTACACAAAACATTGTTGGTTATAAATTACTTTGAGAACAAATGTAGAACTGGTGGAGGAAGGTTGAACTAGATGGATCTAGGTCTTTTTTCAACCTTAGTAACTATGTAACTAAAATTTGTCTATGGTGTCGTTATATAAATGATATTTTTGTTTTGTGGAGGGGCACCGAGAATGAGATCCGGGAGACAGTCAGCATACTTAAAAACAACTCCCTAGGCCTCACATTTACCTATGTATCCCACAAGTGGAAATTACACTTCCTCGATATATTGGTGGAGAGGGATCTAGCGGGGAATATCCGGACCAGTACCTATCGAAAACCCACTTCAACGAACTCTCTTCTTCGTTGGGAGAGCGGGCATCCCATAGGTCAAAAAAAGGGAATTCCAAAAGGCCAATTTCATAGGTTTAAACGCAACTGTTCAGATGAACAGAAATTCCGCAGTCAGGCACAGGACCTCAGTTTGAGGCTCCATCATAGGGGATACCCCGATCGTGTCATCAATCAGGCATTCACTGAAACCCAACAAAAAGCTCGGGATGAGCTACTACACCCACCTATTAAAACACCAGACAATGATGTCACTCGATTTATCACAATCTTCAGTAATGTATCCGGAGAAGTCAGAAAAATCCTTGAAAAATATTGGGCCATCCTTAAAATGGATGGCGACATTTGTAATTTTTTGCCCAATACACCTGCGGTCACTTACCGTAAGGCCCGCTCAATCAAGGAGAGGCTGGTTCATAGCCATTTCTCTAGTACCATCTATAATAAAACATGGCTTACCAGCAATTTTAGAGGTTGCTATAGGTGCAGTGGCTGTGTAGCCTGTGGATCCCTGAATCCCGGCAAGTTTTTCCAATCATACGTTACAGGCAGACGATTTGAGATTCGGTCCTTTTATCAATTGCAAGACCAGAGGCGTTATCTATAAAGCAACCTGCGTATGTCATAAGGAGTACATTGGAAAAACTAGAAGAGAGTTCAGGAGGAGAGTAGGCGAGCACATTCGTGATATTTGCCTAAGGAACGATACCCCTATAGCCCGACACGTACTGGAGAATCATGCAGGGGATTCTGAGGCGGTTAGCTTTCAGGGCATAGATGTGGTCACACCCCCCACCAGAGGCGGCAATTAGGACAATAAGATCCTCAAACAGGAGGCTAGGTGGATCTTTTGGCTTAAAACGGTCAAACCACAGGGCCTTAATGATGTTCTTTGGTTTGCACCCTTTCTGGAAGAATAGGATAGGGATATCTAGGTGGGAGAGCCGTCGTCCGAGTGGGGGCACCACCCACCGTCTGTCTTAGGGTGCCGACCTCCACAGCTAGGTAGGGCCAACATTTCTGACCAGGGTCACCCACGTACTTTAGGGCATTGGTGGTGGTCCTCTCTTCTTTATCTATTTTCGTAACCAATTTGATCCGCTCTATATCAGGGGGGGCTTTGTTGGTCCCTTACGATCCCATTGGAAACATCCCCCTAGTCCCCATTCTCCATTTTTCTGCTCCTCCGGACCCAACTTTGTATATGGTTTTTCTATTTTTTACAATTGCGACAATACTATAAGGAGTTACTGGGGTATGTGTAATTTTCTTTCCCCCTATTTGGGGGTTATTTGTCCCCTCTATTGTTGAGAGTACATACTCTCCTGCTTTTTACAGCACTTACTTTTTTGTACACTTGAAATGCTTGTTGTTGAAAATTTAATATCTGTCTATCCTATCTGGACCATCTGCACATGGTATGTGCAGTTCTGTCATGGTTCATTCTTTACTGAATGGACCGATACTATAGCGCTGTTTGTGCCTAGTACGGCACTATTTACAGCCTCCTGTCTGTAGATGTCATATCAGCGTTTCGCGCATGCGCGGTGGCGCGCACGCTGAGACACTACCTATGCTGATGTATTCGCTCCAGTCGCGATCATGTGACTCCGCGTCAGGCGGATGTGACGTCAGACGCCTTACATGGTGACCGGCACATTTAAAATCTTATCTTGCAGCAGGACGGGCGCGCTCTGCCCAGGATATACCTGCGGTCTGAAAAAGTAAGTCTAGTTTATTTGTGCCAGGCTACTGCATTTACCATATTAATAACGGAATTTTGACATGTTGTATATATGTGGTTTTTTACCTGCAGTGTGTGCTTTATATAGGGGTCATGTTTGACCACAATAATTGTGTGTGCTTTATATAGGGGTCATGTTTGACCACAATCATTAAATATACATCTACCCTGAGGATTTTTGAAACGCGTTGGGAGACAGTACGCTCTGTGATATCTTGGTGATACGGTCTATGGGGATCCTGGGTCATAAGGAAGAGGACCAGGTATTCTGACCTGAACTAGCCACATCAC
Source organism: Anomaloglossus baeobatrachus (assembly GCF_048569485.1). Classification (NCBI taxonomy): domain Eukaryota; kingdom Metazoa; phylum Chordata; class Amphibia; order Anura; family Aromobatidae; genus Anomaloglossus; species Anomaloglossus baeobatrachus. The sequence continues at coordinate 648,482,023 of NC_134355.1, forward strand.
CCAGCAGGGGTACTTATCATACAAGGAGAGGGAATTACGGCGGATTGGGTAAGACGGTTCCCTTTTATTTACTTGTATTAGGGCTGTTCTTGAGACGACAGCAGGTTGGTCCTGTTTATGATTGTCCAGGGCCTTTTTTATGTAAGGTGACTGGCATGTATTGTTACCTGAGGGGTGACCATTGTCTGGCATTACCCTCTTTTGTTATTGTTACATATACAATTGTCCTTGTCTGTGTTTTTTATTCCATGGTCTGATTTGAACCTTTTTATTGATATATTATTAAAAGGTACGTTTTAGGCGTTTATTATCATTTCTATATTCACTTTGCTATTCTTGTATCACTCTATATACCATCCATATATGACAGCACCTATATGTATAACAATAACCTGTAAAATTCTACATCAGACATATAGTTATAAACGCAATATTCACTGATGTAAACCACACACATGCATAGAAAAATAACATTGCTTTTGCAATTAAGCAGAGAACATGCTTATAAACATGGGCGTGGCATGCAGATGGATATCATCACTTCAACAGTTACATATATGCTTTCAGAAAACATGCGCATATCACTTTTGATGCAATCATAAGTATAGGAATAAATACAGGAATACATACAGTATTAAATACAGGTATTAGTACAATCATGCCTAATACATGTATAAACTATAACCGACCGATACCGAGCACGACGGGGTACAGGACCCTAGGTCAGGAGCCGACTCAATGTCCTGACAATTCAAATGAAAGGGAGAGGATCTTCAAGGACTTCCCTAAACGCTCAGAGATTGAGGGCATCAGCACAAGATGGGAGACAGGGTTTTTCCAAACACAGCAACCCACTGAGGTTTCAAGTGCCAGCCCTTAAGAGCACGGCTACACTACACATAGTGAGCAGGGCCCCCAACAGCTTCAAGCCATGGGGACCATCAACAGACAACAAATTGTGCACGAAGGCAGGCTCCGAATCGCTAAGTGACACCGGTGGGGCTGGGTACCAGTGAGTACCCTGGTCCCTGCACCTTGTCCTTTCAAATCTACCAACCCCCTGAGCCCTGGGCCTTCCCTACCTGCGGAGGGACTGACACCTTGCTGCTTCACACCATCTGCCTTGGTCCTCTCTCCAGCAGCGGCGGTACTCCCATTACCGCAACCCTCAGGTGGCGTCACAAACTTTTCCCCTGTAAATATCCCCTTTTACGGATCAGTGTCCGCCAAGCCGGGTCCAGACCCCTCAAGCCACGACGATCCTCGATCCGAGCAGCCCGACTAACACCGGGGCGGCACACCTTGATTCTTACCTGGCGCCATGAACAGGATAAGAACTGGACCTATTAACCCGGGTGACATGCGCCTTACATAACTGTTCAAAACTGTGCTGTGACTGTTTATTTGAACTGCCGCCATTTTGGCGCCTAAAAAGAACAACTGTGCAATCATCCCCGCAAAAGGGCGCAAAGCCGAAGCACCGCCCCTTGTCCTGAAAGCGCGTACTCAAACCGGTAGTTGCCAAACCCGGAGGTTCCCAGTGAGCCCTTGTTCCACAGAAGTTGGTGACGAAAACCAAGGGGGATTAGGATGTGAGAGCAGGATGTGAGAGCGGGAGCTGGCGCAGGGACACCATGACCCTACACAAAAGTTCCTGGCAAAAAGAGCAACAAGATTTCGGTGCCGAGAGACTGGTCGCCTAAGCGTTCCGCTCCTGGATCGGCTACGTGGATCGAGGAGGAGACAAAAAGACTCTGCAGGAGGATGCGGACGCAGTTCCTGTTCTTGTTGGGTGACTGGAAGATCGAGATGAGGAGTGTGGCCGCGGGGGTGCAGAGCCGTGAAGTGGAAGTCCTGCGTGTGGAGCGGGTAAGCAGAATTCCAGTTCCGGTTGATCCGGCCACCGTGACAGCCATGCCATTTCCTCCACCCTCGGCTGCAGCTATGGCCGAGCCACTGCCCCCAAAGCAGCAGTTGAGCCTCCTGCCCCCACGGAAGACGAGCAGGCCGCAATGCCTCCGGCCCTACCACTCGCCAGACTAGACCAGGCCGCAACACCTCCGGTATAATCCCCAGCAAGACCAGACCAGGCCGCAACGCCTTCGGTACCATCCCCGGCCAGACCAGACCTGGCCGCATCACTGGACTTGTACCCCGGTACAGAACACCAGGCCACTTCTACCCCGGCTGCGGATCAGTCGGCTCATCTTGTTGCTGCTGCAGGGGGAGAACCCGCCGACATGCCAGTTCCACTCCAGCGCGAGGTGCCGGGGCCGCGGGACTCCGAATGCATCAGCTTCCCCTAGAGGAGGTAAACTGAGGTCTGTGCTCCATACTGGGAGACACCAGCAGCAGCTGCTCGCAGAGATGTCCGCCAGAGAGCAGCGTTGGGCGGAGGTCGCCGCCCGTACTCACTGTGAGAATAATCATCTGAGGAAGCCTACCTACTGGGTCAAAGGGCCGCGGTACCAGGGCCTAGTTGAGCGTTTTGACTCCATCAAGGGGTGGGAGTTAATTGCTGAGCCGGGCCTTGCTGCTGGGGTGTTTGTTTCCAGGAGGGATGTCGCGGAACACCTCCCAAAGGGGCATACCGATCGAAACCTGAAAGCAGGTGATATGGTTTCTTATTCCCGGCATTGTGGGGAGCGGGGCCGGTACACCTTAGAGGGCAACAAGTATGTCATGGCGGAAGGGTAGATAGTACCAGCCTCCGCAGCAGTCCCAGATTTTCCAAGAGAGTAGTGATAGCTGAACCAGGCTACCCCAGCAGTTAATGTTGAAATGTTATAATAGATGTTATATTGCTGCTAATCCTTTAAAAATGTTTGAAACATGTTGAATCATTCTGGGAAAGTAACCTGATTTTCCACCAGTTAATAATGTTATTAAAAATTGACCATGGCTGCAGGACTGGCAGCAGCCAGCACGAACTTGTGCTCTTTGTAAATAGTGGCCTACCAGAGTAGTCCGCTGCAACATCAGGAAATTAATCCCGCCACCACAGAGAGCAAGGTTGGAAGAAAGGTCTGGGATAGAGAATGCCCAGACCTGGTCACCAATGGGACCGGTCACCTACCTCCTCAAGGGGTTATGGGGAACAGGACCTTTTTGGGTGGTGAGTTGATGGCGGGAACTACAGCAACGTTCAAGTGTAAAGCCTCCCCTGCGTGGGAAGAATATTTAACATGTTATCTTTTACGGTTAAATAAAACTCTGTGTGCGCTGATGCTCGCGGACGAGCTACTTTTAACCAAGGGGAATGTAGCGCCCCTGAATACATCAGGGTGCTACAGGGAACTTCATCCTTACCCAGGGTGCAGGGCCTACCCCCCATGGTTCCAGGTACCTAAGAAACCTGCATCACAAAACCCAATCACCTAACATCAGTCACTGCCAGACACATCAGGGGGATTGGACTAGCTGGAAAATGGGCCAGCTACTTGGGAACTGGGCAGATTGTAAGAGGAAGACAGAGACTGAAGAAGTGAGCTACAGAGAGTGGGAGAGTTAGCTCCTGGGAAGCTAAGGAAAACTGCTTTGGTCGCAAGCAGTGATTCGGGTCCAGAGGAGTCAGGGACCGGTTTCAGGTACGTTGGACAGGGGTGTGACGGAAATAGTCTTGGAGAGACTGTCGGCACCAGAAGGGCCCAACAGAACTGACCGGTACCGAGCACGACGGGGTACAGGACTCTAATTCAGAAGCCGATTCAACGTCCTGACAATTCACATGAAAGGCAGAGGATCTTCAAGGACTTCCCTAAACGCTCAGAGATTGAGGGCATCAACACAACGAAGGGGACAGAGTTTTTCCAGACACAGCAACCCACTGAAGCCCCAAGTGCCAGCCCTTAAGAGCACGGCTACACTACACATAGTGAGAGGGGCCCCCAACAGCTTCAAGCTTCAAGCCACGGGGACCATCAACGGACAACAAATTGTGCACGGAAGCAGGCTCCGAATCACTAAGTGACACCAGTGGGACCGGGTACTTGGACGGACTCTCGACAACAGCAGCTGTACTCAAAGACTTTGGTTTACCTACAGTGTGTGTTTCCTTTACCTGCAGTGAGTATCCTGGTCCTTGCACCCTGTCCTCCCAAATGTACAAACTCCCTGAGCCCGGGCCTTCTCTACCTGAGGAGGGACTGACACCTTGCTGCTTCACACCATCAGCCCCAGTCCTCTCTCCAACAGCGGCGGTACTCCCATTACCGCAAGCCGCAGGTGGCGTCACAAACTTTTTCCCTGTAAATATCCCCTTTTGTGGATCAGTGTCCGCCAAGCCCGGTCCGGACCCTTTGAGCCACGACGATCCCGGATCCGAGCAGCCCGACTAACACCGGGGCGGAACAATAGTCTCTGAGATAGTATAAGATATATTGTTAAATCCATTTGATGGTTTATGATATTTAATTAATTCCCCATGAGAACTTTCTGATAGCAACTTTACCTATTATTGGTTTTTTTTTTGTAATGTCGTGTCCTGCTCGGTGGGTTCCTGTTTTAATGAAAGTGTATACTAGAAGTAAAGGGTTAAATAAAGTTTTCTAATTTTTTAATCAAAGCAATTGTGTGCACTTTCACTTCTTTTCCCAGCCAAGTATCCTAGGCTGGTTGTATTTGTCATTTCTTATTGAAAGGGTAAGAAATATGGGTCATTCCAGACATTCTTCAGAAGAACAGCGTACTTTGATTAAAGAGTTGATTGGAGAGGGTAAAACTTATAAAGATGTGCGGACAATGATTGGCTGTTCAGCTAAAGTGATCTCAAATGCTTTAATATGGAAAGCAAAAATAGAGAGACGCGGAAGAAAATGTAAGACGACCATTTGAATGGGTGGAAGGATAGCCAGAATGGCCATGGCTCAGCCAGCTCTAGGATAATTAAAGACGTCTCAAATTGCCTGTGAGTACTATTACAGTTAGAAGACGCCTGTGTGACGCTAATCTATTAGCAAGAAGTCCTCGCAAAGTCCCACTCTTGAAAAAACTTACTAAAGTACAAACAATTTGCCAAAGAACACACTAAAGTAGATACAATTTGCCAAAGAACACATCAACTGGCCTAAAGAAAAATGGGTAAACATTTTGTGGACTGATGAAAATAAAATTGTTTTTTTTGGGCCCAAGAGCCGCAAACAGTTCGTCAGATGACACCCAATTTCTGACTTCAAGCCACAATAGTCTCTGGAGACCGTGAAACATGGTGATGCAAGCATCATGGATATGGACATGTTTCTCTTACTATGGTGCCTATTTACCGCATACCAGGGATCATGGACCAGTCATATACCAAAATACTTGGACATGTTGCCTTAAACTAAAAAGGAAATGCCCTTTAATTGGGTGTTTCAACAAGACAACATCCCTAAAAACACCAGTAAATCTTGGTTCCAGTCCGACAAAATTGACGTTATGGAGTGACCAACCCAATCCCCGGCCCTTAGTCCGGATAGGACACTTGTGGGGTGACATCAGAAATGTTGTTTCTGAGACAAAGCCAACAAATGCAAATAAATTGTGGGATGTAGACAAAGCATCCTGGGCCTGAATAACAGCACACAAGTGCCAGAAGTTGGTTGACTATGCAATATAGATGTGAAGTAGTTCTAAGAAACTGTGGTTATACAACTAAATATTAGGTTAGTGATTCACAAGATGATATACAGTATATATATATATATATATATATATATAAAAAGAGAGGACAGTTTGAGTATGTAAAGACTAATAAAGATAATGCTATTTTTTTTGAACAGCCCAATGTTAATTTTTTTTATATTTTCTGTAAAGTAGTTAAAAATTATATACACTGTGTGCAGAATTATTTGGCAAATGAGTATTTTGATCACGTGAATCTTTTTATACCCATTACTTGCCAAATTAGCAATTTTAATTTTTTTTTATTTAATGACAGATTTTTAATGATTTGGGTCCTAATGAATAAGAAACATAATTTGCCAAATTTTTTAAAAAAACTCGAAAATAGGCGTTTTGAAAGCTCTCTGGGTGGAAGAATATTGAATTAAAAATGACAATGACATGATTTCCTGTTTTGAAAACATTCATTTTACAAACACAACACAAAAAATTGGACCTAATTATAAAATCTTAGTTGCCAGAAGGAAAAGATTAGGCGTCCCAAAAAAGGACATTGGTAGATAATTGGTCAAGTAAATCAGGTGATGTGCCTCTCTGTAATGAGGAGGGGTGTGGTGTAATGACATTAACACCCAATATTAGGTGTGCTAAATTATTAGGAAACTTTCTTTCCTTTGGCAAAATGGGTCAGAAGAGAGATTTGACGGGCTCTGAAAAGTCCAAAATTGTGAGATGTCTTGCAGAGTGATGCAGCAGTCTTGAAATTTCCAAACATTTGAAGCGTGATCACCGAACAATCAAACGTTTCATGGCAAATAGCCAACAGGGTCGCAAGAAGCATGTTAGGCAAAAAAGGCGCAAAATAACTGCCCATGAATTGAGGAAAATCAAGCGTGAAGCTGCCAAGATGCCATATGCCACCAGTTTGGCCATATTTCAGAGCTGCAATGTTACTGGAGTATCAAAAAGCACAAGGTGTGCCATACTCAGGGACATGGCCAAGGTAAGGAAGGCTGAAAAAGACCACCTTTGAACAAGAAACAGAAGATAAAACGTCAAAACTGGGCCAAGAAATATCTTAAGACTGATTTTTCAAAGTTTAATAGACTAATAAAATGAGAGTGACTCTTGATGGGCCAGATGGATGGGCTACAGCCTGGATAAGAAAAGGGCAGAGAGATCTACTCCGACCCAGACGCCAGCAAGGTGGAGGTGGGGTACTGGTATGGGCTGGTATCAAAGATGAACTTGTGGGACCTTTTCGGGTTGAGGATGGAGTGAAGCTCATCTTCCAAACGTACTGCCAGTTTTAGGAAGACAACTTCTTCAAGCAGTGGTACAGGAAGAAATCGGTATCGTTCAAGAAAAACATGATTTTCATGCAGGACAATGCTCCATCACATGCATCCATCTACTCCACAGCGTGGCTGGCCAGTAACGGTCTAAAACATGAAAAAATAATGACATGGCCCCCTTGTTCACCTGATCTGAACCCCATAGAGAACCTGTTGAGTGTCATCAGAAAGAAAGGTGGCTATATTGGGCACTAATTTTTTGGGGTTTTGTTTTTGCATGTCAGAAATGTTTATTTCTAAATTTTGTGCAATTATATTGGTTTACCTGGTGAAAATAAACAAGTGAGATGGGAATATATTTGTTTTTTATTAAGTTGCCTAATAATTCTGCACAGTAATAGTTACCTGCACAAACATATATCCCCCTAAGATAAGCCAAATCTAAAAAGAAAACCACTCCAACTTCCAAAAATAATAAGCTTTGATATTTATAAGTCTTTTGGATTGATTGAGAACATAAAAAAATCCTCTAAAATACAACTTGCCTAATAATTCTACATGCGGTACATTTCTCTGCATGTTCTGATTTAGAAAACAGTGTGCAACATTCCCAATGCAAGGAAATAAAAACTGTTATTAAGATTTTAGGCATATCTTATGTTTTTGAACACACTGCTATTATTTTGAACATAAGTGTAAATATATACAAGTCTTTGGGTATAAACGGTTTGGAAAGGTTGCAAAATAAGTTTTCTCAAAGCTTTTAAATAGATTTTTTTTGCTTGGTAGATAATATATACTTATATTCCGTTACCAATAATTGTCTTGTTAAACATAGTAAGTTTATTAAATATAAATACAAAACAACAATAATAAAAAGGGACCTCACTGTGGAGACACCAACAAAACACACAGAAGGTTCACATATGATAAGTGTTGCTTTCTGTTAGAGATGATGTATTCCTATGCATACCTTTTATCAGTGTTTTAGTTTTATATTGCCATCGGAATAGCCGTATAGTATCTCAGTCTTCAACATCTTTACATAATTTTTTCCTCTTACCTAAACTAATGTCCTGCTCCCACTTTTCTAAAACCCTTTTAAATTCCCTTATTATGAAGCTGCAAGGTATCTGGGGTGAATATCTTTCTGCATAATCCCATGTAACCTACTTATATCATCATCCACGTCACCTAAAATTGGGTTTTTTTTCCATGATAATTTGGATGAATGAGAAAGAATACGTAGAAACAAAATATATCCCATCTATTGATTAAATCATCATTCTCCAGCTCAAAAATAGGGTATATCTGGACCTGTTATCTTCTAGGAATAATATTATGCTCGAAATAGCTCTCCAAAGAGGTCTTGGTCCACCACAATTTCATTTTGTGAAAAATTGCAGTTTTATATTGTTGAATACGATTTTTATTAAAAGCTGCATTATCTTGAAAATCAGGAGGCCCTCCATATAAAAATATCAACTGCTTTAGTTTGCCAGGACTGTTCCCTGGTTTTTAAATCTATAGTGGATAGCACAATGGCCGGACAATCTGTTACAAGCAAAAAAGACCAAATTATAAAAAAATGTCTAAAATCATAAACTGAGTCACTGAATTATAACTTGATACCTACCAACAATTGTCTAAACCCTTCCAAGTAACAAACCAAGTGCAATAGTGGGAGGATAAAGACGCACGACGACAACAGAATTAGAAATACATAGTAAGTTTATTAAACATAAATACAAAACAACAATAATAAAAGAGAAGTTCACTGTGGGGACACCAACAGAACACACAAAGTTAATTTACATGAAATGCCAACCACCTGAGATAAAAGTAATAAATTACATAGTAAATAACCAAGTGTTTCCATTAAAGAGCCAGAGTATTTGTATATATTATACCTATGAGGACTCGGTTAAACGGCAGAAAAAAGGAAATCCAGTATCACAAAAAATAAGTATGGAGGAACTATTGTAAAAACAAATGTCCTTTATTCAAAAAGCATTAACCCTCGGATGGGATTAATGTGCCTGACAGGCGCTTCTCTTTTACTTTCATTTCTGGCTCCTCAACAGATTTTCAGGAAATCCCCTCTCTCCAGTTAGTCTCCTGGTTCTAGCTGCTGTGTGAAACCTGATACCACAGTTGGTCTGCAGAGCTTCAAGAGGGCAGATATACCTGTGCCGGCTTCTCAGGCTCATTGTTCCCGAACACATCACACTTAATAAGGTTGGTATTTTATGATTTTAGTCATCACAATTGTTAATTTAGCTTGTTTTATGAATGGATAGTGGAAGGTTTTTCGATGTTTCATATAAATAAGGAAGATTTTCTTACAAATGAAAATGCTTCTCAGCCACATTATTCCCCAACGCATATTCTCTATCTTGAAAACCAGCTTGAACCACTCCGTAGACGAGTCTACCTGAAAAAATTGGCCCATGAACTAGTGCTTGGAGAGCTACGCAGGAGAAGTATGAAAACCATCGGTATCCCCTCTCGCCTTCAAGTTATGCTCAAAAGATTCCGACCAGATATTGATAGTGAAAATCCAACACCTGTACCACCTCCCAAAAGGAGATGCACCACCTGCACCATGGAAAGCGGACACAGAAGGCTTTCTAATTATGAATGACTCAAATGTCATGAGGCAATCTGACACATGCAAAAATGGAGTGCAATTCTTGCTCTTTGATCTGCAAATGTGTTTTTCTGGGGAAACTTCAGGATCTAATTCTGCATAATTATGTGTGTAATATTATTTTAAGTGCCTTGAAATTATGTTTTTTTGCCACATTTTTCTCTTTTTAATAACCGTTATGTGATATAACTGGGGGCTATTTGGTGGGAGTTTTGAAATGTGTGTATTTCAGAGTTATTACTTTTATGTTGAGTAAATGGGTTTGTTTCGCACCTGATAATGTGGTCTCTTTTATTGCATCCCTATGAAGGTCTCTGATCACTTTTAGATCACTGAAATTTCAAAAATTAGATATTATAGGTATATTGCTAGCCTGCGCCTGACAGGCACATTATTCCCAAACTCGTCATTAAAGATATTGTTCCCACCAGAGGGTTAAAAACATCCAGGTCATCTAGTGAAAATCCTTCCTTATAGCATCTCTGACGCGTTTCCGACCCCTCTCATGCCCTTAATCATCACAAAAACATAGGACGGTAAGTCATTACTCAATCCCTTTGTCCAATGAGAAGTATATTACATGCAACATAACATAAATAATTGTTCTTTTTGTCTTTTTATCAAAGGAAAAGAAATGAATTAAAGGGGCTCTGTCACCATACTAATTATGGTTACATAGGATTAAATTAAGGAATTAAAACGTGGATGAGTTTTTGTGAGTTACTCAGGTTTACTTTAAAATTTGACAGTCGGCAAATTTTCTAGAATTTCTAATATTATTTTGAGGGCTTTAACTGGGGTTAAGAACAAAAGCAAATTGTCTGCATATACCGCAGTTTTATGCTCACCCCACACCTTATAGCAGTTTTAGTAATAGAGTCTATATTGTGATAAAAAAAGAGGAGAGGCGAGAGGGGCATACCTGACGAGCGCTATTAGTAATAGTAATTTCTTAGGATGCACGCTAACGGGTTGCTATACATAGAAAATATAGCCGAAATGTATTATTCTGATAAACAAGAATAGCACATAGTCTCTTCCATACAAACCCAGTCAATGTGGTCAAAAGCTATTTCTGTGTATAGTGTATGAGCCGTATGACTCTAAAAGTTATCCTTCCCTTCTCTGTGTGGAACAAAGCCTACATGGTTCTGGTTAATGATTGAACTAATACTGTTTGAAAAACTCAAAGCCAAAATTTATACAAACAAAGAAGAAAGCAGGGAAAGAAGCCGCTCCCCTCTAAGACCAGCCCCTGCAGATCCTTCCAGCACGACAGCGGAGAGCAGCAGGGACAGTGACCGTCCCAACCCATTCAGCCACAGACCCATTCAGCCATGAGTGGAGCCACCAGCACAAAATCTACCTGTACAGGGAAGGCGTCCACGGGTTAGCAAAAGTGCACGGCAAATTGTGAAATTGCCAACAAGGGATGTAACCTCACAGGAGGAGGCCCAGTCATGTGTCATATGCATGACAATATGAGATCGGAGAGCAGCTCACAGTCCTCCCGTGCAACCACCGCTTCCATCAGGGTTGCATTTCTCCCTGGCTTTTCTCCAACCCTCAGTGGCCCCTGTGCCGTTAGCACAGCTTCCAAAGACATCCCAGAATGACATCCTGAAGAAAGATGTGATGTTCATGGTGCAGACAGTGGAAGAGACCATCTTGAATTACAGCCCAGGTAAGGGACCCGTGCATTTATTAAAACTACATTAATTTCAATGCTGTAAAAAAAAAACAAAAAAAAATCACCTTTAACTTCTTGATGTTCTGTTCTCTCTTTAGTTTATCATCAGCTTTGGTCAACAACATCTAACATGAAGGGCTAGAACACAGGACATCCAGAAAACACCGGACGGTAAGTCATTACTCACTTTGTCCAATGATATGTATATTACATGCAACATATAAATAATTGTTTTTGCCTTTTTGGAGAAGAAAAATCAAAGTCTGGAAAACAATGAAGAATTAAATCAGAACAATCTGTACTTTACACAAGTAAATATAAGAATTCAGTTTCTTTTAGTCTCCAGCTCATTTTCTAGGAATCTATTGATGTGATGTAGTGATTTGTCATGTTCTCATCACAGAAATCTGCATTATTTATCTTCCTGCTGTTCTGATCTCTTTATTTTACCATAAGCTTTGGTCACATCTCATAAGCATGAAGGGCTATGAACATGGACATCCCAAAACAGCTCATGGCAATTTCTCTCATTTCCTCTTCTGTCTGCCCCCATTATTTGCATATTACATGTCATAGACAATTAATTGTTGTTTTCTTTCCTTTTATAGAGGGAAGGTCCAAGTCATTAAACCATTGAGAAATTGGATCAGAACGACCTGCACTTCATGTAAGTAGATATTAGAATTTGTTTTCTTCCAGTCTTCAGCTCATTTGTATTGAATCTGTTGATTAGAGTTGAGCGCGGTTCGCGGTTCTCCAGTTCGCGGTTCGAGTGATTTTGGAGGCTGTTCTAGATCGAACTACAACTCAAGCTTTTTGCTAAAAGCTTGATAGCTCGAGTTACTTTCGAGAACGGTTCTAGCAGCAAAAAGCCAAGCTAATTACTAGCTGGCTTTTCGCTGTAATAGTGTAAGTCACTCTGTGACTCACACTATTATGAAATTTCAGCGTATAGTGTGCGGGGACAGCGCGTTCAGATCACTGCTGCTGGGATAATGGCGATCACCTTTTTTTTTTTCCTGTTCTTCCTTCCCTAAGCGCGCGTGTAGTGGGGCGGGCCAGCATGTCAGCCAATCCCAGACACACACACAGCTAAGTGGACTTTTTGCCAGAGAAGCAACGGCATGTGTCATAGGATGTCCATGTCACTGCATTATAAATACGGGCATCTGCCCGTCAGGACGCCATTCTCTGCTTTCTGCGTCTGGGTGTCAGTCACCGCTGGCGTAGCTCCTGTCTCCGATACTGCTGTGTACGCTCTACACACAGCGCTACACAGAATAGAGATAGAAGTTTCTTTCAGCCCTTTTAAGGGCTAATTACAGCTGGCTCAGAGCCATAGGTGACAGTCAGGTCCGTGGAAAGAGTTTTTAACAGCTACAGATAAGAGCGTCTGTGTAGCTAAGCTCAGGGACATCCTTGCTGCATTTCACCATTAGGAGGGATAGAAAGTGAGGCTTCCTTTCCTCTACACTGATCCACAACCCGGCCACTGTACCCTCCTGCCCTTTTTAGCATAGCTATTTTAATTGCAGAGTGCTGCCAGTTAGTGCCATCCAAAGAGTGGCTGCTGTCCTCCATTATTGTGGCAGTTGTGCCAAGCAAGTCCCAGCACCTCTGCATTCTCCCCCCATGCACATTTTAGCAAAGCCATTTTAATTGAAAAGAGTGCTGCCAGTTAGTGGCATCCCAAAAGTGGCTGTTGAACTTCATTAGTGTCCCAATGGTGCCAAGCTATTTCCAGCACCTCTGCATTGCACACTGAAACTCATTTTTACTAAGCCATTATAATAGCAAACACTGAGGTAACTTAGTGGCATCCAAAAAGTGGCTGTTGGACTTCATTAGTGTCCCACTGGTGCCAAGCTATTTCCATCACCTCTGCATTGCACCGTCAAACTCATTTTTACTAAGCCATTATAATAGCAAACACTGAGGAAACTTTGTGGCATCCAAAAGGTGGCTGTTGGACTTCATTAGTGTCCCACTGGTGCCAAGCAATTTCCAGCACCTCTGCATTGCACCGTCAAACTCATTTTTACTAAGCTATTATAATAGCAAACACTGAGGAAACTTAGTGGCATCCAAAAAGTGGCTGTTGGACTTCATTAGTGTCCCACTGGTGCCAAGCTATTTCCAGCACCTCTGCATTGCACCGTCAAACTCATTTTTACTAAGCCATTATAATAGCAAACACTGAGGAAACTTAGTAGCATCCAAAAAGTGGCTGTTGGACTTCATTAGTGTCCCACTGGTGCCAAGCTATTTCCTTCCAGCACCTCTGCATTGCACAGTCAAACTCATTTTTACTAAGCCATTATAATAGAAAACACTGAGGAAACTTTGTGGCATCCAAAAAGTGGCTGTTGGACTTCATTAGTGTCCCACTGGTGACAAGCTATTTCCAGCACCTCTGCATTGCACCGTCAAACTCATTTTTACTAAGCTATTAGAATAGCAAACTGTGCTGCCAGTTTAAGGGCCATAGTTGCATTGTCGGGGATAGTTATTGTTTATTCAGCTGTCAATAAAGCTAGACCACCGCTGCAATCTACACCACCACTCAATTTTTACTAACATTTTAAGTGCACAATCTTGTCTCAATCAAAATGAGTGTCAAAAAGACAGATACTGGTGGAAAGGGAAAAAGTCGTGTTGGAAAAGGAAAAAAAGTTTGTGCCCGTGGGGAAGGTGGCAAAGCTCCATTAACATCTGCTGAAGATAGGCCATCTACCAGCAAAAGTAAGATGTCTACTACTTTCCGTGGACAATCCGATGTGCTCCCTTTTTTACGGACACTAACAACTTGAACAAAGGTAGATGTTGCCCAAAAAAAGAAAATGCTTGAATGCATCTCAAGTGGTCCAACAAGTGCCCTCTCCTCCACCCCAACTACCGCATCCAAAAAACACCAGTCCTTTGAGATGTCATCCCAATCACACTTGCTTTCTTCCAGCTCTCAAGTCTCCATCCGCCCTGCACAGTATGGTGGAACTGAGATGGCTGAGTCTGCAGAGCTGTTCAGTCACACTATAGACTGGGAATCAGAGGTCTGCTCCCAAGCTACAATGAGTACAGACCAGGAAATGGTCTGCAGTGATGCCCAGAACCTTTGTGACTCAGATTCAGGCCGTGAGGAACAACTTTCTGAGCATAATGTTGATCCTTATTCACAAACTGTAACACCTGTTGTTATAGACAATAAGGAACATACTGATGACGATGAGACGCAGATACCAGATTGGGATGACAACTTAAATATTCGGTCAGGGCAGGAAGAGGCTTGGTCTGAGGGTGAGGGGAGTGAAAACACAACAATTGATGAGGAAGTTCTAGATCCCACCTACTGTCAACCCACAGTCAGGCACTCGAGGAGGTCAACAGAGGCGGTGGAGGAGGATGCAACTGACGACGAAGTTACCTTGCGCCTTCCTGGATAGAGGAGGAGTACTGGTAGCACCGGGAGCACTGGTCTACAACTGCATCCTCAGCCACCACTCTGCCTCTGAGCACTAGTCGGGGTGGCTCAGCAGGTCGCATGCCCTCTAAGCCTTGCCTAGCCTGGTCCTTTTTTGACATAGCAAAGGATCGCCCAAATCATGTGATCTGTAAAATTTGTCGTGAATCTGTTAGTAGAGGCCAAAACCTCAGCAGTTTGACAACTTCTTCCATGAATCGTCACATGAATAAATATCATATGTCCCAGTGGGAAGCTCACCGTGCTGCAATGCGGCCTAGCGAAGCGGACCATCCACCGCCTGCCCCTTCCAGTGCATCTGCGCGCTCTTCATCTTCTAGGACTATGGGGACAGCTGTCACACCTGGTTTTCCATGCACACCTTCCACCACTGTAACCGCAACAGGCAGTTTGCTTGGTAGGTCGTCAGTTGGTTTGGAAGGGGAAACAAGTGCGTGTGTACAGCTCTCTCAGACATCGATAGCACCAATGTTGAATGAAGGCAACATCATGTCTACGCCTGCACTTTCCTCACAAACCTGCATTTTCCCAGGGACACACTACTCACCACCGTCAACACACAGCAGCCAGATCTCTGTCCCTCAGATGTGGACAAATAAAAGGCCATTTCCTGCGACCCATGACAAAGCTAAGAGGTTGACTTTATCCCTCTGTAAGCTCTTGTCTACCGAAATGCTGCCTTGGACGCACAGGATTTTCGAGACCTTATGTCCGTCGCTGTGCCCCAGTACCAGATGACCAGTCGCCACTACTCTAAGAAAAGTGTGCCTGCGCTACACCAGCATATCGCACACAACATCACCGCTTCCTTGAGAAACTCTGTGTGTGAACAGGTGCATTTCACCACCGATACTTGGACCAGTAAGCATGGACAGGGACGTTGCATGTCACTGACTGGGCACTGGGTAACTATGGTGATAGATGGTGAAGGGTCTGCTGCACAAGTCTTGACGTCCCCATGACTTGTGTGTCAATCCTCTGTCTGTCCAAGTTCCGCCACTGCTTCTGCCTCCTCAAACTCGTCTGGGTCCTCCACCTGCGCCCCAAGCCTGCCTGGTCAGGCCAACAGCATTGTAACTGCGCAGAAGGAATCACGCACCCCTCATTACTATGCTGGCAGCAGAGCGCAACGGCATCAGGCGGTCTTTATCTTGAAATGTCTTGAAAATAAGAGTCACACAGCAGCTGAGTTGTGGGCAGCTCTGGAGACTATGGTTGTCTCCACTCAACCTGCAGCCTGGTAAGGCCGTGTGCAACAATGCTGCAAACCTGGGTGCGGCCCTTCGCTTGGGCAAGGTAACACACGTGCCTTGTATGGCTCACGTGTTGAACCTTGTTGTCCAGCAATTTTTAACACACTATCCCAGCCTAAATGGCTTTCTGAACAGGACACGAAAACTGTCTGCTCACTTCCGCCGTTTAACCGCCGCAGCTGAGCGACTTGCATCGCTCCAGAAGTCTTTCGGCCTGCCGGTTCATCGCCTGAAATGCGATGTGCCAACACGCTGGAATTCGACACACCACATGTTACAACGACTGTGGCAGCACCGCCGAGCCCTGGTGCAATACGTCATGATGTTAAGCCTGGGCCAACGAGATGCAGAGGTGGGGCAGATCACCCTGATGGAGTGGTCTCAGATCAAGGACCTATGCACCCTTCTGCAGTTTCGACATGGCGACGAATATGTTTAGCGCTGACAATGCCATTATCAGCATGACAATTCCAGTCATTTACATGCTGGAGCACACGCTAAACACTATTCGGACTCAGGGGGTGGGACAACAGGAAGGGGAGGAACTTCAGGAGGATTCATCTGCGCAAGAGACAACATCACCATGGTCCAGATGTTCATCATCACCAAGGCGGCAGGCATGGGACCATGGGGGACAGGGATCAACAAGGGCGCATGGTAGCAGGCGAAATGTTGAGGAAGGTGCAGGAGAACATGAAGAAATGGAGGACGAACTGTCCATGTACATGGAAGACTCAGCGGATGAGGGAGACCTTGGTCAAATTTCAGTTGAAAGAGGTTGGGGGGAGATGTCACAGGAAGAAAGAACGGTTAGCACCTCTATGCCACAAACACAGCGTGGACTTGGTTTGCATGGCTGCGCCAGACACATGAGCGCCTCCTTGCTGCACTACCTCCAACATGACCCTCGTATTGTCAAAATTAAAAGTGATGATGAGTACTGGCTTGCCACACTATTAGATCCCTGGTACAAGTCCAAATTTTGTGACATAATTCCAGCCATAGAAAGAGACGCACATATGCAGGAGTATCAGCAAAAGCTGTTACTTGATATTAACTCGGCGTTTCCACCAAATACCCGTGGTGCACGGAGTGAATCTCCCAGTTGTAACTCGACAAACATGGGACGGTCTCGTCATCTTCAAAAGTCTAACCGTACCAGCAGCACCGTATCTGGTGCTGGTAACAGCAATTTTATTGAATCTTTTCATAATTTTTTTAGACCATCCTTTGCAAGGCCACCAAAGACAACAAGTCTGACACATAGTCAACGGCTGGAGAGGATGATACAGAAGTATCTCTAAATGAACATCGATGCCATGACTTTGCAAATGGAGCCTTGCTCATTTTGGGCTTCAAATCTTGAAAAATGGCCAGAGCTTTCCACTTATGCCTTGGAGATCTTGTGTCCAGCTGCCAGCGTTGTCTCTGAACGTGTCTTCAGTGCTGCTGGGTGTGTGCTGACAGATAAGCGCACGCGTCTGTCCAGTGACAATGTGGACAGACTAACGTTCATCAAAATGAACAAGTCATGGATCCAGAAGGAATTTACTACCCCTGTGTCATCCTGGGGAGAGTAAATGCTTGTGTATTTTTGAATGTGCTTGATGCAAATCTACCTGTGAAGTGTACAACTGGGGCACAAGTGCTGCCACTGAATGGGTGGGTGTGTGTGGCGCACAAGGGAGACTCTACTTGGAGTAACCCTTGCTGTGTTTTTAAAAAGGAGGCAAGATGAACCAAGTCATGGTTCAGCAAAGACTTTGCTACCTACCCCAGTGTCATCCTGGGGACAGTTAAGGATGGCGTATTTTTGAATGTGCTTGATGCAAATCTACCTGTGAAGTGTACAACTGGGGCACAAGTGCTGCCACTGAAGGGGTGGGTGTCTGTGTGGCCCAATTTTTGGAAAAAAGTGAGACTCCGCTTGGAGTCCCCTTGCGGTGTTTTGCATGATTTTAGAAGGGCATGCCATGCCTATATCTGTGTCTCATCCTCCTTTTCCTCGTCAAGCTGTTTTGATTTCGCATGAGAATTTGTTCTTGTCACTTTCCCATGTGTTTGTGTTGTGAGTTGTTTGTCACCTTTTGGACACCTTTGAGGGTGTTTTCTAGGTGTTTTTGATTGCCTCCCATTGTTTCCAATGTAGTTCGAGTGGTTTGTCGAACCGGTTTGCCGAACCGAGCGCGAACCAGACCTCGGTTCGGCGAACCGAACCACGACCGATTCACTCATCTCTACTGTTGATGTGATGTAATAACTTGTGTTCTCTTCACAGAAATCTGCAGAAGTTACAGGTAGATTCCTCATCTGCTTCATAGAGACAATGATTCCATCATCTGCAGAGATCCTGATATCAGCTGCAGCTCCAGACTATAACGTTATCATATATTCCAAAGAATGTCTGTTTGTTTTAGTAAATATTAATAGACTTTTCCTAATGGTTTCTGGGAAAAATGTAGAAAAATTGACAATTCTGCCCTTGTTTTGCATTATGTTTACTGTTTACTGTAGAGTAAAACAAATGTAATAAAAAAGAGTACATTTTATTTGACGGGTCATTATAGTTGTGTACTTTTTATGATGGATCATTTACAAACTATTCATCTTTTTACACATTTTTTTCTATTTTTGGATGGGGAGAAAAAAAATCATGTTTTTTATCGCCAAGTCGTACTCTTTATCCATCCATTTGTTCCAGCTATTCAATCCAGCTATTATTTTGAAAACAAGTGTAAATATATGCAAGTCTGTGTGTATAAGCGGTTTGGAAAGGTTGCAAAATAGGTCTTCTACAGCTTGTAAAGAGATTTTTTTTGTTTGGTAGATAATTTATACTTATTATATACTGTTACCAACAATTGTCTTGTTAAACATAGTAAGTTTATTAAATATAAATACAAAACGAACAATAATAAAAAGGGAACTTACACTGTGGAGACACCAACAAAACACACAGAAGGTTCACATACGATAAGTATTGCTCTCTGTTTGAGATGATGTATTCCTAAGCATCCCTTTTTTCAGTGTTTTAGTTCTATATTGCCATCAGAATAGCCGTATAGTATCTCAGTCTTCAACATCCTTGGTGAATTTTTTTCCTCTTACCTAAACTAATGTCCTGCTCCCCCTTTTCTAAATCTCTTTCAAATTTCCTATTATGAAGCTGCAAGGTATCTGGGTTGAATATCTTTCTGCATAATCCTATGTAACCTAATTATATCATCATCCACTTCACCTAATAATTGTTTTTTCAATGATAATTTGGATGAACAAGAAATCACACATAGACACTGAATCTATCCATCTGTTGATTAAATCATCATTTTCCTGGTCAAAAAAGGGTATAACTGGACCTTGAAGCCTCTTGGAATAATCTTATGCTCCAAACAGCTTTCCAAAGAGGTTTTGGTCCACCACAATTTCATTTTGTGAACAAGTGCAGTTTTAAATTGTTGAATAAGATTTGTATTAGAAACAGCATTATCTTGAAAATCAAGAGGCACCCCGTATAAAAATATCAACTACTTTATTTTACCAGGACTGTTCCCTGGTTTTTAAATCTATAGTGGATAGCACAATGGCCGGACAATCTGTTACAAGCAGAAAAGACCAAATTATAAAAAAAAATGTCCAAAATCATAAACTGAATCACTGAACTATAACTTGATACCAACAATTGTCTAAACATTTCCCAGTAACAAACCAAGTGCAATAGTGGGAGGATAAAGACACATGACGACAACAGAATTAGAAATACATAGTAAGTTTATTAAACATAAATACAAAACAACAATATTAAAAGAGAACCTCACACTGTGGGGACACCAACAGAACACACAAAGTTAATTTACATGAAATGCCAACCACCTGAGATAAAAGTAATAAATTACATAGTAAATAACCAAGTGTTTCCATTAAAGAGCCAGGGTATTTGTATATATTGTACCTATGAGAAGGTTAACCGGCAGAAAAAAAGGAAATCCAGTAGCACAAAAAACAAAAAGTATGGAGGAACCAATATTGTAAAAACGAATGTCCTTTATTTAAAAAGCATTAAAAACATCCAGGTCATTTAGTGAAAATCTTCCCTTGTAGAATCTTTGACGCGTTTCCGACCCCTCTCATGCCCTTAATCATCACAAAAACATAGGACGGTAAGTCATTACTCATTCCCTTTGTCCAATGAAAAGTATATTACATGCAACATAACATATAAATACTTGTTCTTTTTGCCTTTTTATAAAAAGAAAATCTAAGTCTGGAAAACAATGAAGAACTAGATCAAAAGAATCTATACTTCATGTAAGTAAATATTAGGATTGAGCTTCTTTTAGTCTCCAGCTCATTTTACTAGGAATCAATCTATTGATGTGATGTAATGAGTTTTCATGTTCTCATCACATAAATCTGTATTATTTTGAAGGCCGGAAAAAAATCACCTTCATCTTCCTGCTGTTCTGTTCTCTTTATTTTACCATCAGCTTTGGTCACATCTCACAAGCATGAAGGGTTATAAACATGGACATTCCAAAACAGCGGATGGTAAGTTATCTTTCATTACCTCTTTTCTCTGCGCCATGATCTGTACATTACAAGTAATAAAAAATTAATTTTTGCTTTTTTCCTTTTATAGAAGGAAGGTCCAAGACATTAAACCATTGAGGAATTGGATCAGAACGACCCACACTTCATGTAAGTAGATATTAGAATTTGCTTTCTTCCTGTCTTCAGCTCATTTGTATTTACTTTAGGAATCTGTTGATGGGATGTAATAACTTGTCGTGTTCTCTTCACAGAAATCTGCAGAAGTTACAGGTCATTTCCATCATGATCCACAGATTCCTCATCTGCTTCATAGAGACAATGATTCCATCATCTGCCGAGATCCTGATATCAGCTGCAGCTTTGGACTATGATTTTATCATATATTCCATTTATTGTCAGAATATTCCTACAATAAATAATATTTACCATCTCTATGTCTGGTTGTGACTTTACTGTATAGAATTATAATATATACCTTTAGGAGCACAATATAAGGGACTAAAAAGAGTATTAGGAAGTAGAGATCAGTGGACTCCTGGATTATCGGGGTCACCCGCACTGTAGTTAAAAGTTTGCATTGGTATCTCAAATTGCCCCAAACATGACCCCAGACCAATAGAAGTCAAAGTGCACCCGAACTTTGGTGCTGTAAAATGGTCATAGTAAGGGCTAGGGGTCGTCAAAAACAAACAAAAAGGGGGTAAGAGCACGACAATTGCCCTGCATTCAATGTGGATAGGGAAATGAATTAAAGGGGTTCTGTCACCATACTAATTATGGTTACAGAGGATTAAATTAAGAAATTAAAACGTGGACAAGTATTTGTGATTTACTCAGGTTTACTTTCAAATTTGACATTCTGCAAATTTTCTAGAATTTCTAATATTATTGGGAGGGCTTTAACTGGGGTTATGAACAAAAGCAAATTGTCTGCATATACCGCAGTTTTATGCTCACCCCACACCTTATAGCAGTTTTTGTAATGCAATCTCTATATTGTGAGAAAAAAAGAGAGGCGAGAGGGGCATACCTGACGAGCGCTATTAGTAATAGTAATTTCTTAGGATGCACGCTAACGGGTTGCCATACATAGAAAATATAGCCGAAATGTATTATTCTGATAAACAAGAATAGCACATTGGCTGGATCAGCCAATGCGGTCAAAAGCTTTTTCTGTGTATAGTATATGAGCCGTATGACTCTATATGTTATCCTTCCCTTCTCTGTGTGGAACAAAGCCTACATGGTTCTGGTTAATGATTGAACTACTACGGTTTGAAAAACTCAAAGCCAAAATTTATACAAACAAAGAAGAAAGCAGGGAAAGAAGCCGCTCCCCTCTAAGACCAGCCAATGCCGAACCTTCCAGCACGACAGCGGAGAGCAGCAGGGACAGTGACCGTCCCAATCTATCCAGCCACAGACCTATTCAGCCACGAGTGGAGCCACCAGCACAAAATCTACCTGTACAGGGAAGGCATCCACGGGTTAGCAAAAGTGCATAGAAAATTGTGAAATTGCCAACAAGGGATGTAACCTCACAGGAGGAGGCCCAGTCATGTGTCATATGCATGACAATATGAGATCGGAGAGCAGCTCACAGTCCTCCTGTGCAACCATCGCTTCCATCAGGGTTGAATTTCTCCCTGGCTTTTCTCCAACCCTCAATGGCCCCTGTGCCGTTAGCACAGCTTGTAAAGACATCCCAGAATGACATCCTAAAGAAAGATGTGATGTTCATGGTGCAGACAGTGGAAGAGACCATCTTGAATTGTAGCCCAGGTAAGGGACCCGTGCATTTATTAAAACTACATTAATTTCAATGCTGTAAAAAAACAAAAAAAAAATCACCTTTAACTTCTTGATGTTCTGTTCTCTCTTTAGTTTATCATCAGCTTTGGTCAACAACATCTAACATGAAGGGCTATAACACAGGACATCCCCAAAACACCAGACGGTAAGTCATTTCTCACTTTTTCCAATGATATATATATATTACATGCAACAAATAAATAATTGTTGTTTTTGCCTTTTTGTAGAAGAAAAATCCAAGTCTGGAAAACAATGAAGAATTAGATCAGAACAATCTGTACTTTATACAAGTAAATATAACAATTCAGTTTCTTTTAGTCTCCAGCTCATTTTACTAGGAATCTATTGATGTGATGTAATGATTTGTCATGTTCTCGTCACATAAATCTGCATTATTTTTCTTCCTGCTGTTCTGGTCTCTTTATTTTACCATCAGCTTTGGTCACATCTCACAAGCATAAAGGGTTATGAACATGGAAACAAAACAGCGCATGGCAATTTCTCTCATTTTCTCTTCTCTCTGCACCATCATCTGTATATTACATGTAATAGACAATTAATTGTTGTTGTTTTTCCTTTTATAGAGGGAAGGTCCAAGTCATTAAACCATTGAGGAATTGGATCAGAAAGACCTGCACTTCATGTAAGTAGATATTAGAATTTGCTTTCTTCCTGTCTTCAGCTCATTTGTATTTACTTTAGGAATCTGTTGATGGGATGTAATAACTTGTCGTGTTCTCTTCACAGAAATCTGCAGAAGTTATAGGAAGATTCCTCATCTGCTTCATAGAGACAATGATTCCATCGTCTGCAGAGATCCTGATATCAGCTGCAGCTCCAGACTATAACGTTATCATATATTACATAGAATGTTTGTTTTAGTAAATTTTAAGACTTTTCAAAAACTGTTTCTGGGGAAAATGTAGAAAAAATGGTCAATTCTGCCATTGTTTCGCGTTGTTATGTTTACTGTAAAGTAAAACAAATTTAATAATAAAGAGTACACTTTATTTGATGGGTCATTATAGTTGTGTACTTTTTATGCTCGAACATTTATACAAACTATTCATATGTTTTACACATTTTTTTTGTTTTTGGATGGGGAGAAAAAAAAAACATTTTTTTTATCGACAAGTCGTACTCTTTATCCATCTATTTGTTCCAGCTATTCAATCCAGCTATTATTTTGAACACAAGTGTAAATATATACAAGTCTGTGTGTATAAGCAGTTTGGAAAGGTTGGAAAATAGGTCTTCTACAGCTTGTAAATAGATTTTTTTTGCTTGGTAGATAATTTATACTTATATACTGTTACCAACAATTGTCTTGTTAAACATAGTAAGTTTATTAAATATAAATACAAAACGAACAATAATAAAAAGGGACCTCACACTGAAGACACCAACAAAACACACAGAAGGTTCACATACGATAAGTGTTGCTTTCTGTTAGAGATGATGTATTCCTAAGCATCCCTTTTTTCAGTGTTTTAGTTCTATATTGCCATCAGAATAGCCGTATAGTATCTCAGTCTTCAACATCCTTGGAGAATTTTTTTCCTCTTACCTAAACTAATGTCCTGCTCCCCCCTTTTCTAAATCTCTTTCAAATTCCCTATTATGAATCTCAAGGTATCAGGGGGGATTTCTTTCTGCATAATCCCATGTAACCTACTTATATCATCATCCACTTCACCTAATAATTGTGTTTTTTTTCAATGATAATTTGGATGAATGAGAAATCACATGTATACTTTATTAAATTTTCAGGGATTTACAATAACAGGGGAGGGGGTAATTGAAGTATTTAAAATGCATTCTTAAAAATATTGTTGAAATAACAAAGAAGGGGAAGAGGAAGGGAAGAAAGGGTAGGCTAAAAGTGGATGGGAAGGGGTAGTGGAGGGGAAGTGGGAATGGAAGGAGTTAGGGAATATAAAGGGGGAGGAGAAAGGGGAGGAGAAAGGGGAGGAGAAAGGGGAGGAGAAAGGGAAGGAGGAAGACATTGAGGCAATTCGTTAAGTGTCAAAGTCAAGCAAGATTATAAACGCATATTTATTTAGCACAGTATATAAACACATTTGGAAATAACATATTACATTTATATTATTTAGATAATGTCAAGGAACTAAGTCAAAACAAGGTTTGGCATGTATTTCTGGGACCAAAGAGACCATTTTATTTTATATCTTTGATAGTTTTTTTTCTTTTAACGCAATATTATACTCATATAAATTATGAGCTGAAACCCTGTCCGTAACTTCTGAAATAGTATTCTTTCTTCTCTCCAGTTGGCTGCTAATAAATTCTTAATAACTAAGAAAATGTGACAGACAATGTATCTATACTTTTTCTCATATTCTTCTAACCCTATGGAAAGAATAACCAATTCTGGAGTAAGATTTATATCTTTTGTAGTTAATTGCTTTAAAAGGTCTCTGACTTTCTTCCATAAGGGTTTAAGTAAAGGACATCCCCAGAAAATGTGGATAAAGGATCCATTTTTCCCGCAATCTCTCCAACATAGTGGTGAGTTTTCAGCAGAAAACTTGCACAACTTTAGAGGGGTATAGTACCATCTGGAATACACTTTATAATATGTCTCCTGAAGAGAAGCACAGGTTGCAGTTGCATAAATTGTTTCCAGAGCTTGTTTCCATGTACTTATAGGGAATTCCTTGTGCAAATCTTTCTCCCAATTATTTAGGTTTAGCTTTTTCTCAAATTTATAATCTTCATTTAGCAAGGAATATATATTATTGGTTTTCCAAATAATTTGGTTTAATGGATTATTCAACAAATTTATTAGGGGTTTAGGAAGCTGACATCTAGGTTTTTTGTTTGTAAGAAAATTTTCTATACGGTACCAAATTTTTTTCTCTTTATTTGGGATGTTGAATTTACTTTGTATGTTTTTGAAGGGCAAGATTTTGTTATTTTCTATTAGGTCGAGAAAATTGTTTATGTTGTATTGTTTGAGAAATCACATGTAGACACAATCTATCCATCTTTTGATTAAATCATCATTTTCCTGGTCAAGAATGGGTATAACTGGACCTGGAAGCCTCTTGGAATAATCTTATGCTCC
Source organism: Anomaloglossus baeobatrachus (assembly GCF_048569485.1). NCBI lineage: Eukaryota > Metazoa > Chordata > Amphibia > Anura > Aromobatidae > Anomaloglossus > Anomaloglossus baeobatrachus. The sequence continues at coordinate 648,507,438 of NC_134355.1, forward strand.
AAACAGCTTTCCAAAGAGGTCTTGGTCCACCACAATTTCATTTTGTGAACAAGTGCAGTTTTATATTGTTGAATAAGATTTGTATTAGAAACAGCATTATCTTGAAAATCAGGAGGCACCCCGTATAAAAATATCAACTACTTTATTTTGCCAGGACTGTTCCCTGGTTTTTAAATCTATAGTGGATAGCACAATGGCTGGACAATCTGTTACAAGCAGAAAAGACCAAATTATAAAAAAATGTCCAAAATCATAAACTGAGTCACTGAATTATAACTTGATACCAACAATTGTCTAAACATTTCCCAGTAACAAACCAAGTGCAATAGTGGGAGGATAAAGACACATGACGACAACAGAATTAGAAATACATATTAAGTTTATTAAACATAAATGCAAAACAACAATAATAAAAGAGAAACTCACACTGTGGGGACACCAACAGAACACAAAGTTAATTTACATGAAATGCAATAAATTAAATAGTAAATAACCAAGTGTTTCCATTAAAGAGCCAGAGTATTTGTATATATTGTACCTATGAGGAGGTCAAACGGCAGAAAAAAGGAAATCCAGTATCACAAAAAACTAAAGGTATGGAGGAACCACTATTGTAAAAACGAATGTCCTTTATTCAAAAAGCATTAAAAACATCCAGGTCATCTAGCGAAAATCCTTCCTTGTAGAATCTCTGACGCGTTTCCAACCCCTCTCATGCCCTTAATCATTCACAAAAACATAGGACGGTAAGTCATTACTCATTCCCTTTGTCCAATGATAAGTATGTTACATGCAACATAACATATAAAAATTGTTCTTTTTGCCTTTTTATAAAAGGAAAATCTAAGACTGGAAAACAATGAACTAGATCAAACCAATCTGTACTTCATGTAAGTAAATATTAGGATGCAGTTTCTTTTAGTCTCCAGCTCATTTTACTAGGAATCAATCTATTGATGTGATGTAATGAGTTTTCATGTTCTCATCAAAGAAATCTGTATTATTTTGAAGGCTGGAAAAAATCACCTTCATCTTCCTGCTGTTCTGGCATCTTTATTTTACCATCAGCTTTGGTCACATCTCATAAGTGTGGCGGCCCTGACCCAGTCAGGCGCCACTGAGTACTGCACCCATGCTGGGACAGTACTTCCAGGTAATCCTAAGGGCCAGAACGAGGTGTGTACACACAGAGACATACCACACAGTTCTCCCACACCAGTAGATGGGACCCTTGGGCAGTCTCCGGAGGGGGCTGGTCTTCAAATCTTCTCAAGGGGTGGAGCGGAGGAGCTGGGAGCTAGAGTGCAGAGGTTGTCAGGAAGGGAGGAGAGTCGAGTTCTGAGGAGGAAGAGAGCCAGTTTGGTGGTGGTGAGTGGCGGTCGCGAGGCGGATACATGCGCTGCCACTAGTCAGACCCTGCACGGGGTAGTAACCGTGAGCGGGGGAGAACGGTCACCTGGAGAAACAGTGGGGTGTTCCTTGTGACTAGGCACACACGGGATACAGGTCCCTAGAGCAAACTCCAGTTTACCTACCTGCTAAACCTGCTGGTGAGGGGAACTACACGTACCTCACCAACCTCACAGAGTCCGAGCCTCAGCAGCAAGGCAGGGACCTATAAGGGGACAGAGCCTGGAGCCATCTCACTTGGTCCACGCTGCCGGCAAACGGGCCAAACACAGGGGAGAAAAGGCAGCAGCGACTCCCTGGATAGACCCCCATGGTACTCCACGTCATGGGGTTATCCGAACACAGAGTGCTAGGAAGGCGAGCTAACAGGTTACCCTCAGACTGGCCCGAAGGAGCCCTGGTCCTACCTGGTTCATCACAGCAACGCCCGGGTCAGCTCACCGCAACATCCAAAGTGAGTACAAAACAGTTAAAAGACTTTTGGACTCAGCCTGTGTTATTCTGGGACCCGCTATCTTGCTGACCGGAGCCCCTGGGGCCTGCCTCACTCACGGGAGGCTACATCATCTGGCTGCAGACCCCATCAGCCCCAGACGCTCGTAAAACCTGCAGAGGCGGTCATTCACATCTCTGACCGCAAGCCGTGAGTGGCGTCACGACATATAAAAACTGACATTACCTGTTCGCCATATTGAACAAGCCCTGTGGCAGCCCTGAACAGGATCGGCATCCCTGGGGCGTCACACAAGCATGAAGGGTTATGAACATGGACATTAGGGTGACCGGATCTCATAGGGGCGGGGGGGGGGGGATGTCGGAATCTTGTTCGTCTGGACCCCACAAAACGATTCCCCTTTCCAGATATTGAGATAGCCAAAATTTGAGCTCGATCAAACGACGTTAACCCGTGCCGCTCGTTGCTCAAAGTTTGAAAAAATCCAAATTTTTGGCCAAAAAGCTGACATAAGGAGCCATAACTCCAGAACGGTAAATAATAAAAACACGCTTAATATCTCAAAAGAAAGCTAATGTTGTTCTTCAAAATTTATATGTTACACACAGTTTATATGAATTTATATGAGTTTTTATAAAATTTACAAAATTTATATGTTACACACAGGGTGCATGTAATTTCTATTTTAGGGATGGTGATTTTACTTCAGCGTACAACCGACCTTTTATTTATTCAGTTTAGTTTCTAAAGTGCCTGTGAGCTGGTTAGATCAAACAATTATCCAATATATTTTAACTTTTTTTTTTTAAATTTTCCAAGTGTGTGTGTTATTGTTTTTATAGCTATTATAGTATTATTTTAAAAGATATTTGAAAATATTTTATTGAAATTAAAGTTTGTAATATATTTTGTTTCGTTTTCCTAGTTAACTGTTATTTACCTATTGGACTCTGAAATGGCATTCACATCAGGTGTACAAAGCCAGAACAAGGATAAAATATTTCTTGTGGGCTATCCCATTCACCAGATCACCGGTTGTAAACTACCCTCAAATCGTCAAGTCTTATGTGCTTTATTTTATAATTTACGTACTGTGAAATTAACTGTAAGAGAATCAGCAAAACTGACCATATGAGAAGTGTTCATTTTTTGGGGGAAAGCTCGAATCCCGACTAAACATGAGCAAGATGCAGTTACTAAGCTGGAAAAACTTCACGCCGAGTGGAGAAGTCTTCAAAAAGACCGGAAGAAACATCGGAAAAGGCCAAGAACAAATTTAAAGTTTGTTGAAAAGTTGAATAATCTCTTTGATATTGCTCAACAAGATGCCTTGGCTCTGATGAAATCGGAAGAAGATAAGGCGTTTCTCGTGAAACAGAGGGAGAAGGGCTGCCCAGGTTCCATGTCTGGAGTGGATCTCAAGTTGTCTCGAGCTGAAGAAATCAAGGCGCAAAAGGAACTTGCAAAAATGAACCGACAAATCCAAGAAGAAACTTTTAATATTGGTGAGTTTATTTTATTATTATTATTCTAAAAAGTAGATAAACAAATAAGTAAATAGTTTCATTATAATTGAAAGAGAATTGTACATGAGAGCATCATTTGGCATCTTTATGATTGAGTTTATATTCTTAAAATAATACCTATTGATAATTAGAAGTAGGTAATTTAGTACCTATGTATTATTACTATTCTGCTAAAACAAGTTTTTATAGTCTTTTTTTCTCTCTCTCTTTTGTTGCTTCTTAGAGACGGATGATGAAGACAAGCTCGAAGAAGGAAAAGAAGAAGAAGATACTGAAGAGGACAGCATCTACCAGGAACTTGAGAGCTTGGAGGAAATGGACATCCCTGAAGAAGCTGCAGAAGATGCAGGACCATCTGAGAGCAAGAGGATGAAAGTTTCATTTGCAAGGGGCGTTAAAGAGATTTTAAACATGAAATTATCCATTGTGTTAGATCGATGTAAGGTATCCGACAGAAATGCCACGAGAATTTTAATAGCTACTCTAGAAGCACTAAACCTTGACCCTCTTGAGTACAAAGTCTCGAAAACTTTATTACATTCTAGACGGCAAATGTTCAGAGAACAATATACTAAAAAATGTTTAGATAAAGTAAACATTCCTGGAAAAGAGCCTGTGGTTGTCCATTGGGACGGTAAACTTTTACCGGGTGTTTTAAAACATGAGCAATGTGAGCGAATAGCTATTGGTATTTCATATGGCGAAAAGGAACAGCTGCTGGGAGTTCCTGTAACAGCAAGCAGCTCTGGAGAGGAGCAAGCCGTAGCCATATATGAATGCCTACAGGAATGGGGTCTTCCCAACACCGTCAAGGCGATGTGCTTCGACACTGCAGCATCGAACACGGGAAGACTCAAAGGAGCATGCGTCCTATTGGAGCAAATGTTAGGAAGAGAATTGCTACACCTAGCTTGCCGTCACCATATCTTGGAAATTGTGTTAAGAGGCGTATTCGACACAAAAATGGGATCAACCACTGGACCTCATCCAGACATTTTCAAAAGATTAAATCACTGCGTGGCCCAAGATAGACAAAGGAAAATACGACACAGGTATCAGTGACAATCTAATACGAAAGTAGCTAACTTCAGAAGTAATTGCAAATGTTACTGCTGAATTTGAGACCAAATTAACTGATAGCCACCCCAGAGATGACTACAAGGAGCTGTTGCAGTTGGTTCTCGTATTTGTTGGATCACTAGACGGCAATGTTGTGGGTTTTAGAACTCCAGGAGCCATTCATCACGCTAGGTGGATGGCAAAGGCTATTTACTGCTTAAAAATGTTCATTTTTCGTCGTCAATTTAAGATGTCTAAAGAAGAAGAAAGTTCTGTGCGTGCCATTTCTGTTTTCCTAGTTAAAATTGATTCTAAAGCTTGGTTCAATGCTCCAAAAGCTCATCTTGCGCCAAAGCAAGATTTAGGTATTTTGCAGTCTGTTAGACTATAAAGAATGTGACAACGACATTGCAGAAATAGCCCTGACCAAATTTTCGAATCATTTGTGGTATTTGAATGCAGAGTTGGTGGGATTATAGTTTTTTGATCCCACCATTACAGACGATGAAAAGTTGTTAATGGCTAATAATTTGCTCAGTAGCACAGATGAACCATCAGAGCACGCTAGGGTTGTAAATCCAAAAGTTAAGGGGGCTTTACACGCTGCGACATCGCTAATGCGGAGTCGTTGGGGTCACGGAATTTGTGACGCACATCCGGCCGCATTAGCGATGTTGCTGCGTGTGACACCAATGAGCGATTTTGCATCGTTGCAAAAACGTGCAAAATCGCTCATCGGTGACATGGGGGTCCATTCTCGATTATCGTTACTGCAGCAGTAACGATGTAGTTCGTCGCTCCTGCGGCAGCACACATCGCTATGTGTGACACCATAGGAACGAGGAAGCTCTCCTTACCTGCCTCCCGGCCGCTATGAGGAAGGAAGTGGGCGGGATGTTAAGCCCCGCTCATCTCCGCCCCTTCGCTGCTATTGGGCGACCGCTCAGTGACGTCGCTGTGACGCCGCACGGACCGCCCCCTTAGAAAGGAGGCGGTTTGTCGGTCACAGCGACGTCGCCGGGCAGGTAAGTATGTGTGACGGGTCTGGGCGATGTTGTGCGGCACAAGCAGCGATTTGCCCGTGTCGCGCAACAGATGGGGGCGGGTACCCACACTAGCAATATCGGGGCCGATATCGCAGTGTGTAAAGTAGCCTTTAGGAAAGAAAAATTAAAAGAGGTAGTTGATGGAGGATTGGGAAGAAACATTTACATTCTTTGACCGATTTAATATAAAAACAGATTTCCTAAGACAAAATCCAAACACCTGGCCTCAAAATAATGACTTTCAAGAAGGATTGAAAATTGTCAAAACATTAAAAGTAGTTAATGGTATGGCTGAGCGCGGTGTTAAATTAATAACCGACTTTAACGACCTTCTGACAAAAGATGAAGAACAAAAGCAATATGTCCTGCAAGTTGTAAGCAAATGCCGAGCATTATATTCTGATGTTTCAAAAACTACTTTAACCAAAGCTCTAGAATAGATTAGATAAAATTATCAACTCATGTAGGTACTACGTCTGTATCTTTTCTGTGTCTGTTTTGTATGTATTATATACCTCATTTTTATATTTTAATATAAAAATTGTCATTAGACTTATCAGTATTACTTGTTTTTTTTTGTTATATTTCTACTTTAAACTCAAAAATATACCAAAAAAACCCTAAATTTATCACTTAATAACAAAATATACGAAGTATGCTCCTAGTGGTACCAGGTCACGTTCTTGGGGCTAAAAGCTGTTGTAACTCAGTTTGACTTAAAATAACAACAATTATGTATGAAATATAAATTTTGAAGAACAACATTAGCTTTCTTTTGAGATATTAAGCGTGTTTTTATTATTTACCGTTCTGGAGTTATGGCTCCATATGTCAGCTTTTTGGCCAAAAATTTGGATTTTTTTCAAACTTTGAGCGACGATCGGCACAGGTTAACGTCGCTTGATCGAGCTCAAATTTTGGCTATCTCAATATCTGGAAAGGGGAATCGTTTTGTGGGGTCCAGACGGACAAAATTCCGACATCGATTTTTTTGCGGTCACCCTAATGGACATCCCAAAACAGCGGATGGTAAGTTACCTCTCATTTCCTCTTTTTTCTGCGCCATAATCTGTACATTACAAGTAATAGAAAATTAATTGTAGTTTTTTTCCTTTTACAGAGGGAAGGTCAAAGTCATTAAACCATTGGGGAATTAGATCAGAATGACCCGCACTTTATGTAAGTAGATATTATAATTTGCTTTCTTCCTGTCTTCAGCTCATTTGTATTTACTTTAGGAATCTGTTGATGGGATGTAATAACTTGTCGTGTTCTCTTCACAGAAATCTGCAGAAGTTACAGGTCATTTCCATCATGATCCACAGATTCCTCATGTGCTTCATAGAGACAATGATTCCATCATCTGCAGAAATCCTGTTATCATCTGCAGCTCTAGACTATGATGTTATCATATATTCCATTCATTGTCAGAATATTCCTACAATAAATAATATTTACCATCTCTATGTCTGGTTTTGACTTTACTGTATAGATTTATATTAAATAACTTTAGGAGCACAAAATGATAAGGGACTATAAAGAGTATTAGGGAGTAGGGATCAGTGGACTCGTGGATGATCAGGGTCACCCGCACTGTAGTTAAAAGTTTGGCTTGGTATCTGAAATTGACCCAAACTTGACCCCAGACCCATAGAAGTCAAAGTTCACCCGAACTTTGGTACTGTAAAATGGTCATAGTAAGGGCTAGGGGTCGTCAAAAATAAGCAAACGGGTTAAGAGCAGGACAATTGCCTTGCATTCAATGTGGATAGGGAAATGAATTAAAGGGGTTCTGTCACCATACTAATTATGGTTACGTAGGATTAAATTACGGAATTAAAACGTGGATGAGTATTTGTGATTTACTCAGGTTTACTTTAAAATTTGACATTCGGCAAATTTTCTAGAATTTCTATTATTGGGAGGGCTTTAACTGGGGTTATGAACAAAAGCAAATTGTCTGCATATACCGCAGTTTTATGCTCACCCCACACCTTATAGCAGTTTTTGTAATAGAGTCTTTATATTGTGAGAAAAAAAGAGAAGAGGCGAGAGGGGCATACCTGACGAGCGCTATTAGTGATAGTCATTTCTTAGGACGCCCGCTAACGAGTTGCTATACATAGAAAATATAGCCAAAATGTATTATTCTGATAAACAAGAATAGCACATAGTCTCTTCCATATAAATCCAGTCAATGCGGTCAAAAGCTTTTTCTGTGTATAGTTTATAAGCCGAATGACTCTATATATCTCTCTATATTATCCTTCACTTCTCTGTGTGGAACAAAGCCTACATGGTTCTGGTTAATGATTGAACTTATACTGTTTGAAAAACTCAAAGCCAAAATTTATACAAAGACTAAAGCAGGGAAAGAAGCTGCTCCCCTGTAAGACCACCCCTGCCGAGCCTTCCAGCACGACAGCGGAGAGCAGCAGGGACAGTGACCATCTCAACCCATCCAGCCACAGACCCATTCAGCCACAAGTGGAGCCACCAGCACAAAATCTACCTGTACAGAGAAGGCGTCCATGGGTTAGCTAAAGTGCACGGCAAACTGCCAACAAGGGATGTAACCTCACAGGAGGAGGCCCAGTCATGTGTCATATGCATGACAATATGACATCGGAGAGCAGCTCACAGTCCTCACGTGCAACCACTGCTTCCATCAGGGTTGCATTTCTCCCTGGCTTTTCTCCAACCCTCAGTGGCCACTGTGCCGTAACCACTGCTTCCAAAGACATCCGAGAATGACATCCTAAAGGAAGATGTGATGTTCATGGTGCAGACAGTGGAAGAGACCATCTTGAATTGCAGCCCAGGTAAGGGACCCGTGCTTTCATTAAAACATTAATTTCAATGTTGTATACAAAAAAAAAAAATCACCATTAACTTCTTGATGTTCTGTTCTGTCTTTAGTTTATCATCAGCTTTGGTCAACAACATCTAACATGAAGGGCTACAAAACAGGAAATCCCCAAAACACCGGACGGTAAGTCATTACTCACTTTTTCCAATGATATATATATATATTACATGCAACATATAAATAATTGTTGTTTTTGACATTTTGTAGAAGAAAAATCCAAGTCTGGAAAACAATGAAGAATTAAATCAGAACAATCTGTACTTTATACAAGTAAATATAAGAATTCAGTTTCTTTTAGTCTCCAGCTCATTTTACTAGGAATCAATTGATGTGATGTAGTGATTTGTCATGTTCTCGTCACAGAAATCTGCATTATTTATCTTCCTGCTGTTCTGGTCTCTTTATTTTACCATCAGCTTTGCCACATCTCATAAGCATGAAGGGCTATGAACATGGACATCCCAAAACAGCGCATGGCAATTTCTCTCATTTCCTCTTTTCCCTACCCCATTATCTGTATATTACATGTCATAGACAATTAATTGTTGTTTTCTTTCCTTTCATAGAGGGAAGGTCCAAGTCATTAAACCATTTAGGAATTGGATCAGAACTACCCGCACTTCATGTAAGTAGATATTAGAATTTGCTTTCTTCCAGTCTTCAGCTCATTTGTATTTACTTTCGGAATCTGTTGATGGGATGTAATAACTTGTCGTGTTCTTTTCACAAAAATCTGCAGAAGTTACAGGTAGATTCCTCATCTGCTTCATAGAGACAATGATTCCATCATCTGCAGAGATCCTGATATCAGCTGCAGCTCCAGACTATAACGTTATTATATACGTCATAGAATGTCTGTTTTAGTAAATATTAATAGACTTTTCCTAACTGTTTCTGGGGAAAATGTAGAAAAAATGTGTTTTTTTCTCCCCATCCAAAAATAGAAAAATTTGTAAAAAGATGAATAGTTTGTAAATGATCCATCATAAAAAGTACACAACCATAATGACTCAAAATAAAATGTACTCTTTATTATTCAATTTTATTTTACTCTATAGTAAACAGTAAACATAACATTGCAAAACAATGGCAGAATTGACAATTTTTATAGCCAAGTCGTGCTCTTTATCCATCCATTTGTGTATAGTATTGCTTGAACGGGAGTAGATTCTATTTTGTTAAATCTATACTTTATTTTGTCTATGTAGTCTGTACTATGTCTCCCCCTGGTGTAATGTGGAGACCTCTGTTGACTTTACATAAGGACTTGTATAGTTTCTTTGATACATGTGAAAGTAAGTTTAATACAGGTAAAATCTATCTTTGTACCGTGTTAGCCGGTGGATAAAAAAAACAAATGTTTAAAAGAATTGAGAGTCCTCAGTGGTTGATACCTTGTAATTCACATATCTGAAACAGTTTAATCCCGCCATACTGTATATGTCAGAAACCCATCTGGTTAAAGAGAAACTACATCTGATATACAGAAGCTGGATGGCACATGAATATCACTCCGTGTACTCTACGCACTGCAGAGGAGCGAGTATTCTTGTTCATAAGGTAATCTCGTTCTCTTGTATCAGATCTTATGAGGGTAAATTTGTATGCATTTTCAGTAGTATTTATGGTATCCAGTGTATCTTAGTTGCATATACCCCAGCCCCACTCAGAAGAGCCATTGTAACAAGTATTTGAATTTATTGACTCTTTCCCAGTCGAGCCTTTTAAAAACCCCAAGACACCCCAATTCTCTTGTTTCTTAAGTTCTCATAAGTTAATCTCACGTATGGAATTAACGGTGGGAAAGTCACAAATGCTTTCACGTGTCAGGTGTTACATACTTGGCTAAGGTTGTCTCCGATCACTCTCCTATCCATGTGCACACAGCGTTGAGGGTTTCTGACCACATCATAAAACCCTGTTGCGTCTGAATCCCTTTTGGATCAACCTGATACACCTGGATCCAGGAATATTTAAATATAAATGAGGGGTCCACACCTAAACATATAGTCTGGGAGGCAATTAAAGCCTTTACCCAGGACTTATACACTAAAGAAATATGTACCAACAAAACTAGAACTAGAGAGCAAACCCGGAGCTTAATACAGTCCCTTATAGGCGCGGAGACATCGACGGTAATGAACTCCACAGATGGTACTGAAAATGCGCTGGAGACAGCACATACAATCCTAAGACCATTTAATCTAACTAGCTAATAATATGAGTTTTTGTCAAACAAAAGTTCTTTCCGGAGGGAAAGGGGGTGGGAGACTTCTGGCTACTATAGTCAATGCACAGGATGGAGGGTCTTATACTAAAAGTCTGGTTCTGGACAGTGGGGAAAAAATAGAAGGGGGGAAATTATTAGGGCTCTTTGCGCCTACTAATCCTTGGTGTATACCTCTAAATCAACAAGCACCACAGAACAAATAGTGGAATTTTTAAACAACGTCCCCCTTCCTCAGTTGACTAATGCTGATAGGGAAGAACTAAATAAAAACATTACACTGGAAGAACTAGAAGAGGTGGTAAGCCAGCTCCAAAATGAGAAGGCCCCTGGGGTGTTTGGTTGCACGTGGAGTTTTTAAAGACATACCATCCCTGCATCCATGAGAGAAGCCATAATAGTGTTGATCCTAAAGCCCGGTAAAAGTCCCGATGAGCCGGAATCCTAAAGGCCCATGTCCCGCTGATGTTAAACTGTTTGCAAAAGTGCTGGAGAACAGGCTGACGAAAATGATTGCCTCTGTCATTCATGAAGATCAAACAGGGTTCATCTCAAATAGATCCACGTTCATAAACTTGAGACGCCTAAAGCTTAGCTCTAGAGAGACAGGAAAAAGGGCAATTATATCACTGGACATGACTAAACCTTTGACAGTGTGAAATGGGGGTTTACATGGGAGGTTCTGACTTGGATGGGATTTGGCGCAAGGTTCATTAGTTGGATTAAATTATTATACAACTCCCTGACAGCGACACTTCGGGTTAAGGGGAGTCTCTCCGATCCTTTCTCTCTGGGACCGAAGGTGACGCGACAGAGATGTCCTTAGAGCTGCTGGCAGTGCTACTTAGGACATCTCCGGAAATTCAGGGTTTTCCATGTGGTTCAGTGGAACAAAAGGTCTTCCTTTATGCTGATGACTTGCTCCTTTACTTCGGAGATGTTAAATCATCCATAATACCAGCAACAAACATTATTAGAGAGTTTGGCAAATAGTCTAGGCTCCTGATTAATTAGCCAAATCATCTTCAAACTTCAAGGCTGGACCTCCATTCATTGTGATCCGACACCCAACATGCTATTATTTGCAGTGAAACATAGTTTTGAACACAATGAAGATCGATGTGCAGTAAGTGACACTTTAGCATACCTCACAGGTCAGTGTGATTATAAAAATAGCAAATAGAAAGTCATATTCTGCTTTTTTAATTAATGCATTAAAGGAGCTGTATAAGGGCTTATTGTTTTTTTTCTGGGAAGAGTTGACATGTTAATTGATAGTCCAAAATCTCAATGTAAAATAGAAGTGTTACCATACACAACTATCACACTTTCTGTTCACCTGACATCACCGCAGCCGGCCCCAGTCTTCGTGAATGACTGGGCATTGGGCAGAGTTTCACCACTAAGCACAGTCCAATGTCACAGTCCATCATCTCCCTGCTCCCTCTTCCTTCGCTGCAGAGCGCGCAAGCAGGAGACCTGCTGGATGGTGACGAGTGGTGAAACTCTGCCCACAGCCCAGTCACTTAGGGAGACTGGGGCCAGCTGCGCTGATATAAGGTGAACAGGATGTGTTTCTCATAGGGGATATATGCTACAGGAGAAAGTCCTTATATGTGTTGTTTGACGTTTTCACACAGGAACATTGCAGTGTAGCAAGGAGAATTTCCCTATAGCAAATAGGACAAGGGTCAGGTGTGCCCGCCAAAGAAGGGCTGATATAGAACCAGTAAATGCTAATATTAGGAGGCAGAGACAAAGAAGACTCCCACCACCACCACCACCACCGGAAAGGTCTGGAGATGGGAACCCATTCCCTATTAACACCCATCCTGAAATGGTAAATTCATCAAGGCCGATACTCCCTACCTCAATAAGATCAGTCGAGGACCCGCCTGCCACCTGCACCATCTGTCTGGATGACTTTGTAATCGGGGATGTAGTCAGTTGCATGGAGATCTCCCACTTCTTCCACATTGCGTGCATAGGAAGATGGCTACTGATTAATAACACCTGTCCTCTCTGCAGGCATATTAACAGCCAGTCAGAGTTTCTGTTCCCTGTTCTCCCAGTTGCTGTTTCTTGTCAACCTGCTGTGCCGTCCTTGTGGTGCTGCACTTGCACCTTGTCACTATTTTTTAACCTTGTCATTTTATATTAAGATTGATAAATAAATTTTGCATGTGTGACGCCCCTGAACTAGTCAGGGTGTCACAGGGTACTGCACTCTTTACATGTAGGTGCAGGACTCAACCCCCCATGGTTCTGGGATCCTAACTTTTGGTATTGCTCTATCAGCATGCAAATCCTAGTCACACCTCACACCACACCCTGTCAGGCGCACCATTGGGTGGTCTAGCTTGCACTAGGCCACTCGCCTAGGGGTGAGGAAGACTGGTGGGAGGGAGGAATTCAGAGAGAGGAAGTAGAGAGTAAAGCTTAAACCGAACAGAAGTATCTCCCAAAGAGTGAGGAGCTGGGAGTTGGAGCTCCCTGGGGACTTTTAGCTAGGTCGCAGACGGTGGTCTGGGACCGAAGGAGTCGGAGACCCGGTCGCAGGGTATTGGAGAAAGGTGCCAGGCTTAGTTTTGGGAAACTGTCGGCACCGGTGTACCTAGTAACCGAATCGGTACCGAGCGCGGCGGGGTACTGGACCCTAGATCAGGGAGTAGCTTCACGCAACCTGATAATTAACCTGTAGAGGATAGTTTCTTTATGGACTTTCTCCAAGAGCTCAGAGATCGAAGGCATCAACACAACGAAGGGGATAGGGCTTTCCAGCTTATGCGGCCCACTGAAATCCCAAGTGTCAGCCATTTGAAGTGGCCGCGAGCACCCGGGTCCAAAGACCCTCGAGCCACAGCACCAAACCCCGGATCCGAGGGGTTCAACCGCTGCAGGGGCGGCACACCTCACATTTCTGGCGTCACGAAAAGGATTCGGACTGGGCCCACTAACCTTGGTGACGTGCTCCTTGAAAATCCAAGCTGCGGTGTTAAAATTCTGTTCCTGCATTTTCCATCTTTTGCGCCAAAAGCGCCATTTTCCCGACCAAAAGAGCGCGAAACTGAAACTCCACCCCTCGTCCAGAGAGCGCAGCCGGAAGCTGGCTGCCGAAAACCAAGGCGGCGTGACGGGATGTAGTGTGGCGCCCCTGACCTGGTCAGGCACCACAGAGTACTGCACCCATGCTGGGACAGTGCTACCAGGTGATTCCAAAAGGCCAGAATGAGGTGTGTACACACAGACATATAGCAACCAGGTCTCCCACACCTTGAGAAGAGACCCTTGGGTAGCCCTGAAGAGCTTAACTTTCAATTCTCAGCAAGGGGTGTATGGGAGAGGCCGGAAGCTAGATGCAGTGGCAGACAGGAAAAGGAGGAGGAGCAAATCAGTCTGGAGCAGTGTACAGAAGTTGCTGAAGGGAGCAGACGTACAGCCATGCTAGCCAGACCCTGCTGGTGTGGTAGCTGTTAGCGGGGGAGTACAGTGACCAGAAAGTCAGCCTGACAGACACCTGAGAAGAGGCAGTCGATTATGGGGAATGCTGGTAACTACGCACGTACAGGGAACAGGTCCCCAGAGCAGAAATCTATTTACTGGAGCTGCTAAACCTGCCGGTGAGGGGACTAGAGATTCCTCACCAAAGACGCAGAGCTCGAGCCTCAGCAGCAACAGGGGGACCCATAAGGAGACAGTGCCAGAAGCCATCTCATCTGGTCCACGCTGCCGGCAAACGGGCCAGAAAGGGAAGGAGACGCAGTAGCAACTTTCCCTGGATAAATCCCACGATACTGCAAGTCAGGGGTTTTCCGAAACAAAAGAAGTGCAAGGAAGGCGAGTTAATAGCAACATTCAGAACGGCCTGCAGGAATTCCTGGTTCCACCTGGTATGATCTCAGCATCGCCCGGGTACCTCACCAACCAACTAAAAGTGAGTAAAAACCCTGAAAGACATTGTTGCCTGTGTGAGTTCTTCTGCGACCTGTAGTACTACGCAGTTACACTTGAGCCCCTGGGGCCAGCTTCATGCTCGCTAAACTGCAGTGGGTCATCCCCTGGTCGCAATTACCGAGAGTGGCGTCATGACTCCTATGAAAGTGAACCTGACATACCTGTTGCCAGAGGTTCCCTACAGAGAAGTCCCCGCAGTGTCCCGCAGGCGACCGCTGCAGCGCTGTAGTGGGCAACTCAGCAGCAGCGGAAGTGGAGCAGGGACGCCAGGACTCTGCTCATAAAGTTCCTGGACATCGCAGAGGCAAGATGGCGGCAGCAAGGGACTAGCCACCGGAGCACGCTGCTCCTGGGACTGCGACCTGGATTGCACAAGAGACCGAGGAACTCTGCAGGAGAATGCGGGCGCAGTTCCTCTACATCCTGGATCATTGGAGGGAAGAGATGAGGAGTCTGGCTATGGTGGTGCAGGTCCGTGAGATGGAGGTCCCGCACGTGTCACGGGTAAGCAGCTACCCAGTCCCAGTTGACCCGGCCGCAGGATCTGGTCTGCCCCCGGCCACCACAAGCACTCAGCCACCGCCACCCTCGTCCTCGGCGGACGCCGAGCCGCTACCTACAACACCGGCAGCGGAACCTCCAGTCCCAGTCTACAGAGCGCAGGCTGAAACATCTCCAGCTTCATCACCGGCCAGACCAGACCAGGCTGCGACACAGGTAGTCCCAGCACCGTCCCGATCAGACCCGGCTGCATCACCAAGCCGGTACCTCGGTACGGAGCACCTAGACTCTGCAATCCCGACTGTGGAACAGCCTATTTCTGTACCCACTACAGCGGAGGCGGAGCCTGTAGAGATGCCAGTTCCACCCAGTACCTGTAGGGGAGGCGAGGCCGGACGCCGACGCCCCCTATTGGGAAAGACAGCAACAAAAGCTGCATCTAGAAATCACCCCGTGAGAACAGCGACGACGGGCGATTGCTGCCCACACCAGCAAAGAGAAACAAAACCTGAGGAACGCCACCTACTGGGTCAGAGGGCCACGGTACCGTGGCCTAGAGGAGCGATTCGACCCCGTTAAAGGATGGATGTTTATTGCAGAGGCAGGCTTCACAGCTGGAGTGTTCGTCTCCCGGAGAGACATGGAGGAACACCTCCCAAGGGGAATCACGGGCCGTAAACCTAGAGCCAGTAGACATGGTGTCTCATTGCCAGCACTGTGGAAAGCGGGGCTGGTACGCCCTGGAGGTAAAGCGGCATGTCATGATTGATGAAATGGTCATGCCAGCCTCTACGGTGAATTACCAGCGGTAATGGTAGCAGAGCCTGGCTACCCCATGTATAAAGTTAAAGTTAGTTTCTATGCTGCTAATGTTGATGTGTAATGTTGAAAATGTGATTGATTGCCAATGTTTGAAAAATAATACCAATTACTCAAGTACCTCATCTAATTTACTGTTTGCACCTAGTGCATGGACCCCGTTTTATTTTGTGCTAATTAACATGGACCGTGGCTGCGGGACTGGCAGCAGCCAGCACGAACTTGTGCTATCGTACATAATTGAGCCTCATGCGCCTACCAGTCATCTTTTACCCCTCCAGGACTTCAATGCCGTCACAAGGAACTGGGGGATACAGGTAGTTTGGTGGAGGGTTGAAGGGAGAGGGACAATGGGAATGGACCGTTGCAGGAAGGGTCTGCAGCGGAGTAGGCTGAGCCATTGACTACCGCTACAACCGGTAGCATTCCCATGGATCTTATAAAATGTAAACTGAGAGTTTGTTATGCAACATTTAAGTTATGTGCCTCCCCTGTGTGGGATGAGAAATTGTTGAATTAAAAATGTTACTTATTTTTCTTTTTCAGTTAAAACAAAAATAAACCTCTGGGTGTCCTGTAGCTTGGGGACGAGCTACGTTTAACCAAGGGGGAATGTGATGCCCCTGAACTAATCAGGGTGTCACAGGGTACTGCACTCTTTATCTGTTGGTGCAGGACTCAACCCCACATGGTCCTGGGATCCTAACTTTTGGTATTGCTCCATCAGCATGCAAATCCTAGTCACACCTCACACCACACCCTGTCAGGCACACCAGTGCGTGTTCTAGCTGGAACAGGGCCACTCGCCTTGGGGTCAGGCAGACTGGTGGGAGAGGAAGTCAGAGAGAGGAAGTGGAGAGCAAAGCTTAAACAGAACAGAAGTAGCTCTAAAGAGTGAGAAGCTGGGAGTTGGAGCTCCCTGGGGACTTTTGGCTAGGTTGCAGATGGTGGTCCCGGTCGCAGGGTATTGGAGAAAGGTGCCAAGCTTAGTTAAGGGAGAATGGTCGGCACAGTGGACTTGAACTTGGACTTTCCCCAAGATCAGAGATCGAAGGCATCAACACAACGCAGGGGATAGGGCTTTCCAGCTTATGCGACCCACTGAAATCTCAAGTGTCAGCCATCGAGAGCATAGCTTCACTACGTAACAGTGGGGAGCGGGACCCCGACGGCTTCAAGCATAGGGGTCACAACAAACACTAAAATACAGTGCATGGACGCAAGGTACAGATCATCAGCAATACCAAAGGGAGCGGACACCCGGACGAGCTCCTCTGAAGAGGCAGCGGCACCCAGAGACTTGGTTTACCTTTGTGTCAGAGCCTGCTTTGCGGTCTCATCACTACCAACACTGCCTGAGAGCCCCGGGGCCTCCCCTACCCGTGGAGGGAACGTCATCTGGCTGCCCAACACTACATCTCACCCGGGTTCTCCCATCGACAGCGGAGGGACTCCCCTTACCGCGAACCACGGGTGGGGTCACAAACTCTTATCCCCTGTAAATACCCCCTTTGCATTTGAAGTGGCCGCGAGCCCTCGGGTCTGGAGACCCTCATGCCACAGCAGCAAACTCCGGATCCGAGTGGTTCGACCACTGCAGGGGCGGCACATATGTTTCTACTATTTGTGCTTGAGGTAGTTTTTATAACTTATATACTATCTATTTTACTGGAAGATTGGACTCCTGCGCTGTCCGTGCAATCTGTCTGTCTTGTAATCAGCATGCTCTCCAGCTGCAAAGAAAAGAGATGACCTCCAGATGATTCATTTTATGGAACGTGCAAGAAAATTCCAAAGAAGGAAAGAAAATAAGGCATTGCTGAGATCTACACCTAATCTATGGTCTATTGGTTGGTCTACTGAACAGTCAATCTGTCATTTGGTCTATATTTCTACATCTATATAATCCCACCTCCACCATCAAATATAAAATTAAGAATTTACTCAATAGGACATTAGGATCAAAGATTATTGACGCTAAGACAGCAGAATTTCTCACCAAATCTGATCCCATTATTCCAGTGGTTTATGTGCTTCCTATGATCCACAAAAAACTTGACAAACCCCCCCGCAAACCCATAATGGCTTCAACAGATTCTATTCTTTCTCCCCTTTCCATTCTGTTGGAAAAAGTCCTCACCCCCCCCTTGTCAAGAATACCCCATCTTTTCTACTAGATACAGGAGCTTTTATTGAGCTTATTAAAACCATTGAATCCATACATACACTAGTAACAATGGATGTAAATAATCTTTACATTTCCATACAACATCAGAAGAGCATACAAGCAGTCATAGAGGTTTACAGTTGCACTTTTTATACATTTGTCATATTATATGCTAATTTCTGTACGACATTATTGTGATTTACACTACAGTTCAAAAGTATAGGGTCACTGAGATATTTCCTTATTTTTGAAAGAAAAGCACATTTTTTTTTCTTCAATGAAGCTAACATTAAATTAAACAGAAGAAGGGAATTTTGTTACTTACCGTAAATTCCTTTTCTTCTAGCTCTTATTGGGAGACCCAGACGATTGGGTGTATAGCACTGCCTCCGGAGGCCACACAAAGAAATTACACTAAAAAGTGTAAGGCCCCTCCCCTTCTGGCTATACACCCCCAGTGGGATCACTGGCTCACCAGTTTTAGTGCAAAAGCAAGAAGGAGGAAAGCCAAGAACTGGTTTAAACAAATTCTCTCCGAGTAACATCGGAGAACTGAAAACCGTTCAACATGAACAACATGTGTACCCGCAAACAACCAAAAATCCCGAAGGACAACAGGGCGGGTGCTGGGTCTCCCAATAAGAGCTAGAAGAAAAGGAATTTACGGTAAGTAACAAAATTCCCTTCTTCTTCAGCGCTCTATTGGGAGACCCAGACGATTGGGACGTCCAAAAGCTGTCCCTGGGTGGGTAAAGAAATACCTCATGTTAGAGCTGAAAGACAGCCCTCCCCTACGGGGAGGCAACTGCCGCCTGCAGGACTCTTCTACCTAGGCTGGCGTCCGCCGAAGCATAGGTATGCACCTGATAATGTTTGGTGAAAGTGTGCAGACTCGACCAGGTAGCTGCCTGGCACACCTGTTGAGCCGTAGCCTGGTGTCGTAATGCCCAGGATGCACCCACGGCTCTGGTAGAATGGGCCTTCAGCCCTGATGGAACCGGAAGCCCAGCAGAACGGTAGGCTTCAAGAATTGGTTCTTTGATCCATCGAGCCAGGGTGGCCTTAGAAGCCTGCGACCCTTTGCGCTGACCAGCGACAAGGACAAAGAGTGCATCCGAACGGCGCAAGGGCGCCGTGCGGGAAATGTAGATTCTGAGTGCTCTCACCAGATCTAACAAATGTAAATCTTTCTCATACCGATGAACTGCATGAGGACAAAACGAAGGCAAAGAGATATCCTGATTAAGATGAAAAGAGGATACCACCTTCGGGAGAAACTCCTGAATGGGGCGCAGCACAACCTTGTCCTGGTGGAAGACCAGGAAGGGAGCCTTGGATGATAGTGCTGCCAGCTCAGACACTCTCCGAAGAGATGTGATCGCTACCAGAAAAGCCACTTTCTGTGATAGTCTAGAAAGTGAAACCTCCCTCAGAGGCTCGAAGGGCGGCTTCTGGAGGGCAACTAGTACCCTGTTCAGATCCCATGGATCTAACGGCCGCTTGTACGGGGGTACAATATGACAAACCCCCTGCAGGAACGTGCGCACCTTAGGAAGGCGTGCCAAACGCCTCTGAAAAAAGACGGATAGCGCCGAGACCTGACCTTTAAGGGAGCTGAGCGACAAACCTTTTTCTAACCCAGATTGCAGGAAAGAAAGAAAGGTAGGCAATGCAAATGGCCAGGGAGACACTCCCTGAGCAGAGGACCAGGATAAGAATATCCTCCACGTCCTGTGGTAGATCTTAGCGGACGTGGGCTTCCTAGCCTGTCTCATGGTGGCAACGACCCCTTGGGACAATCCTGAAGACGCTAGGATCCAGGACTCAATGGCCACACAGTCAGGTTCAGGGCCGCAGAATTCCGATGGAAAAACGGCCCTTGGGACAGTAAGTCTGGTCGGTCTGGTAGTGCCCACGGTTGGCCGACCGTGAGCTGCCACAGATCCGGATACCACGCCCTCCTCGGCCAGTCTGGGGCGACAAGTATGACGCGGCTGCAATCGGATCTGATCTTGCGTAGCACTCTGGGCAAGAGTGCCAGAGGTGGAAACACATAAGGGAGCCGGAACTGCGACCAATCTTGCACTAGGGCGTCTGCCGCCAGCGCTCTTTGATCGCGAGACCGTGCCATGAAGGTTGGGACCTTGTTGTTGTGCCGTGACGCCATTAGGTCGACGTCCGGCACCCCCCAGCGGCGACAGTTTTCCTGAAACACGTCTGGGTGAAGGGACCATTCCCCTGCGTCCATGCCCTGGCGACTGAGGAAGTCTGCTTCCCAGTTTTCTACGCCGGGGATCTGAACTGCGGATATGGTGGAGGCTGTGGCTTCCACCCACATCAGAATCCGCCGGACTTCCTGGAAGGCTTGCCGACTGCGTGTCCCCCCTTGGTGGTTGATGTATGCCACCGCTGTGGAGTTGTCCGACTGAATTCGGATCTGCTTTCCCTCCAGCCACTGCTGGAAGGCTAGTAGGGCAAGATACACTGCTCTGATTTCCAGAACATTGATCTGAAGGGTGGACTCCTGCCGAGTCCACGTACCCTGAGCCCTGTGGTGGAGAAAAACTGCTCCCCACCCTGACAGACTCGCGTCTGTCGTGACCACCGCCCAAGACGGTGGTAGGAAGGATCTTCCCTGTGATAATGAGGTGGGAAGAAGCCACCACTGCAGAGAGTCCTTGGCCGTCTGGGAAAGGGAGACTTTCCTGTCTAGGGATGTTGCCTTCCCGTCCCATTGGCGGAGAATGTCCCATTGAAGTGGACGCAGATGAAACTGCGCAAACGGAACCGCCTCTATTGCCGCCACCATCTTCCCGAGGAAGTGCATGAGGCGTCTTAAGGAGTGCGACTGACTTTGAAGGAGAGCCTGCACCCCAGTCTGTAGAGACCGCTGCTTGTCCAGCGGAAGCTTCACTATCGCTGAGAGAGTATGAAACTCCATGCCAAGATACGTTAGTGATTGGGTCGGTGACAGATTTGACTTTGGGAAGTTGATGATCCACCCGAACGCCTGGAGAGTCTCCAGTGCAACATTCAGGCTGAGTTGGCATGCCTCTTGAGAGGGTGCCTTGACCAGTAGATCGTCCAAGTAAGGGATCACAGAGTGTCCGTGAGAGTGCAAGACTGCTACCACTGCCGCCATGATCTTGGTGAACACCCGAGGGGCTGTCGCCAGACCAAATGGCAGAGCTACGAACTGAAGATGGTCGTCTCCTATCACGAAGCGTAGAAAGCGTTGGTGCTCTGTAGCAATCGGCACGTGGAGATAAGCATCTTTGATGTCTATTGATGCTATGAAATCTCCTTGAGACATTGAGGCAATGACTGAGCGGAGGGATTCCATCCGGAACCGCCTGGCGTTCACATGCTTGTTGAGCAGTTTTAGGTCCAGAACAGGACGGAAGGAGCCGTCCTTTTTTGGAACCACAAAGAGATTGGAGTAAAATCCTCGCCCCCGTTCCTGAGGGGGGACAGGGATCACGACTCCTTCTGCTCTTAGAGAGTCCACCGCCTGCAGCAGGGCATCTGCTCGGTTGGGGTGTGGGGAGGTTCTGAAGAACCGAAGTGGAGGTCGAGAACTGAACTCGATTCTGTACCCGCGAGACAAAATGTCTGTTACCCACCGGTCCTTGACCTGTGACAGCCAAATGTCGCAAAAGCGGGAGAGCCTGCCACCGACCGAGGATGCGGAGGGAGGAGGCCGAAAGTCATGAGGTAGCCGCTTTGGAAGCGGTTCCTCCATTTGCTTTCCTGGGGCGTGAGTGAGCCCGCCAGGAATCTGAGCTCCCTTGTTCTTTCTGAGTCCTTTTGGACGAGGAGAATTGGGCCTTGCCCGAGCCTCGAAAGGACCGAAACCTCGACTGCCACTTTTTCTGTTGAGGTTTACTTGCTCTGGGCTGTGGTAAGGAAGAGTCCTTACCCTTGGACTGTTTTATGATTTCAGCCAATGGCTCACCAAACAGTCTGTCTCTGGATAATGGCAAGCTGGTTAAGCATTTTTTGGAACCAGCATCTGCTTTCCAGTCCTTTAACCACAAGGCTCTGCGCAAAACCACAGAATTGGTGGACGCCATAGCGGTACGGCTCGTAGATTCTAGGACAGCATTGATAGCATAGGTCGCAAACGCAGACATTTGCGAAGTTAGGGACGCCACCTGCGGCACTGCTGGATGTATGATAGCATCTACCTGTGCTAAACCAGCTGAAATAGCTTGGAGTGCCCACACGGCCGCGAATGCTGGAGCAAACGACGCGCCGATAGCTTCATAGACAGATTTCAACCAAAGGTCCATCTGTCTGTCGTTGGCATCTTTAAGTGAAGCGCCATCCTCTACTGCGACTATGGATCTAGCCGCAAGCTTGGAAATTGGGGGATCCACCTTTGGACACTGGGTCCAGCGTTTGGTCACCTCAGCAGGAAAAGGGTAACGGGTATCCTTAGAACGTTTAGAGAAACGCTTATCTGGATGAGCGTCGTGTTTCTGGATCGATTCTCTGAAGTCAGAGTGGTCCAAAAAAGCACTTAATTTACGCTTGGGATACAGGAAATGGAACTTCTCCTGCTGTGCCGCTGCCTCCTCTTCAGAAGGGGCTGGGGGAGAAATATCCAACAGTCTATTAATTGCCGATATAAGGTCATTAACCATGGCGTCACCATCAGGGGCATCCAGATTGAAAGGAGCCTCAGGATTAGAATCCTGATCCCCGTCCTCAGTCTCATCACAGAGAGACTCCTCTCGCTGAGACCCTGAGCAGTGTGAGGACGTGGAGGGTCTTTCCCAGCGAGCTCGCTTAGGCTGCCTGGGACTGTCATCTGAGTCAGAGACTTCAGCCTGTGATGCTTGAGACCCCCTTGAAGTACGGATTAGTTCCAACTGAGGGGGACCGGAGAGCATAGACACAGCAGTGTCCATGGTCTGAGTAACTGGCCTGGACTGCAAGGTCTCCAGGATTTTTAACATAGTCACAGACATTTTGTCAGCAAAAACTGCAAAGTCTGTCCCCGTCACCGGGGCAGGGTTCACAGGCGTCTCTGCCTGGGCTACCACCACATTAGGCTCTGGCTGACGGAGTGCCACTGGGACTGAACATTGCATACAATGTGAGTCTTTGGCGCCTGCCGGTAGATCAGCCCCACATGCAGTACAAACAGTGTACACAGCCTGTGCCTTGGCACCCTTGCGTTTTGCGGATGACATGTTGCTGCCTCCTCAGAGCAGTACAGGGTGTCCAGCCAAGAAGCGACCTTACAGTGCAACTATATATATATATGGTACTAAGAAAAAAGTACACTAATATAACACTGAGGCACAAGTGGGGCCAGCACTAAAGTGCAGCTTACCGCCCGCTTAGGAGCGGGTGTGTGGTCGCCGAAATCCCTTTAGTCTGGGTCTCCCAGAGCCTGCTGCCTTTCCCCAGCCAGACCGCATGTGTAATGGCTGCCGGCGTCCTTGTGGAGAGGGGGGGCGGGCCCTGGGCGTATACAGACGAAGAGCGGGAAGCCTGCTTCCCACTGTGCCTAGTGAGAGGGCTGGAGCATGTAAATAAGGCTCCAGCCCTCGGCGCTGACAATTGAGCAGCGTCTCTCCCCTACCCTGATTGACAGGGTGGGGGCGGGAACGAAGCGGCGCTAGGCCGCAGAAGCCGGGGGCTAAAGTTAGAAGCGCCGCCGCCGTAAAAGCGCGGTCGGCGCAAAGTCCCCGGCGCACCACAAGTCGCAGCTGCGCCGCCGCTCCAGTAGCGGTCGGCGCAGTAGTTCCCAACATGTAACGTCACTCAGCAAAGCTGCAGTGACCTAACCCCAGCGCACAGCGCTACTGTCCCCGGCGCACTATAACGCTCAGCAAGCCTTGAGAGTGTCCGTGCCTGCCGGGGACACAGAGTACCTGAAAGTTGCAGGGCCTTGTCCCTGAACGGCACTCCCGCTCCAAATCCAGCAGGTTCTCTGGGTCTGTGGATGGAGCCCGGCCTCAGGGCTTGGAGGCCGGTAAGATCCCACTTCCACAGAGCCCTAAGGGGATGTGGAAGGAAAACAGCATGTGGGCTCCAGCCTCTGTACCAGCAATAGGTACCTCAACCTTACAAGCACCACCGCGGGTGAGAAGGGAGCATGCTGGGGGCCCCATATGGGCCCTCTTTTCTTCCATCCGATATAGCCAGCAGCTACTGCTGACTACAAACAGTGGAGCTATGCGTGGATGTCTGACCTCCTTCGCACAAAGCAGAAAACTGGTGAGCCAGTGATCCCACTGGGGGTGTATAGCCAGAAGGGGAGGGGCCTTACACTTTTTAGTGTAATTGCTTTGTGTGGCCTCCGGAGGCAGTGCTATACACCCAATCGTCTGGGTCTCCCAATAGAGCGCTGAAGAAATACACTATACATTGTTAATGTGGTAAATTGCTATTCTAGCTGCAAACGTCTGTTTTTTAATGCAATATCTACATAGGTGTATAGAGGCCCATTTCCAATAATTACCTGTTACAGGGGGACTGGCGGATTAGGATAAGGTGGTGTATTCCCAATCGCCAGTCGGGGGTCCACTGTGCTCCCGGATGGAAAAGGAGCTGCTGGCAACACGAAAGTTAGACGAAGAATACAGAATCACGAGATACAGGGGTGTAGGCTACACCCCTAACCGTGAGGCACCCCTGTTAACTGCACAGGAGAACTGGGAACCGGTCACGTGTGTAGGGACACACCAGACCGGACAACAACCCAGTTAGCGTTTCAGTGTACCTGTGGCGCTACTCCGACCATGTGTACAGGGAACACGTCAGGCCGGGTAGTGACCAGGTAGTGTTGACCGGAAGACTGCTGCAAAGCGCCGTCGGCCACGTGTGAATCAGCAAAAACATTAGTGCATGCCCTCATCATCTCCCGCCTCGACTACTGCAACCTCCTGCTCTCTGGCCTCCCTTCCAACACTCTTGCACCCCTCCAATCTATCCTAAACTCTGTGGCCCGCTTAATCCACCTCTCCCCTCGCTACTCCCCAGCCTCGCCACTCTGCCAATCCCTTCACTGGCTTCCCATCGCCCAACGACTCCAGTTCAAAACATTAACCATGACATACAAAGCCATGCTCAACCTGTCTCCTCCCTACATCTGTGACCTAGTCTCACGGTACCTACCTGCACGCAACCTCAGATCCTCACAAGATCTCCTTCTCTGCTCCTCTCTTATCTCCTCTTCCCACAATCGCGTACAAGATTTCTCCCGTGCATCCCCCATACTCTGGAACGCTCTACCTCAGCACATCAGACTCTCCACTACCGTGGAAAGCTTCAAGAGGAACCTCAAGACCCACCTCTTCCAACAAGCCTACAACCTACAATAGCCCTCAGTCCAGTAGACCACTGTGCAACCAGCTCTGTCCTCACCTATTGTACCATCACTCATTCCCTGTAGACTGTGAGCCCTCGCGGGCAGGGTCCTCTCTCCTCCTATACCAGTCTGTCTTGTACTGTTAATGATTGTTGTACATATACCCTCTCTCACTTGTAAAGCGCCATGGAATAAATGGCGCTATAATAATAAATAATAATAATAAGACCGAGCGGTCCCCCGATTAGCGTTTCTGGACACCGGGGCTCTCAACTGGCCACGTGTGTACAGGACACGTCAGGCCAGGTGCTCACATTGGTAGCATTGACTGGGAAGCCGATACAAATAGGACAGGTGACGCAGCAGCCGCAGCCCAGTTAACTCCACTGGGCTGCTCTAGCAGGACTGGACAGTAGGAGGGAAGCGCGGTGCCTGACCCTATCGTGCCCAGCCACGGGTGTCTTGTTGTGGCTGCCACCGGACGCCTATCCCTACCTACCGCTTCGAAGCTCTAAACATGGGAGGTGTGCTCTGTCTGAGCATATAAGAAGACTATGTACCTCCATGTTGTCTCCAGCCCTTTTTATAAGCTAGGTTCGCCCCAAACACAGGGTGGACCACAATGGCACCTGCAGGAGCCAATAGCAGAGTGCCATCTCATCAGTGGCATCACCAGCGGCCTATCCGGAACCGCCACATCACTGATGACCTCATGGCAGCAACGCCCCAAACACCTCACTAGTCATTGTCTGACGACCAATGATGAGGTGCCAAGTCATAGGGGCGGGCCTCTGCGAGCCAGTCCGGAGTGGACACATCATCAGGACACCTGATGCATTCCGGCCTATCAGGGCCTGCCACCTCACAGACATGCCCAGTGAAGTACTTACTGGACCTAGCCTCTGATGCACTAAGTGCCTGAGCATGCTCAATAACCTGAAAAAGTCTCAGAAATCAGCATGCTCAGTAGGCACAACACAGGACTTAGACACGGCACAAAGTCCAAGTACCTGTGCAAAGAGGCTTTTCGCACTAAAAGGTACTTTACACACTGCGACATCATTATCGATCTCGTTAGCGATGTGAAATTCTAGATCGCAAGTGCGATCTTTCGAGATCGCACATGCGTAAAATGACCTATGTGCGATCTCAAAAGATTGCACTTGCGATCTAGAATTTCCCATCGCTAACGAGATTGATAGCAATGTCGCAGTGTAAAGTACCCTTAAGTGTGGGAGCATGCTCAGAAGCCTGAACTGAGGACTTAGCCTCAGAAATGACACAATCAGGCTGAGCATGCTCACTAGGCGAAACACTGAACTTCGGCTCTGGCTGGGGTAAATCGGCGCACGGGTGCGCACTAGCTGCCTCTCCACACTTAGACGTGGAGGAAGCAGCCAGCTGGACCTGAGGCACGGCCAAAAATGGCAGCCGGCGCTTGGGCGCAACTGGAATCGCAGCAAACTGCTTGCGGCTATGGCAGCACCGATTCGTAACACCACCACTCCAGTGTTCTAATGATACATTTTGTTTGCTGTGTTAGAATGCTAATGGATATTTATAAATCCCTTGAAAACCCTTGTGCAAGTATGTTAGCACAGCTGAAAACAGTTTTGCTGATTAGAGAAGCTAAAAACTGACCTTCCTTTGAGCTAGTTGAGAATCTGAAGCATTACATTTGTTGGTTCCATTAAACTCTCAAAATGGCCAGAAAAAGAGAACTTTTAATGTGAAACTCGACAGTCTATGCTTGTTCTTAGAAATGAAGTATATTCCATGCAAGAAATTGCCAATAAACTAAAGATTTCCTACAACGGTGTGTACTACTCCCTTCAGAGGAGAGCATAAACAGGCTCTAACCAGAGCAGAAAGAGAAGTGGAAGGTCCCGCTGCACAACTGAGCAACAAGACAAGAACATTAGAGTATCTAGTTTGAGAAATTGACGCCTCACAGGTTCTCAACTGGCAGCTTCATTAAATAGCACTCGCAAAACGCCAGTGTCAACGTCTACATTGAAAAGGCGACTCCGGGATGCTGGCCTTCAGGGCAGGGTAGCAAAGAAAAAGCCATATCTGAGACTGACTAATAAAAGGAAAAGATTAATATGGGCAAAAGAACACAGACATTGGACAGAGGAAGATTGGAAAAAAAGTGTTATGTACACACGAATCGAACTTTGAGGTGTTTGGATAATATAGAACATTTGTGAGAGGCAGAACTGAAAAGATGCTGGGAGAGGGCCTGACACCATCTGTCAAGCATGGTGGAGGTAATGTGATGGTCTGGAATTACTTTGGTGCTGCTAAAGTGGGAGATTTGTACAAGGTAAAAGGGATTTGGAATAAGGAAGGCTATCACTCCATTTTGCAACGCCATGCCATACCCTGTGGACAGTGCTTGATTGAAGCCAATTTCATCCTACAACAGGACAATGACTCAAAGCACACCTCCAAATTATGCATGAACTATTTAGGGAAAAAGCAAGCAGCTGGTATTTTTTTTTTTTTTTAGTTTCTAATAAGAATTTTAAAAAAAAATTAACAGATTTAAAAAATCACGTACAAAAAAAAAATTAGTATCCCTTTTACCCACTTTGAAATGTAAAATCTATTCACAAAATATTCACATAGCTTACTAAAAAGCCAGTACATCTAAATAGTGTAGTCACAGAGTAAAGAAGACAGGCGGCGCTTCCTTACTGCTGACAAGTGGTCTGAACACAAGGATATAGAAATGTCTTCTACAGATCTGCATTGTATTTCGACATCTGTATTTTCCCCGTCACCGAACACATTCAGATCACCCGTTAACAAAACATTTCTACTGATAAAGTGTGTGAAATTTTCTTCTTGCCAATTTGGTTGGTAATTTTATGTTGAAGGTGATATATATATAAATATATATACACACACATACTTGAGAGAGAGATAGTAAGTCCGTCCACAGAACACAGGAAATTACCAACTGCTGACATTGTGGCAAAACAGAAACCCAACTAAAGCCTTGTTTTTGGGAATCATGGTCTTGGCCTGCACCCTCTGATCCAGAGGTATTCGATACGGAACCAACAGATCCACTAGAGATATCTGGAAATTCATGTGCACACAAAGTGTCAGCTTTTATTATGTGTCGTAAAACATTGGTAGCCTACTTTAGAAGTTAGGCAAGACTGCTAAGCTTTGCTTGCAGTCAATCTTGCTGCTGTCGTTCCCTGAATATGCAAGAGACGGGGAAGCCAGGAAACTCTGGCATTCCTCCTCACTTTCGCCCCCTGACGAAGGTACACACCGAAATGTGCATCAGGCGCATTACCACCACAGCGACTACTATCATTTAGGTAATACTTTTTGTGCTGGCTTATGGGTAACAGTGCGGTTTGTTTCTATCTTATACCACTGTATAATAATTCTTAAGTATGCGGCTGTATCTATGGCACCTTGGTGCCGCATGTGCTGCACTTTGATTGTTTGAATTCTTATGGGCAGGTAGTGATATATCCTGTCCGTTGCTTGACCGCATTGATCTGTTGGAACACTGATTAGACACCTGCTGTAATTTTACAGTGTATGAACTACTTTAGAGTGTATCTCTATTAGTATATATATATATATATATATATATATATATATATGTTAGGTGTCTCATGCGTGTTCCACCATATATCATTAGGTCTGTATAGCGGACATGTGGCTTAAATTTCCTCATGGTTGATCCTCCTACCCCTGGAGCAATTGATGATCTTTTGACATACATGTGTTTATGCTGCATTCGGAACATTTGAATCCTCTTCATGGGCATGAAGTGATATAGGGTGATATGTGCCTTTGCCTGTCTCTCTTTTGTTGATCACGCTTACCGGTTGGAGCATCAGTCTGACATTTTTTCAGTGGCAACATAGTTTTATTTCCACTAGTATATTAAAATATGGATCTTTCTATGAATGCTCCATCATGTGTCATGTGTTGTGTCAATCTGTGTGGTAGACATGGGCACATGTCATAGTATTTCTGTTGGTCAATCTGTTCGCCCATGGAGTAATGGATAATTCATAATATAAGTGTGGTTGTGCTGATTTGAGTCACAAGCATAGACACATGCTTAATATTGCCCATTTTTGGATCTGTATGCCTTATAGGCAATGCACAATTTTTTTTATATAAGTGTGTTCGTGATATTAATCCTATGTTGCTGATGTGTTAGTGATACATCCGTATTCTATATTTATAGACATTTCCCAATCATGGAAACTGTTGGATGATTCACACAGTAATATAGGTTTAACTTATACATCTTTCATGCACTGCCTTGCCAGCTACTCACTATTATATACACTATTCTACCTTGTAACTGTGGTGATGTAATCCGTTTTTTTTGCCTTACCTGTTTGCAATAATTAACAATAAAAATATCTTTTGAACCAATTGATCGCCTTTCTTCCTTGGTTGTTTTGTCTCTTCATAGCGATTTGGTCCATGTATTGTAGTCCTCCTATGCATTTATGGTATATATATATATATATACATGTATAGATATATCTTTATGAATATGCTGTTGTTTATGCCGTCATTTATACTGTCACTTTCGAAGGCCAGCTCTGACTAAACGTAGGAAACTGGTAGCACCGGACGAAAAGTTTTAACCATGGCCTTAAGGGCTGCCTTCCTCTCCCTTTCTGCAAACTTGTCGATGAGATGAGCAGCCATGCGCAGGGCTTCTCTATAAAGCTTGAAAAACCGATGATAATTTGAAAGAGCCCAAGCACTGCAAAGAGAGAGCGTGTGTGCAACGCAAGGGTCCTCCTTCAGCTCTTTAGTCAGATAGGCCATCTCTGTAGTGTAGCGCCTGGTCCCACCAGATCCCATGGGGGGGGGGCGCTCTCACATTTGCCCAGTCCCAGCATGGCTCCCACTTGCACTCCCAGTCATAGCCCCAGGCAGCGACGGCCTTCCTCTTACCGGTCCCATGGCTCTGCAGGCGCTGCCCCTGCTCCGGGTCCTGCTGTACGTCCTGCTCCCAAGGCATGCTGCAGCCTCTTCCTGTCTCCCGTCCTTACACAGAACTGCTGTAAGTGACTCTAGGCTGCGCGCGAGGCCACGTCCCCTTTCTTAAAGCGGTATGCCCCGTTTTCTGGAAGTGACCTCAGAGGTCACCTGTTACCTAATGGGTATTTAGGTTCACCTCCCCCAGCAGCAGGCGCCTGAACGCTTCCATTAAGAGCCTTGCCAGTTTCCAGACCCCCTTGTGCTGTTATCTGTTTTCCGTGTATTTGATACCTGGTTCTAATCCCTTGTCTCACCGTAGTGCCATCCGTATCATTCCGGCTGTGGACGTTACCGCTCATACCGACAGTGGACGTCACCGTTCCCTACCTGCCATGGACATTATCTGTGCCGTACCTGCTGTGGACGTCACCTGCTGTGAACATCTCCGGTGCCGTTCCCGTGTTCTGCCGGCTGTGGACGTCACTACCTTGCTACACCTGGCCCTACTGAGACTCCTACTACCGGTTCCTGGCTGCTGTGCATTTAGGCCTTCTGGGGAGGCGCCGCACAGTCCCTGTATAGGGGTTTGCTGCTGGTCGCCTTCTCAGGGGGGTCCGGTGCACGGTCCAGTGGGTCCACCTCCGGACGCTCGCCGCTCCTCGGTGAGCGTAACATGTAGTCAGATCCCCAGAGTTTATCGTAAAGATGTAATACAATATTCGGTACGCTAAAAGTTCTTTGTTCGGTCACTTTTCAAACATGTGATGTCAATTCCATATTATCCCTCATCCCCTTTTTACCTTTTTAATGGCTTTGTATCAGAATGGCTTTGTCTCAGACTAAGGAAATACTCTCCGAAACGCGTTCCCTGTTTGATATGCCATGTTGGTTTTAATATAATGGAATGACCTTTTAAAGTTTGGAAATAAAGAATTTGTTTATCATTAATCTGGAATCTGGATGCTGGAAATTTTTCGCATGTTAATATTCGATACGCTGTGAACTCCCCTACATTTCCGGTGAGATTTTCGGAGTACAAGGATTTGAGCTGTGATTGACATTGGTTAAATTCCTCGTGATCACCCTTTTCCAGTGCTATCCGTGCATGGGTCTCGTACACATCCACAGTGAACTCTGTGCGAATGTCTTGGACCATTAGGTCTTGACGAATCGATTTCAACTGCTCACAAGCGAATGCATAGTCTTGTTTATTTTTAAAGTGCCCTTTTACCATTGTCAAAGACTTGCGCAAAACAGGAACAGGTCGAACAGTTGATGGATCTGGAGCACAAGTCAAGCGTAGGTATGTTTTTGTGATGTCCTGTGACATTCCTACAATTTTCAGCTCATTCCAGTCCATATTACCAGAGTCACTTGGGTCTAGATTAATGTTCAGAACTAAAGGCTCCAGACGCAGCTTCCTAGGGCTGTGCCCATACTGAAACCGCGCGGCAGGCTTTTCCTTCTTGAAATCTTTTTCTGGGTCATCAAAATTCAGTTATGTTCTTTTTGCGTTTGCGATTTCGCTTCTTTACATTTTGATCATTCCTCTTGCCTTGCTGATTTCGTCCGCGGCCACGATCCATATGCCCTCTGCGGCCACGATCCATATGCCCTCCGCGGCCACGATCCATATGCCCTCCACGGCCACGATCCATATGCCCTCCACGGCCACGTCCCTTCTGAACATTTCGGCGACTATTTGATCGAGTGTCGTTTCCAGATAATGAACTGCTTTCAGAATCTGAATGAGAATCACTCAGCCCGGCCGCTCATACAGGGCCCCGTGTGTCCCGTCCTCCTCCACTACGGACGAAGTCTCCTCAAGACCAACCGCCTCCGTCCAGGGACTTCACAGCGAGTTACTGTTTCTTCACTTCTGCCGCTTTTTCCGCTCTAGTCAAAGCCTCAGAAATGGCTCCTACAAGCACAAAATGGCGGCCGCAAAAAAAAAAAAAAAAAATTAGTCGTCAGCAGCTGGTATTTTATCTGTAATGGAGTGGCCAGCACAGTCACCAGATCTCAACCCTTATTGAGCTGTTGTGGGAGCAGCTTGACCGTATGGTACAAAAAGTGCCCATCAAGCCAATCCAACTTGTGGGAGGGACTTCTGGAAGCATGGGGTGAAATATCTTCAGATTACCTCATCAAATTACCAGCTAGAATGCCAAAGGTCTGCAAAGCTGGAATTACTGCAAAGGAGCACTCTGTGACGAAAGAAATTTTTGAAATTATTATTTCAAGTAAAAATCATTTCTAACCTCGTCAATGTCTGGACTATTTTTTCTATTCATTATGCAACTCATTTTATAAATAAAAGTATGATTTTTCATGGAAAAGACAAGATTGTCTGGGTGACCCCTGTTACGGGGGTACTGGCAGATTAGGATAAGGTAGTGTGTTCCCAATTGCCCGTTGGGGTCCACCGTGCTCCCAGATGGAAAAGGAGCTGCTGGCAACCCAAAGGTTAGGCAGAGAATACAGAGCTGATGACTCAGAGATAACCCAGGAGACCTGGGAACAGGTCACGTGTGTAGGGACACGTCAAACTGGATGACAACCCAGTTAGCGTTTCGGTGGAGCAGACGCTACTCCGACCACATGTGTAGGGAACACGTCAGGCTGGATGGTAACCAGTTAGTGTTGACCGAGAAGACCGCTGCGACAGCGCCTTGTTGGCCACGTGTGTAAGACATGTCAGGCCGAGTGGTCCTCTGATTAGTGTTTCTGGTCACCACTCGACTGGCCACGTGTGTGAAGGACACGTCAGACCAGGTAGTCACACCAGTAGCATTCGACTGGGAAGCCGAGGAGGGAAATAGGGTTCACACACCCAATCCAGGAACACCCTTGTTAACTCCATAGGGGTTCTGGAATACGCTGTCCGTGCGCGTAGAGGGTACTCTCGGACAGGTGACGCAGCAGGTACACTGTCAATGTGCGTAGAAACTCTCGGACAGGTGACGCAGCAGGTATGCTGTCCGTGTGCGTAGAGGACACAACCAGGCAAGTAACGTAGAAGCTGCAGTCCAGTTAACGCCACTGGACTGCTATAGCACAACTGGAACGGCAGCAAGGAAGCACGACGCCTGACCCTGATGTGCTGAGAAACGAATCTTGGCGTGACAGGCACCGTTCGCCTAGCCCTACCTACCGCTTCCAACAAAGCTTATGCCACCATGAACTCTAAGTGAAGACTGCGCACCTCCATGTTGTCTCCAGCCCCTTTTATAACCTGGGCCTGCCCCAAACCCAGGGTGGACTACAATGGCACCTCCTGGAGCCAATAGCAGAGTGCCATGTCATCAGTGACATCACCAGCGGCCTATCCGGAAACGCCACATCACTGATGACCTTATGGCAGCCACGCCCCAAACACCTCACCAGTCGTCTGACGACCAATGATGAGGTCCCAGGTCATAGGGGCGGGCCTCCGCGAGCCAGTCCGGAGTGGCCACGTCATCAGGACACCTGATGCCCTCTGCCCTAACAGGGCCTGCCACCTCACGGACATGCCCAGTGAGGTCCTTACCGGACCTAGCCTCTGATGGACTAAGTGCCTGAGCATGCTCAGTAGCCTGAACAACAGTCTCAGAAATCAGACTATCTACCTGAGCATTATCACATGCAACACAGGACTTAGATACGGCATGATGTCCAAGTACCTGTGCAAAGAGGCTTTTCGCAATAAGTATATATATGAAAACGGAGACAGAAGTCTTTAAATTTGCCTAATGAACACTATACCCCATAATCACATAGTCACCAATCAACAGCGCTAGTGGACATAATTTTTTTTTTATTTTTAATTGGTCAGACACGAGATATAAAAGGGGTATAGACAATAACAGTGTTTTAAGAGCAGGTTAAGACAGAGAGAGGCGATTAAATCCCCATGTGAAGCCGCATGTTGCAAAAGTACATACAATGATATAGGTGGTACACTTAATTCCCCACAGTGGTGAGCGCTGGGTCATCAAGTGAAAACATTCAGAACAGCCAGCTGACTTCCAGAAGGATAATATACAGGACAGGATCACAAAAGTAAATGTCAATACATATTAAGCCAGCAATTACATGTACAGTTAGGTCCAGAAATATTTGGACAGTGACACAATTTTCACGAGTTGGGCTCTGCATGCCACCACATTGGATTTGAAATGAAACCTCTACAACAGAATTCAAGTGCAGATTGTAACGTTTATTTGAAGGTTTGAACAAAAATATCTGATAGAAATTGTAGGAATTGTACACATTTCTTTACAAACACTCCACATTTTAGGAGGTCAAAAGTAATTGGACAAATAAACCAAACCCAAAAAAAAATTTTTATTTTCAATATTTTGTTGCGAATCCTTTGGAGGCAATCACTGCCTTAAGTCTGGAACCCATGGACATCACCAAACGCTGGGTTTCCTCCTTCTTAATGCTTTGCCAGGCCTTTACAGCCGCAGCCTTCAGGTCTTGCTTGTTTGTGGGTCTTTCCGTCTTAAGTCTGGATTTGAGCAAGTGAAATGCATGCTCAATTGGGTTAAGATCTGGTGATTGACTTGGCCATTGCAGAATGTTCCACTTTTTTGCACTCATGAACTCCTGGGTAGCTCTGGCTGTATGCTTGGGGTCATTGTCCATCTGTACTATGAAGCGCCGTCCGATCAACTTTGCGGCATTTGGCTGAATCTGGGCTGAAAGTATATCCCGGTACACTTCAGAATTCATCCGGCTACTCTTGTCTGCTGTTATGTCATCAATAAACACAAGTGACCCAGTGCCATTGAAAGCCATGCATGCCATCACGTTGCCTCCACCATGTTTTACAGAGGATGTGGTGTGCCTTGGATCATGTGCCGTTCCCTTTCTTCTCCAAACTTTTTTCTTCCCATCATTCTGGTACAGGTTGATCTTGGTCTCATCTGTCCATAGAATACTTTTCCAGAACTGAGCCGGCTTCATGAGGTGTTTTTCAGCAAATTTAACTCTGGCCTGTCTATTTTTGGAATTGATGAATGGTTTGCATCTAGATGTGAACCCTTTGTATTTACTTTCATGGAGTCTTCTCTTTACTGTTGACTTAGAGACAGATACACCTACTTCACTGAGAGTGTTCTGGACTTCAGTTGATGTTGTGAACGGGTTCTTCTTCACAAAAGAAAGTATGCGGCGATCATCCACCACTGTTGTCATCCGTGGACGCCCAGGCCTTTTTGAGTTCCCAAGCTCACCAGTCAATTCCTTTTTTCTCAGAATGTACCCGACTGTTGATTTTGCTACTCCAAGCATGCTGCTATCTCTCTGATGGATTTTTTCTTTTTTTTCAGCCTCAGGATGTTCTGCTTCACCTCAATTGAGAGTTCCTTAGACCGCATGTTGTCTGGTCACAGCAACAGCTTCCAAATGCAAAACCACACACCTGTAATCAACCCCAGACCTTTTAACTACTTCATTGATTACAGGTTAACGAGGGAGACGCCTTCAGAGTTAATTACAGCCCTTAGAGTCCCTTGTCCAATTACTTTTGGTCCCTTGAAAAAGAGGAGGCTATGCATTACAGAGCTATGATTCCTAAACCCTTTCTCCGATTTGGATGTGAAAACTCTCATATTGCAGCTGGGAGTGTGCACTTTCAGCCCATATTATATATATAATTGTATTTCTGAAAATGTTTTTGTAAACAGCTAAAATAACAAAACTTGTGTCACTGTCCAAATATTTCTGGACCTAACTGTAACATCACCACAGCGCAAAAACCAGAGTGGGGCTTACCAGAGTAAGTAAGGGCACATGCGGGGACACATGGGGAGCAGTCCCAACACGTGTTTCGTGCAGATGACTTCCTCGGGGGACCGTGGACAACCAGGGTAAAGTGGGCTTTATATACCTGCTTTAATACCATAAGATTTGCAGCACCTGTCGCAGTTCCAAGGGGCTGGGATGTGCAGCATCTGTATGGGCGGCTACTCCAGCGTCGCCTGGGTTGGGAAAACCCCCTTAGTGA
This sequence comes from Anomaloglossus baeobatrachus, assembly GCF_048569485.1. Classification (NCBI taxonomy): domain Eukaryota; kingdom Metazoa; phylum Chordata; class Amphibia; order Anura; family Aromobatidae; genus Anomaloglossus; species Anomaloglossus baeobatrachus. Next base: position 648,543,772 of record NC_134355.1, read on the forward strand.
CGTTCGTTTTACCCAGGGGAAGCTGCAGGGAGAGCCGCACCTACTGAGCATGCCCAGTCCCGCAACCACTAAGTGCGACTGCAAATCTCATGTCAAGTACTGGCAAAAGTGAGGGCAAAGCCATAAAATTGTATACAACAGGCTAGAAGCATCATACAAGGTAGAAAATTGAAAAGTAGATCACCAAATACTCGTATAAGTTAATAATAACAATACAATTAAATAACATGAAATAATTAATAATGATCACATATAAAAGTATTTTCTTTATTATTGCATTTCCAATTTGTTATTCACTTCTTTTCCTGAGCAGTAGAGCAGTAACTTGAGAAAATGACATGAGGGTCATCGGGCAGGGACACAAAACAATAGAATAGACGAGAGACTGTGAAAACAAATAAACAAGAAACATTTTTAATTAATAAAAAAAGGATAAAATTACATTAAAAAGACTCAAAAGAAGGCGATCAACACAGGGAACATACAAACAACCATAGAGCCCATTAAATCAAAATTAAATTAATTCCTTCTGGAAGTCAGCTGGCTATTCTGAATGTTTTCACTTGATGACCCAGCGCTCACCACTAGGGGGAATTAAGTGTACCACCTATATCATTGTATGTACTTTTGCAACATGCGGCTTCACATGGGGATTTAATCACCTCTCTCTGTCTTAACCTGCTCTTAAAACACTGTTATTGTTTATACCCCTGTTATACCTCGTGTCTGACCAATTAAAAATAAAAAAAAAAAAAAAAATGTATGTGCACTAGCGCTGTTGATTGGTGACTGTGATTATGGGGTATAGTGTTCATTAGGCAAATTTAAAGACTTCTGTCTCCGTTTTCATATATATGCTTTTTGAAGTTGTTGCCTTTTATCTTTGATGAAGTCCATTTATACTGCCCTATTTTTTCGAACTCTTTTCGCAATAAGTGTAGGAGCATGCTCAGTAGCCTGAACAACAGTCTCAGAAATCAGACTATCTGCCTGAGCATGCTCACATGCAACACAGGACTTAGACAAGGCACGATGTCCAAGTATCTGTGCAAAGAGGCTTTTCGCAATAAGTGTAGGAGCATGCTCAGTAGCCTGAACCGAGGACTTGGCCTCAGAAATGACACAATCAGGCTAAGCATGCTCACTAGGCGAAACACTGGACTTAGGCTGTGGCTGGGGTAAATCGGCGCACGCATGCGCACTAGCCGCCTCTCCACACTTAGATGTGGAGGAAGAAGCAGCCAGCTGGACGACCCGAGGCACGGCCAAAAACGGCAGCCGGCGCCTGGGCGCAACAGGAACCACAGCAGGCTGCCTGCGGCTATGGCGGTGCCGATTCATAACAACCTCAAACATTTGAACTGTAGTGTATGTAATTTTTTCTCATACTTTATATTGTAGTTTGAAAAAGGTCTGATGCAAGACCGAAATGTCACATTATTTCTATAAATATGAATTATTTAGTCCTATCTCAAGGAGTGCCACATTATTTGTTTGCATTTGTATGGTAGATGTTTTCTCATATCTCCCGTTCTGAAAAATTTCCTAAATATTCATAAAATAAAAAAGATTATTTTTTTTTCGGCCTCTGCAGGTGCTCTGAAGCTTTTCTGCCTGTCTGTGTCCTGAAGGGTTGCTGCTGCTTCATCCAAGGAATCCTTACTATGTTTAATGAGTTTCAGTGTCGTCATTTTTTTCTTCCAACCCTTTCACCTTGTCTTCTAATAGTCTGCACTAGTTTGCATTTGTTGCAGGTGAAGTTGAACATTTCCTTTCCGCCGGGGGCTGTCAATTTTCTGCACATAACCATCTAGTTATATGCCATTCTCTACATACATTTGTTTTGGAGAATACTTTTTTCACCTTTGATGGTACAGTCTACCACCAGCTAGGGGGGAACAGCAGTGGGGAGCCCATGTGCTCCCTGTTATGCTAATTTGTTCCTGGGCTGGTGGGAGGACACCATCGTTTTCAGTGAAACCATGAATCAATACATGGCTCACATTGATGTATGGGTACGATTTATTGATTATGTTTTTGTGTTGTGGAAGGGATCCAGGGACGACTTTGTGTCCTTTGTTGAGACTTTGAACATACGTGTTAAAGTGTTTCCCACATTCTGAATATGAAAATGACTTCTCCCTTGTCTGAGTTCTCTGGTAACTAACAGTCTCTGAAGAAAATCTTTTCTCCCCAGTGTGAATATTATGATGGATTTTTTCATATTCTGAAGTTGAAAATGGTTTCTTTGCTGTATGAGCAATTTGATTTTTAATGTCTCTTGTGATTTTTATGTTTCTTAATAGTATGTGAGGAATCAGAAGGCAAGACTTAACATAATCAGATGATAGATCTTTGCTATGAAGGGATGATGGTGTATCTGGAATAGTGGCATTCACTTCAGATATATCTTGTGTGATACCAAGGTCATCTGATGTAAAATTTGAAGATGTCAGTTGTACCTCTAATCTCTTGGTACAGTCATCTGGGCGCTCCTCTTTACTCCGCTCATCACCCTTCACATATGTCTCTGGTGTATTAACATGGGTCAGATCTTTCCCCTGATGATCCTGAGAAACATCGGGATCTTCTTGTTTACAGTCCTGTGAAAGAAGAAGACGGGGAGATCTATCTGGTGTTGTCCTCTTACTGGATAGAACTGGTGATGTGAAGGGCTGGGGAACCTCCATCATGATCTACTTGTACAGATCTTTGTGTCCTTCTAAATACTCTCACTCCTTTATGGAGAAATAGACGGTGACGTCCTGACACCTTATAGGAACCTCTTCAGTCAGCAGCTCAATCATCTTGTAGGTGAGTTCTAGGATCTTCTGCTCACTGATGTCCTCATGTATTGGGGGTGAGGTGGAGGCCCTATGATTGGGCTCAGGGGTCTTCCCATCCCTCAGATATAGAGCCTGACAGCGCTCACTAGAGATCTTCTTCGCTACTGTGTAATCCTCTCCAGTAAGCCGTAAGAGGATTTTTAGGGTGAGGTGTAATATCCTCTCCATCATCTTGTCCCTGCCCATATCTATCCTTCACGGGGCAATCAGGAGAATTCTCTTATATAGAAGATCTCCACTGAGAGGATCTGATATTGTAGGGACCTCCACCTGCAGAGCCGCACACTAGATATACGGCTGCTGCAGGTTATCTACATTACTGACAGGTTATCTACGTTACTGACATCAACGTGGCAGCCAGGGGTCCAACGTGATCGGCACTGAGTGAGCAGGGATAGTGCCATATAGTGCCAAAAATGAAAAAAAAAAAAAAAAAAGGTGGACTGTGGACCTTGCTTTCACAATCTAGGTGTCAAAGCAGTTGAATATTTAATTTCCACCAGGGGCCGTCAATTTTCTGCACATAACCATCTAGTTATATCCCTACACACATTTGTGTCGGAGAATAATTTTTTCACTTTTGATGGTACAGTCTACCACCAGCTCAGGGGCACAGCATTGGGGAGCCCATGTGCTCCCTTGTTATGTTAGTTTGTTACTGGGCTGGTGTTAGGACACCATCGTTTTCAGTGAAACCATGAATCATTACATGGCCCATATTGATTTATGGGTACAATTTATTGATGATATTTTTGTGTTGTGGAAGGGGACCAGGGACGATTTTGTGTCCTTTATTGAGACTTCGAACATCAATTCAATAGGCTTGTTTTTTACTTCTGTTATAGACTCACAACAATTGCCATTTTTGGATGTTTTGTTATCCACTTATCCTCAAGGTCATTTGAACACGACAATCTATCGAAAACCAACTTTGACAAATGCCTTGCTCAGATGGGAAAGCTCACATCCAAGTCCTCTCAGGCGAGTATCTCCACTTGAGACGGAATTGCTCGGAATTGAATTAATTTATTGTGAAGGCTAGAGATCTAAGAGCCAGGTTTCTATCAAGGGGATATCCGGATAGAATACGAGAGGCTTATCAGAATGCCCTTTATCAGAATTGAATAGAATTGGTTAGACCAAGAACTAGACAGACAGAGGAGAAGTTATGTCTCATCACGACATATAACAATGGGTCAGCTAAGATTAGAGAAATCTGACAAAAACATTGGGAGATTCTGGGAATGGATGAAGATTTAGGAGGGATCACTGGCACAACACCGGCCATCACATATTGTATGAATCAGTTGATTGGAGACCGAATTGTATGTAGTCATTTTATCTCTCCATTAAAACCTACGATGTGGCTCCCCAACAAACCAGGAGGATGTTTCAGGTGCGGCTCTTGTGTTGCATGTGCACAAATTGAAATAGGTACATTTTTCAGAAGTACTTCCACAAATGAATCCCTGAAAATTAGGGAATTCATAAATTGTAAGACCAAGGGAACTATTTACTTGGCCACATGTGGCTGCTAAAAGAAACAGTATGTTGAAATAACTCGCAGGGAATTTCGAAGGCGTGTCGGTGAACAAATGGGCGATGTTTGCAATATGAGAGTTATGTCTATTGCAAAGCACATGAATGAGCAACACAGGGGAAGCACTGAGACAATCCATTTTATGGGCATATCTAGATTGAGACCTTCCCCAAGCGGGGGGGGGGGGGGGGCAACTTTGACCAACTTCTTCTGAGAGAAGCAAAAATTATTTTCCGTCTCAATACACTTCATCCACATGGCTTAAATGACCAGATCATTTAATCATAATCACAGACGAGGATTCTTTACTGTACGAGCAGTGAGACTATGGACTCTCTGCCGCATGATGTTGTAATAAGTGGTTCACTACTAACATTTAAGCAGAGCCTGGACGCCTTTCTTGAAAAATTTAATATTACCAGTTATGTATATTAGATTTTATGATAGGGTATTGATCCAGGGAACTAGTCTGATTGCCGGATGTGGAGTCAGGAAGGAATTTTTTTCCCCATTGGAACTTGTTTGCCACATTGGGGTTTTTTTGCCTTCCTCTGCATCAACATGTTAGGCTACGGGTTGAACTAGATGGACTTAGAGTCTCCCTTCAACCTTAAAAACTATGATACTATGATCAACTCTGAATGTTTTTTATGAATTTCTCAGATGAGAATATATCATTGTCTCTAAATCCAGGATGGTTAGTGTGCTTCCCCTTAAGGAACGCAGCCTTTTGAATTAAATCAGGCTTTTACATATGTTATAAATATCTCCTCTGTAATTATGTGGCATCTGCATGTTACTGGAGTAAACTGATGCTATTATACGTAGGGGATCTTAATTAGAGAGTTATAACCTCTACAATTTGGCAGGAATTGATAATAAATTGTTATAGATCCATAGGTTTTGGATCATATCAATTGTAAATATGTTTTTGTAACAAAAGCATATGGGTTACAGTCCATTTAATTATACGCAATCATGTCCCCGAAAACATACCATGCAAGCGCTGATCATATATAGATTATAGGGGTATTCACTGTACATATGAGATTTACATTGAAATATACCTGTTAATCTTTTATCCTAATTATGCCCAGTATGTGTACTATGATGATGGAGCTAGACTGTTGAGTTCTAGGTGTGTTCTAGAACCAAATTTATATAAATAAACCCTTAAAACATTATTATTTTAGTGTACTATCTTTCTCTGGGGGACGGGTGTGGGTGGAGGGGTGGGACTGGAGGGGTGGGTTCAGAGGTGCCTGGTTCAGTTTAAAAGGGAGCTGTTGGCATCAGGCCCCTTTCCTTATCTGCTCATCTTGACATCTGTCTGTCACGCTGATTATCAGGCCTCCTGATGACCCTGGAGGGAGAAACGCGTTGAGGCAACCAGAGGCGACAATTGGATCATGTATTAGTGATGAGTACACCCTATTCTCAGTACCCTGCATTCTGATTAAGCACAGGCACCTTCTGTTTTAAATGCTGCTGTAAATTATCATTGCATCCCAGTCTAGGTGCCCTTTTATTGTTATACATTTATCACTATACACTTTAGGTTCACAGCACAGGCACCTTATATATGTATATGTATTATCTGACAGGGTGCAATAGGGACTCATTTAGGGGTAGCCATCGTGGTGTGGGGGCGCCATATTGTTATCGTGTGTCTAGGGTGCCGACCCCCGCTTGAGGTAGGGAGTGGTCAGGAGACAGTTATCAGGGTCCCCTCTTTTTGACGTACTCCCGCCTAACCTCTGTTAATAGCCATACCCACCTCACCTATCCATCAATGTGAGGCAATTTGGGCACGAGGCAATTTGATATACATGATCCTCTTTTTATACCTCACTGGCTACCCGCACTCTTGCACTTTATTAGTTTTTGAGCACCTTCTCATACCTGCCGGTAGGTTGACTTAGGGCAGGCCAAGGATAGCCGACGGTGAGTGGGGGCGCCATACCGTGTCTTTAGGGTGCCAACCCCCGCGTGAGGTAGTGGACAGGAGGGAGGTTTATTTTTAGGGTTTTATCCTTTACCCTCCTCCCTTCTCCACCTGTGCACTTTAGGTTCTATATTGTGTGTATTTTTGATGTTTTAAGCTTACCAATAAAATGATGTTTTAAGGGTTTATTTATATAAATTTGTTCTTCAAACCTTCCCTTCACTTTAATATAGTGTTCTAGAACAATGTGCGTCATGGGGTTGTCCGGCAATAAAGGAGATGCTGGGGAACTTTTATCCATGATATTCAGTAATACACTTAGTCTGCCGATAAAGTTTGGTGGAATTGATGCAGGCAGAAAGGACGTTGATCAATATACCGAAGATACGGTTAGAGATACAGCGTGTATGTGTTGATCTGAGATGATTGGTAATGCTGGAGTGTGAGGGTATGTGAAATAACTTAGTATCCCTTCGCTGCACTTGCGCGAACGTTGCTAAGCAACGAATACAATCGGGGACTGCAGATAGGAGCAGCCATGTTCATGCATGTAAACAGGAAATCAGCCGTACGTAGTACGGATATGGATCATATAGGGCATGCACAGTTAATTAATACTGGACTCGGGAACTCAGAAGTGATCACAGACGCTGTCTGAATTAGCGGCTAGTTTAAATGTGGTGAGTTTCACATGGAATTTGCTACGGGAGGATAAGGCATATATCTGCTAACCCAACTTTTTGCCACTGCAATCTTTTATAGTCCCCTTTTTTTCTTATTCCCCTATACTTGTTCTACTGAGGAATTGACATTATCGTAGAAGAAATGCGTAGGGATGGTTATATTGGGGTAAATTTTCCCAGACTTGGGTACTGCCCTTGTCAATGCAGGATTTATACAGGGGCACGACAGTTAATATATTGGTACCTGCGTACAGCTTCCATCTGGACACATGGGATGGGAGACTTCAACCACTGATTGGGTGAGACCAAACCGTTTTTTTTATCCATGTTATTTATATGTATTTGTGTATTAATTTTGGTATTGTATGTTTGCAATGAATTGGCACTTTGGTGGTCTATTTATGCTCCTGCATAATTTTTTAAAATCGTTTTTCAATAAAAGGTATATTTTAATATTTTGCTTAGCTTAAGTTAATAATTTATTTGGAAGAAATACCTGTTTCCTTTACTGGTGGGGGGGTTAGCTTTATTATTATCTAGCTTACCAGTTACAGCATTTCAGAGGCTGGGGGGGGTCAGATTATGAGGGAAAGCACAAAGTGGAAACAACCAGTATGCTCAGTGGAAGCGAGATGCCCGTCATCTAACTAACAAAAATACCCAACATTGGCCATGATATACAAAGTATGGGACAGATGGAAGGAGCTGCTTGGGATGTAAAGTGTAACTTAGTATTACTCGCTGTGGCACAAGACGACGTTATCTGAGAAAGGGAAACTTTCAGGCTTACGCTCATGGGAAGACAAAGAAATATGTCTGATTTCCCATCTATACCATAACGGAGTATTTAAAAGTTTTGATCAACTTCAAAATGAATTTAAATTATCACGTAGATCCTTTTATCAGTATTTGCAATTGCAACATGCGGTTATAAGAAACAGATGGATACCTGCACAATTATTATTGAACAAAAATAATGTACATTCAAACCTCCTCACCTCCAAATTCTCCAGGAGCAAATACTTGTTTTATAAATCACTATTGGTTTATATACAAAAAGCCCCTTAGCGGTCAGACACCCTTACGGATGATCAATGTACGGGTATCTTGGACCATCAGGAGTGGCAATATTTCCTTGCCCCTCTTACGTCTCGAATCATGGTGGATTTATAAATTAAACAGTGTAGCACTAAATGGTATAAATGAAAATTTGCTTTTTTTATGGCTTTTATAAACAGTAATTTCAATTTTTTAGTAAACTGTGCCCTGGAAGATGTAAAAAAAATCTTACAGGACCCTTGTCCTCCTGTTTCATTTTACATGTTGTGTTGGACCAGTGGTGGCCCTGTGTTTGGATCTGGGCCATGTAATGACTTCAGTCCACATGCATGATCACTCCTTGTTCACCATTGATTACATATTTGATATTCCGGGCCGTATTACTTTTTCATGAATTCTACCTGCCTCTGTTACGGGGGGCTGTCTGATAATAACCGAAAGAAGTATCAGACAGTCAGGGTCCACCGTGCAAAGACTTTGCTGCAGACTATGGCAGAGTGCAATACCTCTGTTAACTCACAGAAGGATATAATAAGTAAGTAAAGCAATTCCTCCCTTACTTGGAGGGTGTGTGGAATGATCTCTGTTAATAATCACAGAGACAAAGGCAATGTGTGCGAAATGGCACCTACCTAGGTCCGCTCTTCTAGTGGTGCAAAAGAGACGAACAGCAGCGTAAGCCGCACAAAGCTCCTACCTGCGTTCGCTCCACTAGTGTGCGAGGACACGAACCACTAAATATGGCACCTGCCTAGGTCCGCTCTTCTAGTGGTGCAAAAGAGACGAACAGCAGCGTAAGCCGCACAAAGCTCCTACCTCTGTTCGCTCCCCTAGTGTGCGAGGATACGAACAACTGCCAGACGCAGTATAAGGAACGTTACCCTAGCGGCAACGTCCACCTACGAGTAGAATCACAAGGCCCAGCCAGACCATGTGCCTCAGGCACCTGCCTATGTCCGCTCCCCTAAGAGGTAAGGATACGGACAGCAGCCGAAGCTGTAAGGTATAAGAACGTTACCCTGCCGGTAGCGCTCACCTAGCATAGACAGAGGAATGCCTAGAGGAACGCGCACAGAGCGTCTACTCATATGCATGAACCAAGAGGACTGAGCACCATGCGGCGTGTGTCAGGGTCTTATATAGACTCTGTGCCCCATCCAAGATGGAGGACACCAGAGCCAATCCGCTGCCAGAACGACAGGAGTGACGTCATGCTGGCCTATCACCGAGCAAGACGTCACAAGCACATGACCAGCGACCAATCGGCATAGAAGGTGTCAGAGACATGTGACCTCGTGTCAGCGATGATGTCACCCGCACATGTGCAATGGCTCCAAGATTGGACTTAGTCTCCGGCGCTCGCACATGTGCAGTAGCAAGAAATCTGGACTTAGTCTCCAGCGCTCGCACATGTGCAGTAGCAAGAAATCTGGACTTAGTCTCCAGCGCTCGCACATGTGCAGTAGCAAGAAATCTGGACATAGTCTCCAGTGCTCGCAGCAACCGTAACAGCCTCCTTGCAACATATTTTTCCATACTATGTATTGTCACTATCTTTAAAGTTGATCTATTTGTTTACAGTACTATCGGACTTATTTTCAGCTTTGGGGTGTTATTTCACCTAATATATTATGTGTTGTGTTATGGTTTATTGAATCATATGGCCACATGAAGCAGATAGTGCTTTTTCTAATCCATTTATTCTTGGTCAACCTTTGTCTCTGATATGGTAACATTACTTTATAACATGTATGTGTTTTCATTAGATGATCATTGTTAGCCTTTTTGTTATATGTATTGATTTATGGACCTCTCATTAAGGATCACAGCTATATCGGTAGTGTGTACAGGGATTCCTCCCCCTGGTGGTTATTTGGAGGTTTTACCTATATGGTTTTAATATTTTGTCCATGTTTACATGCACCACAACTGTGATGAGTTGTTTATAACTGGCTTCAGTGCAGTTTGTAGCACTATTTTTTGTTTCATTTAGGCAGGGTGAGATTTTGTGGATGTTTTTTGAACAAATTGCTCAATCTCTCCTATTTTTAGTTAGTTTTAAGTTAGTTTTGTGGAAGAGCTTCCTTCGTTTTCGACCATCATATAAGAGAAAATATTTCAGTTGATATGCTGTTGCAATAGACAGTTGTTTTATTCTAAGGATGATTACATAATATCAGTTGAAGTAGAGATTATTGTTTAAGTTGGAGATAACGATTTTGCTGTAATTTCTTTTTTTCATCCACTGGATGGTAGTAGAAGACTAAATATTAGCAATGTTTCAAAAAGCACAATTTTACAGTCAAGTCCTGCAAGGCATTTGTACGATGAAGAGAATAAACTTGTACAGTTTCCCACTCGAGAGAAATCAAGTATATTCAGGCAATGCCGGTTTGTTTGAGTGTATATTTTGTTCAGTGTTTGCTCAGTTGTGTAGGATAACTAATCATTGCAGGATAACGTCTTTTATATCATCTATTCTCCCTGATTGTGTGTTAGCGTCTGCAGTTGTTGATTCTTGCACTTTTAATTGTATGCAAAGTCTTGGAGCATGTGCAGGTTATATGTATATGCTCATTCTGTTTAATGGCCGTAGGGTGTTTAAAGGCCAAGATGGCATTGCTTTATGACATTGTCCCATCACTTTTAGTGGCAGGAAGACAACAGGTGTTTTAGAATAAGAGATCTGATCCTGTGCTCCTAACAGTAGATCTTGAGCAGGAGCCCAGTTCTTTTCCATCCTGACTGAACAACAACCTCCCAAGATGGTGGCGAGACACATTGCATTGTTGGTGATAGGAGTCCGCCAAATCTGCACACACAGAGTAGGTATCTCCTCTGGGCTCCACGTCATTCCTCCTCATGCACGTTTCGAGTGGCAATATCTGGGGTGGGAGTGGTACTAAGGGAACGACAACCGATTCCTGACATGATCTCAGTGTGCAGATCCGGCACTAAGAGCCTGGACTTGGCGTCCCCAACTCTTGGCGTCGTCACGCTGGCCAACCTCATATAAATTATCACTTGATATGTAACGCTTTATGAGAACATCCACAAGAGAAAAAACGCTGTGTATAACAGTGCTGGCATGGTGGATGAAATGATAAATAATGTCATCCAGATGCTATGGAAAAATCCTCAGTGTAGAACAAGCAATGCAGACGAATTGACATCAGTTTATGCATTAACAGTGAAATCTGCATGGTCCTGCATAAAAGTATCCTTAGAATAATATAGTTTATCACGTGTATTTCCCCCTTAAGACATTTTTCTCATTTGCTGTTTGTTCCCACTTTTAAGTTCAAGAAATGGTCATTGTTTTTGTCTTTGAATGGTTTTGGGACTTTTTACTACAAAAAGTTGTATATTTGCAAAATGGAGTAAAACTTGCACCATAATATCTGACCTACATAAAATCACTCCAAGGAGGACTGGAGTACATTTGTGCAAAATTTTATAAATGCTCGGATTCACCATAAACTTTTTTCTGAACTTGTGTAAATCTGGAGCATATTTTGACAGGGGTTTTTTTTAGTAATTTTCTGAGAATTTTTCCAGTGTTGATTTATGGGCTTTTTTGCACTTTGGTTTTGTGCTTTCTGCGCGCTTTTCATCAAAATAATAGCATTTTTGCAACAGGAACGCTAAAAAAAATCCCATTCATGCATCTGTTTTAATTTCCACACCAATCAAAACGGATCATCCCTTTTCCTGGGTTTTATTCTAATTAGTTTTTAAAAACTGGAGGTAAATTGTCAGAAGTTTTTTTTTTTTATCAACTTACTCGGCATCCAATGCATCAGATAAAACCAGATAAACTAATGAAAGATGGATGTAAAATGGATATCCTCTGATTTTCATCATTTTTAATTGATTGACATAAATGCAAAAACTGATGAGAGTCGGCCAGGCACCGAGTCTTATAGAATGAACATACGGCTCCTATAAAAAACATACGTGTGAATGTTTCCATCAAACTCTTTGGTCCAGGTTCATCAAGACTGGTGTTGTTCATGTTGTTCTTGATGTGGGGATGTGCTGGAGTCAGGAATGTAGGAGAAGGGACGCGCACCTCCATGTGCTCTTCACCAATGATCTTACTTCAGGTAGGACCTGGATTAAGATTTGTGAAGTAGCCAATATCACCGGTTGTCATGAATATGATAAGCAGCAGTCAAGACTCCCCCATCCCATCCTTTGTCGGAGCGGGGCAAAAATAGCGCCACAAAGCCAAGTCACAAAATTTTAGCGCAGTTTCAAGTTGTTCTGTTTTGTCATTGCAAACTCAAAAACTCATATACAGAATGTTTTGGTCCAGATGATGTCAAGTTGTAGAATGATGCATTTTATTATTTTCTTTACAGAATCTTAACTCTATGTGTATATAGACTTTATAGTCGTTCATATCCCGTTATTGTAAATGAGCAGTGTAGACATCACATATGTTATTTTTAAAACTACAATGTATTCTGCTCTATTTGTGTAAAAGAATGACTGAGCCCAGGAATGTCATTATTCATGTTCACCAGGACAAAAAAAACCTATTACATAAAATGTATTACACATCATCAGTCATCGAGATAATTATAACTTCAGGAAAAACCGGTCAGATGATCTTAAGAAAACATATATTGTGGGCAGCTTCCCATAGACACCTGTTACACCTCGTGGCTCTCCTGTTCCAAGGAATGAGGTGGTCCCCCATTCCTTGTCTGCCACAAGCCCTCCTGCTCAGCAGCACCAAAGGTCTGGGAGACTGCGCAGTCTGCAGGAGCTGCCTCCTTGGAGACGCAGCAGAAGGGTGACACCTAGTGGTTCTCCCCTTGCAAGGAATGGAGTGGTCTCCCATCCCTTGTCTGCCACGAGCCCTCCTGCTCAGCATCACAGAGGGTCAGGGAGGTTGCGCAGTGTGCAAAGGATGGATACTCAGGGAAGCAGCAAGACTTCCCTTATCTCTGCACATTGTGAAACCGAGGATCCCGCCTTTATGACCCAGAGGCAGGAAGAGGAGTATGTGCCCCACGTGACGTCTTCTGATTCGCTCACTGATATCACACGGCCCGATAACGAGGCTGGTGGTGTGCTTAATCTTGACTGGCCGGGCCAAGACGTCACGAATCCTGATTGGGTCACGTCCATCTCGCGCCCGCCCTTGGGTGGAGCTACACCTCCTTAAAAGCTCCCCCTGCCATCATGGCGGCGCGCGACCGTCCTTCTATGTTTGGATGTCTGGCAGCGTGCTGCCACGCCACTGCTCAGGCATTGTCTTTTGTGGGCTTTGCCCTTGCTGCTCAGGCAGCACCTGGTTTGCAGGCCGTGTTTTTGTCTTGCAGTATCTCCTTTAACAGGCCGTGTTCCTGTCCCAGGTGAGCTCCTTGAGTCTCCACTGGACTCACCTGGTTATTGAAAGCACACGTGCGTGGGCACCTCTGTGCTACCCTCGTGCCATATCCTGTGACTCCCGCTGGCACACGTGCGTAGGCACCTCTGTGCGTCCCCGTGCAACAGGTACACCGATCGAGAAGCCCCGAGCCATACAACCCTCACGGGTTAGGGCGGACAGGTGTACATAGATCGTCTGTGACATTCCAGACGATCACTAGTAGCAACCCGCTCACTCTTTCCTGACCATAGCAGTGGTCCCTTACACCGCACAGTGGACCTTGACCGGCGGAAGCTGTCCATTTCCCATCTTGGCACGCTTCCCCGGGTCCCCCTCGTAACAGACACCGTCAATGGCTCCATCACCATGTGGGGAAGGTGCTGTATGTAAATCCTCAGGTTAAATGTTGACTTTCAGGCACGAGTTCTCATGCAGCAGCTGAACTTTGCCCGAAAGCCACACCAGATGTGTCACTGGAATTTTTTTCTGTACTCTCCTGCAATATCACTCAAATTCGCACTTGAATCAGCAGTTTCCCTGCAAAATTTGGATGGGATATCCATGACATTTGTTGCATAATACTGAGATTGCATGTAATGATTTCCCATGGTTTCGTCTTGCGATTGTGAAAGTCACAAAAGTTTCTAAATACGTTTGATTTTCTTTTGTGACTCTTACCATAGACTTAAATGCGGATTTCGTGCAACTGTGTCTTTCATGCAATTTGTCTGCAATTTACATTTCTGTCTGATGATTACATGTTGTGCGACAGCAATTCTCATACATTTCTTTAGCTTTTGTGTGGCTATTTTAGAGCTACAGGATTATTTTAGAGCTGCAATTTTGCTGAAAAAAAACACCCCATAAATATTGCAGACAAATCACCTCAAAGAATCAAACATGTTTTGAAACATTTGTGACATCATTAAGTACAAGTGTACAGAAAATAGATTATTGATTTAAATGACATTTATATATCCATAAGCGGGGAACTGCACCTATTGAATGTTATGTATCTCTATAGCCGTCTATATTTTCCACTCATCGGTTTATGGTAAGTGGAATTACAATATCAAGAGAAAGGGATTTTGTGGTCAGCCATTGCCAGTATACAGAGGAATTCAACCTCTATGAGAATTGAGAGTTTATTCTTAAAACCAACGAAAACAACCATGACAAACTGGTTTTTCTTTTTCCTTTCCTCCTGCAAGATCCGACCGCACATCACATGAAACTTATGGGAAATACATACTGACCACACTGGAGAAACACTACATGAAGAATAGAAGCATCCTGGGGCCAATGGTTTCACCATCAAACGCCATACTCTAGGGAAAGACAGAATTGATAATGCAATCCTCACATTACACCTGCAATGAACGATAATTCTACTCTAAGCCTATCCTAACTCATTTATTTCTAGTTACTAGAAATCTTATAGCTTCTAATTGGAAGAAACCTATGGTGCCCACTATCTCTGAGGTCGTAGAGACAACTTCTCTTCACAACAACTTCGAGAAGTACTTTGCTACCATTAACAATGCCTTTGACTCCTATTAACGAAGATGGGATGACTGGAATAGTTTTATATAAGGTATTACATAAATAAATATTATTTATAACTACTTAAAAACCTTTTCATAGCATGAATCCTTTTATTTAAACCTTCAGTCATGCTTTCTTGACAATATGCTTATATTCCTAGAATGGAAGCCTGTTAACATGGTTGAGATTTGTTTACGTTAATTGTTCTTCCTTTTACCCACTCCCTCTTCACCTTGTTTTTCCTTGCCTCCACCCTCCTCCCACTTTTCATCCCCAATAAAGTAATTACTTTACCTCCCCCTCCCCACTCCCTTCTCTTTTCCTATACCTCTTTCCCCCCAGATAAAAAAGTTTTATTCATACAATAGATCTCCACATGTATTGAAATAATGGCATGCTACGCATAATATCTTGATTGTGTGGATTTGATGTTATTCTGTTAACCTTGTTTTAATAAAAATATATGAAAACATAGGCAGAAAGCTGCTAATCTGTTGTGGGGGTGTAGCTAGGGCATTTTTGTGAATTTTCAGAATGAGATAATAAGTAGGAAGACCTGGATGAAGTTCCTTGATAGGATTATCATGTTTGTACGTAGTGATATCCTCCCTGACTTGTACTGAGTATTTTATATCTTTATCAGGCTGTATCTATGTAACCAACTAGTGTGGCAATTTTTGCTTTTTAATGAATTTTATAATTATTAATAAAAGAAGGGAATTTTGTTTACTTACCGTAAATTCCTTTTCTTCTAGCTCTAATTGGGAGACCCAGACAATTGGGTGTATAGGCTATGCCTCCGGAGGCCGCACAAAGTATTACACTTAAAAGTGTTAAGCCCCTCCCCTTCTGCCTATACACCCCCCGTGCTCCCACGGGCTCCTCAGTTTTGGTGCAAAAGCAAGAAGGAGGAAAAGATTATAAACTGGTGTAAAGTAGATTCAATCCGAAGGAATATCAGAGAACTGAAACCAAACAACATGAACAACATGTGTACACAAAAAAACAGGGGCGGGTGCTGGGTCTCCCAATTAGAGCTAGAAGAAAAGGAATTTACGGTAAGTAAACAAAATTCCCTTCTTCTTTGTCGCTCTATTGGGAGACCCAGACAATTGGGATGTCCAAAAGCAATCCCTGGGTGGGTAAAATAATACCTCGTAATAGAGCCGTAAAACGGCCTCTTCCTACAGGTGGGCAACCGCCGCCTGAAGGACTCGTCTACCTAGGCTGGCATCCGTCGAAGCATAGGTATGCACCTGATAGTGTTTCGTGAAAGTGTGCAGGCTCGACCAGGTAGCCGCCTGACACACCTGCTGACCCGTAGCCTGGTGCCTCAAAGCCCAGGACGCGCCCCCGGCTCTGGTAGAATGGGCCTAGAGCCCTGAGGGAACCGGCAGCCCGGTAAGCTTCGAGAATTGGTTCCTTGATCCACCGGGCCAGGGTTGATTTGGAAGCCTGTGACCCTTTACGCTGGCCAGCGACAAGGACAAAGAGTGCATCCGAGCGGCGCAGGGGCGCCGTACGAGAAATGTAGAGCCTGAGTGCTCTCACCAGATCTAACCAGTGCAAATCCTTTTCACATTGGTGAACTGGATGATGACAAAAAGAGGGTAAGGAGATATCCTGATTGAGATGAAAGGGGGGTACCACCCTTGGGAGAAATTCCAGAACCGGACGCAGAACCACCTTGTCCTGGTGAACACCAGGAAAGGGGCTTTGCACGACAACATTGCTAGCTCAGACACTCTCCGAAGTGAAGTGACTGCTACTAGGAAAATCACTTTCTGCGAAAGGCGTGAGAAAGAAATATCCCTTATTGGATCGAATGGTGGTTTCTGAAGAACCATCAGCACCCCGTTCAGATCCCAGGGTTCTAACGGCCGCTTGTAAGGATGAACGATGTGACAACCCCCTGCAGGAACGTGCATACCTGTGGAAGTCTGGCTAGGCGCTACTGGAAAAAACACAGAGAGCGCTGAGACTTGTCCCTTAAGGGAGCCGAGCGACAAACCCTTTTCCAGTCCAGATTGAAGGAAGGACAGAAAAATGGGCAAGGCAAAAGGCCAGGGAGAAAAACCCCGAGCAGAGCACCACGACAGGAAATTTTTCCACGTCCTGTGGTAGATCTTGGCGGACGTTGGTTTCCTAACCTGTCTCATAGTGGCAATGACCTCTTGAGATAATCCTGAAGACGCTAGATCTAGGACTCAATGGCCACAGTGTCAGGTTGAGGGCCGCAGAATTCAAATGGAAAAACGGCCCTTGAGACAGCAAGTCTGGTCGGACTGGTAGTGCCCACGTTTGGCCTACCGTGAGATGCCACAGATCCGGGTACCACGACCTCCTCGGCCAGTCTGGAGTGACGAGGATGGCGCGGCGGCAGTCGGCCCTGATCGTGCGTAACACTCTGGGCAACAGTGCCAGCGGAGGAAACACATAAGGGAGTTGAAACTGCGACCAATTCCGAACTAAGGCGTCTGCCGCCATAGCTCTGTGATCGTGAGAGCGTGCCATGAATGCCATGACCTTGTTGTTGTGCCGGGACGCCATTAGGTCGACGTCCGGCCTCCCTCAGCGGCAACAGATCTCCTGAAACACGCCCGGGTGAAGAGACCATTCCCCTGCGTCCATGCCCTGGCGACTGAGAAAGTCTGCTTCCCAGTTTTCGACGCCCGGGATGTGAACTGCGGAGATGGTGGAGACCGTGGCTTCCACCCACATCAAAATCCGCCGGACTTCCTGGAAAGCTTGCCGACTGCGTGTTCCGCCTTGGTGGTTGATGTAAGCCACCACTGTGGAGTTGTCCGACTGAATTCGGATCTGCTTGCCTTCCAGCCACTGCTGGAACACTTTTTAGAGCAAGATACACTGCCCTGATCTTCAGAACATTGATCTGAAGCGAGGACTCTTGCTGAGTCCACGTACCCTGAGCCCTGTGGTGGAGAAAGACTGCTCCCCACCCTGACAGACTCGCGTCCGTTGTGACCACCTCCCAGGATGGGGGTAGGAAGGATTTCCCATGCGATAATGAAGTGGGAAGAAAGCCACCCCCTAAGGGAAGCTTTGGTTGCCTGAGAGAGGGAGACGTTCCTGTCGAGGGACGTCGGTTTCCTGTCCTATTTGCGTAGGATGTCCCAATGAAGAGGACGCAGGTGAAACTGCGCGAAAGGAACTGCCTCCATTGCTGCCACCATCTTCCCCAGGAAGTGCATGAGGCCCTTCAAGGGGTGTGCTTGACCTTGAAGGAGAGATTGCACCCCTTTCTGTAGTGAACGCTTGTTGATCAGCGGAAGCTTCACTATCGCCGATAGGGTATGAAACTCCATGCCAAGATATGTCAGCGATTGGGCTGGTGTCAGATTTGACTTTGGAAAATTGATGATCCACCCGAAACTCTGGAGAGCCCCCAGAGAAGCGTCGGGGCTGTGTTGGCATGCCTCTTGAGAGGGTGCCTTGATCAGCAGATCGTCCAAGTAAGGGATCACCGAGTGACCCTGAGAGTGGAGGACCGCAACTACTGTAGCCCTGACCTTGGTGAAAACCCGTGGGGCTGTAGCCAGGCCGAACTGCAGTGCCACGAACTGCAGGTGTTCGTCTCCTATGGTGAAGCGCAAGAAGCGTTGGTGCTCTGGAGCCACCGGTACGTGGAGAAAAGCATCTTTGATATCGATCGATGCAAGGAAATCTTCTGGGGACATTGAGTCGATGACGGAGCGGAGGGTTTCCATCCGGAACCGTCTGGTCTATACGTGTTTGTTGAGCAGTTACGGGTCCAGGACAGGACGGAAAGACCCGTCCTTCTTTGTAACCACAAACAGGTTGGAGAAAAACCCGTGACCCTGTTGCTGAAGAGGAACAGGGACCACCACTCCTTCTGCCCTCAGGGTGCCCAGCGCCTGCAGAAGAGCCTCGGCTCGCTCGGGAGGCGGGGATAACCTGAAGAATCGAGTCGGGGGACGAGAGGCGAACTCTAACTTGTAACCGTGAGACAGAATGTCTCTCGCCCAACGGTCTTTTACCCTTGGCAGCCAGGAGTCGCAAAGGCGGGAAAGCCTGCCACCAACCGAGGATGCGGATTGAGGAGACCGAAAGCCATCAAGAAGCCGCTTTGGTAGCGGCACCTCCGGTGGTCTTTTTGACTTAGACCGCCATGAATCGGAGAGCCCTTGATCTATTCAGAGGCCTTTTGGACGAGGAGAATTGGGACCTGCCCGCGCCCCGAAAGAACCGAAACCTCGACTGCCCCATCCTCTGTTGGGGTCTGTTCGGTTTGGGCTGGGGTAAAGATGTATCCTTTCCCTTGTATTGTTTGATGATTTCATCCAAACGTTCGCCAAACAGTCGGTCGCCAGAAATTGGCAAACTGGTTAAACGCTTTTTTGGAAGCAGAATCTGCCTTCCAGTTCCGTAGCCACAAGGCCCTGCAGAGTACCACCGAATTGGCGGAAGCAACCGCCATACGGCTCGCAGAGTCCAGGACAGCATTAATAGCGTAAGACGCAAATGCCGACGTCTGTGTGGCTGCGTCAATTTGCGCTTGACCTGCTGAGATAGCTTGTAGCACCCATACGGCTGCAAATGCTGGTGTAAAAGAAGCGCTGATAGCTTCATAGATGGATTTCAACCAGAGCTCCATCTGCCTGTGAGTGGCATCTTTGATTGATAGACGCTATAAGATCGTTCACTATGGCGTCCCCGTCAGGCGTATCAAGATTGAGAGCGGCCTCAGGATCAGAATCCTGATCAGCTGTCTCCGCTTCATCATCCAGGGATTCCCCCCGCTGAGACCCTGACCAATATGAAGATGTCGAGGGAATTTCCCAGCGAGCTCGCTTAGACGGTCAGGGGCTGGGGTCTGTATCAGAGACCTCACTCTGGGATCTATGAGACACCCCGGGGAGACCTCTGGTCCAACTGAGGTGGGCCAGGGAGCAATGATTCAACAGTGCCCCTGTGCTGAGATACCGGTCTGGATTGCTCAGTGGATCCTGCCGGCAGAGGGGTCGTACATGCGGCACATGCAGCATAGTAAGCCTGTGGTTTGGCGCTCCTGCCTTTTATGGGCGCCATGCTGTTGACTTCCCTGAGCAACACAATATATATACAGAATCAACTGTGCACCATACAGTGTAAAGCATATCTTATAAACATATGATTTAAAATTACACTCCTGCACAAATGTGGCTAGCACCACAGATGCTGCATACCCCCCGCATAAAGCGGTTGTGAGGCCACCAGGGTCCCTGCCTGGGTCTGTCAGAATTTGTCCCCCTCTGCAGCATTCAAGGAGCTGACAGGAATGGCTGCCGGCTTCTGAGGAGAGGACAGTGAGGGGGGTGGAGTATGCAAAGCATGCTCCAGCCCTCAGTGCTGCTCATCCTGTGCAGCGTCCCGCCCTTCCCCTGCTTGTCAGGGCTGTGGGCGGGAAGAAGAAAGACTAGGCCGCAAAAGCCGGGGACTCGAGTAATAAACGCGGCCGCCGTAAAAGCGCGGCCGCGCGGAAGTCCCCGGCGCACTACAAGTCCCAGCCGCGCCTCAGTGTCAAAACATGGCGGCGGCGGTCAGCGCGGTAGTCTCCCTACATAAACACACTCAGCGATGCTGAGTGTGTAATGGCATGGCTGCCGGCGTCCTGAGAGAGGAGGAAGCCGTGGGCGTGACCCTTAGAAAGTGCGGGAACTGGTGCCTCACAGTGCAGTGAGGGGAGTGGAGTATGCAAAGCATGCTCCAGCCCTCACTGCAGCTCGTCTGTAAAGCGTCCCGCCCTTCCCCTGCCTGTCAGGGCTGTGGGCGGGAGGAGGAAACACTAGGCCGTACAAGCCGGGGACTCAAGTAATGAGCGCGGCTGCCATAAAAGCGCGGCCGCGCGGAAGTCCCCGGCGCACTACAAGTCCCAGCCGCGCCTCAGTGTTAAAAAACATGGCGGCGGCGGTAGTACGGTAGTCCCTCTACATAAACACACTCAGCGACGCTGAGTGTGTAATGGCACATTAACCCGGTCAGCGCCGCGGTCCCCGGTGCACTAGCACACCCAGCAATGCTGGAGTGTTGCTGTGCGCGGTCCCCACAGGGACACAGAGTACCTTCAAGTAGCAGGGCCATGTCCCTGAACGATACCCGGCTCCTATCCAGCAGAGTCTTAGGAGCTGTGGATGGAGCACGGACTCAGTGCCTGGAGACCGGTAAGATCCCACTTCACCCAGAGCCCTGAGGGGGATGGGGAAGGAAAACAGCATGTGGGCTCCAGCCTCCGTACCCGCAATGGATACCTCAACCTTAACAACACCGCCGACAAGAGTGGGGTGAGAAGGGAGCATGCTGGGGGCCCTATATGGGCCCACTTTTCTTCCATCCGACATGGTCAGCAGCTGCTGCTGACCAATCTGTGGAGCTGTGCTGTGCGTGTCTGACCTCCTTCGCACAAAGCAAAAAACTGAGGAGCCCGTGGGAGCACGGGGGGTGTATAGGCAGAAGGGGAGGGGCTTAACACTTTTAAGTGTAATACTTTGTGCGGCCTCCGGAGGCATAGCCTATACACCCAATTGTCTGGGTCTCCCAATAGAGCGACAAAGAAAGGATATTTTATTATTTATTTTGGTTGTCACTTCTTCTGTCCTGAATATTATACACACTCAGGCAGTCAGTTTTTACCATCAGTTTGGGGTTTCTCCAGCTTCTCCTATCAGCTTGTGTAAATCGGACAGCAGACGAATGGCACACAGAATTTTCTTGGACTGCACACTAACCCATAGTGCCTCATTGATCCATCCAACACATCACTTTTTAAAACGGATCCATGTCACTAGCCCATGAAATTCCAAGCAGGTCCTATGCTCATCCATTTGCAGATCTGACTCTAAAGTATATGTGGGTACAGAAGAAATTATGAAGATAGAAAGTTAGACTAGCAACTAACTAAATCACTATCTGTGTGGTTGGAACCATGAATACCAACGGTCCTGCAATGCCCTGAACATGAAGCGACATACAGTTGTGAATTAGAAGAACTATACTACATTTCTATTTGGAGGTATTTCCTAATATTATTATTACACCTACTACATATTGGGATCGGATCTTGAAGATGAGGTTTTTAGCTGATACATTGTTAAGAGCCAATGGATAAAATAGTTCAGACAATCTAACTGCTTCAGTGAGAAAAAATAGGGACGAGAAAAAATGGAAGTAACTAATATGACATCTGAGAGAAAAAATCTGTCCATTACTCTGAACGTTAACACTTACACATATGACTGAATTTCCCCTTGAAGGGGTAATCCGGTTACACAAGTAACAACCTCTCCATAGGATAGGAGATCACATACAGATCGTGGGGATCCAATCACTGGACCCAGCAATAATTATCAGAATGGGAATTTTTTTAACTTTTATGCCCATAACTAAATGGAGTGTGCCAAGAGAGTGCAAAGCAGAAATCAAAGCAAAAGGTGGCTACTTTGAAGAACCTAGAATATGACATATTTTCAGTTGTTTCACACTTTTTTAAGTATTTCATTCCACATGTGTTAATTCATAGTTTTGATGCCTTCAATGTGAATCTACAATTTTCAGTCATGAAAATAAAGAAAAATCTTTGAATGAGAATGTGTGTCCAAACTTTTGGTCTGTACTGTATATAGAACAGGGCATCAAGACCTCCTCAGTTATCGCCCTCATTCACTTGTATATTACAACAAAGCGATTCTCACAATTTATGAAAATCCGCACAAAGGCAAATTTTGAATTTTTATAGTTGGGGAGCCAACAGGATACATTTATCCCTATTAATGCACTCTACTATATCCTCATATCAAATTTTGTGAGGGAAAGGATAGGATCATAATTTGTCTATGAACTTAATTAATTGAGTGCTCATCTATGAACGCAATAATCAATATAATTAATTCTATATATTGCCCCAATCCCTTCTTAAATTAATTTCACAATACCCAGGAGATACATTATTTATCAATATATACGTCAGGATTTAGCTACGAGGATTCTACTTTATTAAATGCTTCTCTATGAGTACATTTCTCAATATAGGTGTTTGTGTATATTGCACCAATCCCTTCTTGAACTTTTTGCACAGTATCTATGACCTTGCCATCTGGATCACATGCTATACCCTGAACCTATTTCTTGTATATCCACATATAGACCAAGCTAGTTAGAAGTTTCCGCATAAACCTTTCACTGATAGCATATATTTCCTTTTACTTATGGCACATGTGCTTCATTATTGTATCAATTGCTGCTATTGTTCCATTATAAATTATCATTTAATGCACTTGGAATTTTTTTTTACGTTTTCCAGTACACTATATGGTAAAGCCTGTGGTTTATTTTAAAAGTACAACTCGTCCCGCAAAAAACAAGCCCTCATATGGCAAAATTGATGTTAAAATAAAAAAGTTACGGTTCTCAGAAGAAGGGGAGCAAAAAAAACAACAAAAAACACGAAAGACGGAAAATCGCCCGAGGATGAAGGGGTTAATAGGAATAAATCTGTCCTGTTGGCTCCCCAACTTTATAAAAATTAAATATCAGGGTGATAACTGAGGTCTTGATACCCGTGGCTCAGTGGTTAGCAATGCAGTTTTTCAATTTGTATGTTCTCCCCGTGTTTGCGTGGGTTTTCTCCAGGTACTCCGGCTTCCTTCCGCACTCCAAAGACATACAGAGAGGGACCTTAGATTGTGAGCCTCAATAGGGACAGTGTTGCTGATGTATGTAAAGTGCTTTGGAATTAATGGCGCTATATAAGTGAATAAATATTATTATTATTATACCCTGTCCTATTTACAGTATATCTGAAAACATTTATCCCTATATCAGTATCCAAGCGATATATTGACTTGGTAGGCTTACCAATAATTTTATTTTGGTGGAGGTGTCATAAATAAATGTGAAATATCAATAATAAAGGTTGTTTTATTGAAATATTTTTGTCCCCCTAAGCCAGTAAAATATATTAAATTTGTGGCCACTTTATGAGTCCTATAGGTCCTCAACAGTGAAGTTTTAAAAACGCAAGTAACCTAATTTACATAGTAGGTGCAGAAATTGGGAAAGCAGCCTTAACCCCTTCAATCAATCTTGCCATGTAAGAGCTTGTTTTTTGTTGGACGAGTTGTACTTTTGAATGAAACCATTAGTTTTACTATATAGTGTAGTGCAAAATGGGAAAAAAAATTCCAAGTGGGATGAAATTGCAAAAAAAAGTGTGATTGCATGATGGTTTTTGGGGTATTTTATTCAGTGCTTACTATATGGTAAAACTGATAAATTGATGCAATGCCTCAGATCCGTACGAGTTCGTAGACACCAAACATGTATAATTTTATATAATGGGTTAAAAAAAATTTCAGAAGTTTGCCCAAAAAAAACAGTAGCCCATTTTCCGAGACCCGAAACATTCTAATTTTTCGGGATCTAGGGTCCTTGATGGCTTATTTTTGGCGTCTTGAGCAGGCGTTTTTAATTATACCTTTTTTGTGCAAATGCTACGTTTTTGCATTTTAAAAAATTCATGCGGGGACCAAATATACGTAATTTTGGCGGTTTTTTTCTCGACACTCTGCCATCTACCGATCAGACTGATTTTATATTGATTGGGCGATACCAAATTTGTGTATATTTTTGGGGGGAAAATGGGGAGTGATATGAACTTTTAGCCCAGCTGTCACATTTTGACAGCGAAAACGAAGTGGCGCGCAGGTGGATAGCGAATCCACCTGCGCCTGTTAGCCCCACATGTCTGCTGTTCACATCATCAGACATGTGCATGGATCACCACCGGCTCATCGCAGCAGCCGGCGGTGATTACCACGACATGACCGATGACATACCAGTACATCATTAGTCATGAAGGGGTTGGGTTTCAGTTCTGTGGCATGTAATGTTCTTGAAATATTTGCCTCCAAAAATGGAATACAAAGCAATTATTAATTTATTGCCAAACAAAAACAGCCACTACAGAGTACGGATCTGCACTGTTCTAGAGCTGTATACTGTGCACTTCTTGCGGCCATGGGAAGTTTTCACCAGCACTATCGTTGGGTAGATACGACTTTTTGATAACTCTTTTTAGCATTAGGAATTTTCACAGAATATTGGGTCTGATTCATCAAAGCTATTTCTTCAGTATTCTGGCGTAAAGTTATGAAAAGTTGCATAATTTGCAAAACTTGAGGCTTCATCAAATTTATGTGACTTTTGGCGTTTTGAAGACATTTTTGCCAAACTCTGAAAAAGATGGAGGAGCTAGTCCAGGAGAGGAGCGTGACGACCACTGCTTGTCAAATTCATGAAGAGCGGTGGATTTCAAAACATCTCTCTCTCATTAAATAAAAAAACTGCTGGCCAAGCAAGCTATCTCTCTATTCTGTTATTTCTGTCTATTCTCTGGTTTTCCTTATCTATTCTATATGTTCAATTTATTCTATATGTTCTTTCCATCTATGCATTATATATGTTCTTTCTATCAATTATCCTATTATATTTTGTTTTTCCTTTAAAAAACGCAGTAATAAAATCACAGCAAAATTGCTGGAAAAAACTGTTTTTGGTTTTTTTGTCAAACGCAGTATTTACAGTTGTCAGTCTGCCAGAGGGAGCAGTTTTGTTAACGAACGAAAAAACTGCAGTGTGCTCATGACTATATACTATATAGTCATGACATATATGACTAATATGTCTCTTCAAGACTGTCTGCATCCCTGTCTGAGAGGAAAATGGTCTAACTGTATCTGCACGTCGCCTCATAACTTTCTTCAGGAGTGTCTCTCTGTGTGAGAGGAAAATGGCTGTATTAGACAGAGGACATAAGTCTCTTCATGACTGTCTGCCTCCCTGTCTGAGAGGAAAATGGCCTAACTGTATTTCTGCAATTCGCCTAATAAGTCTCTTCATGACTGTCTGCCTCCCTCTCTGAGGAATATAGCCTAATATCCTACACGCCGCCTCATAAGTCTCTACTGTCTGCCAGTGCCTCTCCGTGTGAGAGGAAAATGGCTGCATTAGACAGAGGACATAAGTCTCTTCATGACGGTCTGCCTCCCTGTCTGACAGGAAAATGGCCTAATTGTATCTGCAGTTCGCCTTATAAGTCTCTTCATGACTGTCTGCCTCCCTGTCTGAGAGAAAAAAGGCCGAACTGTATCGCAGGTCGCCTTATAAGTCTCTTCATGACTGTCTGCATCCCTGTCTGAGAGGAAAATGGCCTAACTGTATCGCAGGTCGCCTCATAAGTCTCTTCATGACTGTCTGCCTAACGGTCTGCGAGGAAAATAGCTTAACTGTATCGCAGGTCGCCTCATAAGTCTTTATGACGGTCCGCCTCTCTGTGTGTGAGGAATATAGCCTAACTGTATCCTACACGCCGCCTCATAAGTCTCTACATGACTGTCTGCCTCTCCGTGTGAGAGGAAAATGGCTGCATTAGACAGAGGACATAAGTCTCTTCATGACTGTCTGCCTCCCTGTCTGAGAGGAAAATGGCCTAACTTTATTCTAGGAGCTTCATAAGTCTCTTCATGACTGTCTGCCTCCCTATCTGAGAGGAAAATAGCCTAACTGTATCGCAGGTCGCCTCATAAGTCTCTTCATGTCTGCCTCCCTGTCTGAGGAAAATGGCCTAACTGTATCGCAGGTCGCCTCATAAGTCTCTTCATGACCGTCTACCTCCCTGTCTGAGAGGAAAATAGCTTAACTGTATCGCAGGTCGCCTCATAAGTCTTTATGACGGTCTACCTCTCTGTGTGTGAGGAATATAGCCTAACTGTATCTTACACGCCGCCTCATAAGTCTCTACATGACTGTCTGTCTCTCCGTGTGAGAGTAAAATGGCTGCATTAGACAAAGGACATAAGTCTCTTCATGACTGTCTGCCTCCCTGAGAGGAAAATGGCCAACTGTATCGCAGGTCGCCTCATAAGTCTCTTCATGACTGTCTGCCTCCCTGTCTGAGAGGAAAATAGCTTAACTGTATCGCAGGTCGCCTCATAAGTCTTTATAATGGTCTGCCTCTCTGTGTGTGAGGAATATAGCCTAACTGTATCCTACACGCCGCCTCATAAGTCTCTACATGACTGTCTGCCTCTCCGTGTGAGGAAAATGGCTGCATTAGACAAAGGACATAAGTCTCTTCATGACTGTCTGCCTCCCTGAGAGGAAAATGGCCTAACTGAATCGCAGGTCGCCTCATAAGTCTCTTCATGACGGTCTGCCTCCCTGTCTGAGAGGAAAATAGCTTAACTGTATCGCATGTCGCCTCATAAGTCTTTATGATGGTCTGAGTCTGTGTGAGGAATATAGCCTAACTGTATCCTACACGCCGCCTAATAAGTCTCTACATGACTGTCTGCCTCTCCATGTGAGAGGAAAATGGCTGCATTAGACAGAGGACATAAGTCTCTTCATGACTGTCTGCCTCCCTGTCTGTGAGGAAAATAGCCTAACTGTATCGCAGGTCGCCTCATAAGTCTCTTCATGACTGTTTGCCTCCCTGTCTGAGAGGAATATAGCCTAGCTGTATCCTACACGCCACCTAATAAGTCTCTACATGAATGTCTTCCTCTCCGCGTGAGAGGAAAATGGCTGCATTAGACAGAGGACATATGTCTTTTCATGACTATCTACATCGCTGTGTGAGAGAATAATGGCCGCGTTCCCGTCCTCCCAGCCTATTTATACCGCCCCACCTCCTTCTTCCCACAATGCACCAGGCGCAGCACGAAAATATGACCCCCGTCTCCAGAGAGGAGTAGGAGGAGCTTGTGGAGTACCAGGAGGAGCCTGGTGTGACGGACGTTAGTGGAAGCCACACCCCCTGCTGCCAGTTTGTTCACTTTTGTAATGTGCTAATGATGCTGTTAGTCACGAGTGAACACAGGGCAGAACCGGTACCAGTCTGTAGGGGGCGCCTTGTATTCTTCCCCCCCGGCAACCTGTTGCGCAAGGAAAATTTCTATTACAGCCCGCCCGCAGTAAAATTCTCACAGCTACTATACGTCAACCTACAGAACAACGCTGCACCTGCCCGCGCCCGCCCGCCCGCCTCCACTGTCAGCGCAGCACCTTGTCATTGGGCCGCGGTGACGAGTGCGCACTCGGAGCTGGTTTGTCCTGTGTGGCTTCCTGTAGTCAGAGGTAGAGACGGGGCACGGAGAGACTGGCAGCGGCAGGAAGAGGAGCAGAGACGGCGGCGGTGCCGGAGGTTAGTACTGGGGAGGAGGACGGGGACATGTACGTGCCCTGGTGACGATTACCCGGCTGTGCGGCCACGGCTGTCCTGTGTCTGTACACTGTGTGAGCAGGTGACCGGTTATACCTGTGCTCGGTGCACGACATGTCCTGTGTGTACACTGTGTGAGCAGCTGACATGTCCTGTGTGTATACTGTGTGAGCAGCTGACAGGTCCTGTGTGTACACTGTGTGAGCAGCTGACAGGTCCTGTGTGTACACTGTGTGAGCAGCTGACAGGTCCTGTGTGTACACTGTGTGAGCAGCTGACATGTCCTGTGTGTACACTGTGTGAGCAGCTGACATGTCCTGTGTGTACACTGTGTGAGCAGCTGACATGTCCTGTGTGTACACTGTGTGAGCAGCTGACATGTCCTGTGTGTACACTGTGTGAGCAGCTGACATGTCCTGTGTGTACACTGTGTGAGCAGCTGACATGTCCTGTGTGTACACTGTGTGAGCAGCTGACATGTCCTGTGTGTACACTGTGTGAGCAGCTGACAGGTCCTGTGTGTACACTGTGTGAGCAGCTGACAGGTCCTGTGTGTATACTGTGTGAGCAGCTGACAGGTCCTGTGTGTATACTGTGTGAGCAGCTGACAGGTCCTGTGTGTATACTGTGTGAGCAGCTGACAGGTCCTGTGTGTACACTGTGTGAGCAGCTGACATGTCCTGTGTGTACACTGTGTGAGCAGCTGACATGTCCTGTGTGTACACTGTGTGAGCAGCTGACAGGTCCTGTGTGTACACTGTGTGAGCAGCTGACAGGTCCTGTGTGTACACTGTGTGAGCAGCTGACAGGTCCTGTGTGTACACTGTGTGAGCAGCTGACAGGTCCTGTGTGTACACTGTGTGAGCAGCTGACAGGTCCTGTGTGTACACTGTGTGAGCAGCTGACATGTCCTGTGTGTACACTGTGTGAGCAGCTGACAGGTCCTGTGTGTACACTGTGTGAGCAGCTGACAGGTCCTGTGTGTACACTGTGTGAGCAGCTGACAGGTCCTGTGTGTACACTGTGTGAGCAGCTGACAGGTCCTGTGTGTACACTGTGTGAGCAGCTGACAGGTCCTGTGTGTACACTGTGTGAGCAGGTGACAGGTTCTGTGTGTATACTGTGTGAGCAGGTGACAGGTTCTGTGTGTATACTGTGTGAGCAGGTGACAGGTTCTGTGTGTATACTGTGTGAGCAGGTGACAGGTTCTGTGTGTATACTGTGTGAGCAGGTGACAGGTTCTGTGTGTATACTGTGTGAGCAGGTGACAGGTCCTGTGTGTACACTGTGTGAGCAGCTGACAGGTCCTGTGTGTACACTGTGTGAGCAGGTGACAGGTTCTGTGTGTACACTGTGTGAGCAGGTGACAGGTTCTGTGTGTACACTGTGTGAGCAGGTGACAGGTTCTGTGTGTATACTGTGTGAGCAGGTGACAGGTTCTGCGTGTATACTGTGTGAGCAGGTGACAGGTTCTGCGTGTATACTGTGTGAGCAGGTGACAGGTTCTGCGTGTATACTGTGTGAGCAGGTGACAGGTCCTGCGTGTATACTGTGTGAGCAGGTGACAGGTCCTGCGTGTATACTGTGTGAGCAGGTGACAGGTCCTGCGTGTATACTGTGGGAGCAGGTGACAGGTCCTGCGTGTATACTGTGTGAGCAGGTGACAGGTCCTGCGTGTATACTGTGTGAGCAGGTGACAGGTCCTGCGTGTATACTGTGTGAGCAGGTGACAGGTTCTGCGTGTATACTGTGTGAGCAGGTGACAGGTCCTGCGTGTATACTGTGTGAGCAGGTGACAGGTTCTGCGTGTATACTGTGTGAGCAGGTGACAGGTCCTGCGTGTATACTGTGTGAGCAGGTGACAGGTCCTGCGTGTATACTGTGTGAGCAGGTGACAGGTCCTGCGTGTATACTGTGGGAGCAGGTGACAGGTCCTGCGTGTATACTGTGGGAGCAGGTGACAGGTCCTGCGTGTATACTGTGGGAGCAGGTGACAGGTCCTGCGTGTATACTGTGTGAGCAGGTGACAGGTCCTGCGTGTATACTGTGGGAGCAGGTGACAGGTCCTGCGTGTATACTGTGGGAGCAGGTGACAGGTCCTGCGTGTATACTGTGTGAGCAGGTGACAGGTCCTGCGTGTATACTGTTTGAGCAGGTGACAGGTCCTGCGTGTACACTGTGTGAGCAGCTGACAGGTTCTGTGCGTATACTGGGTGAGCAGGTGACAGGTTCTGTGCGTATACTGTGTGAGCAGGTGACAGGTTCTGTGCGTATACTGTGTGAGCAGGTGACAGGTTTTGTGCGTATACTGTGTGAGCAGAACAATGTATAAAGAAAAGAGCTACATATAACAGGGAGCACACCCACAATAGTATATATATATATATATATATATATATATATATATATATATATATATATATATATATATATATATATATATATAAAAGGCAGTCTTTATTGTAACAGCAAGAATAAAAACACTAAAAAATGTGACACACAAGATAACACGGCCTGAAACCCCTTGTGACCCCCGTCATGTACACAGCATGAGCAATAATATGCGATAATGAAGACGTCATACATATAACCTATAAATCATGCAAAATTGTATAAAGGCTGATGAAATATCTCACATAAATGCACAATGCCAACTGGCTTGTACACAATCAGAAAAACCTGCTTAGAAGATATATATAACCATATAGTAACAGTGCCCACTGGCCATGAAAAACAGTCATATCCCAAAGGAAAATATATATATAGACGGCAGACAGTACCAATATATGTCAGTGGAGCAGTATCACCTCCCAGACCACATATAAGGCAAGCAGTTATCCCTCCACAGGCAACCACTATATAAAATGTGGCAGCCAGATAATGGCAAAGAACTATACCATGTGCAAGTAAGCGAGGCAAATAAGCAAGGCCAAAGGAGGTACACAGGGGACAGAGAATACCGTGGGGGACCCACGCGTATCGCCGCACAGCGGCTTCCTCAGGGCAAGTGTGTACATCGTAGCCTACAACAAAGAGGGTATATAAGCCTATTAGATTAGAAGATCATGAGAATCACCTGTGTGGAGGCTGGCAGTAGAACCCATTCATGACCATATGGGAGCGCATATTACAGCGGCTGTAATGCATATAGATGCGCGCCGCCATCTTGGAAATTCCGCGCATATACTGTGTGAGCAGCTGACAGGTCCTGCGTGTATACTGTGTGAGCAGCTGACAGGTCCTGTGTGTATACTGTGTGAGCAGGTGACAGGTTCTGTATGTATACTGTGTGAGCAGCTGACAGGTCCTGTGTGTACACTGTGTGAGCAGCTGACAGGTCCTGTGTGTATACTGTGTGAGCAGCTGACAGGTCCTGTGTGTATACTGTGTGAGCAGCTGACAGGTCCTGTGTGTATACTGTGTGAGCAGCTGACAGGTCCTGTGTGTATACTGTGTGAGCAGCTGACAGGTCCTGTGTGTATACTGTGTGAGCAGGTGACAGGTCCTGTGTGTATACTGTGTGAGCAGGTGACAGGTCCTGTGTGTATACTGTGTGAGCAGGTGACAGGTCCTGTGTGTATACTGTGTGAGCAGGTGACAGGTCCTGCGTGTATACTGTGTGAGCAGCTGACAGGTCCTGTGTGTATACTGTGTGAGCAGCTGACAGGTCCTGTGTGTATACTGTGTGAGCAGCTGACAGGTCCTGTGTGTATACTGTGTGAGCAGCTGACAGGTCCTGTGCGTATACTGTATGAGCAGCTGACAGGTCCTGTGTGTATACTGTGTGAGCAGGTGACGTGTCCTGTGTATTCTGGGGCTCATCCGCTTTTTCAGGAAAATTATTCCCTTTAAATGCAGTAATTGAGGTTAACAGTAGTTTTTGCATTTTGGTTTAATTACAAATGTTGCATCTTTTTGCTTTTTACAGGTAATTTCTTTCCTCCATGTGAACCTCTAATGTAATCTGGTCATAAATCAGCAGAAAAACTCTCCTATTGGACAGACAGAATGAGCTCACTGACAGATCTTCAGTTACCTCATTCTGCAGCCGGCAGTAACATACCAGGAGGCAAATGGTGCAACATTGTTATTGGATCCCAATTACAGAAATGTTAATTAGATCTGATAGTGATGTTTGGTCTGTGCCCCCCGATCACCCGCCTCCCCCCTGTGTGTGATACATGCAGTACTGACACCAAGGAACAACATCCGCTGCAGACAAATCCCTCATATAATCCGTTTCCCAGTCCGGAGGGCTCCTTGCATAGAAATCACTTAATGGGATCATTCAGTTTATTAAATCCCTCTGTACAAATCCTAGTAGGGTAATGGGTTAATGCCAGGGATCCTATCCTGGAGGGGTTGTTCACTAAAATTGGGTACATGGGGGTCTTAAAAAAAAAAAAGAAATTATATATATAATATGTATGATGGACATATACCTTTCTGTCTGACCTGGAAGAGAAAACAAGGAAAAAGTTATATTTTTAAAAACCTTTTCCATCTCGGATGCAATGTAATGGCTGCAGCCAATCAAACCTTTTGAATCTCCATTCAAAAGGTTAGACCGTCTTATTTTGTAATTCCCAGGAAAGTCCATTTGTGACATAAATAAGCAACTTGAAAACTACACCAGCCAGGGGCCACTGAGGGTCTTGAAAATAATCTCTGGGCCGCTGAGGGTCTCGGTGGGGGGGGGAGAAGGGGGTGGCTTCAGAGGCTCTCGGGCCTGTGATGGTAACACCACGGCTAGCCCCATAGCTGCTCTCTGCAGAGTTTGCTCTCTCCGCCCTGGGTGCATTTGCCCCATGTACACCTTTCTTTTTTTTTTTTTCTCTTACGCTATACAAACCTACCGATTGTGTGGAGTATAGCGATACCTCACAGTCCCCAGGGTTTCCTTTACTGTCAGATATGAACCTGTATTAGAAGCGTAAAAAGATTGTTTCCAGTCACCCGTACCCATCTGTGTCTGCAGTGTAATGTGTTGTGTGGTTAGTACTTTCTGTTTTCCCCTCAGACCCACCGCCACGTGATGTCACTACAGATCACTGCTATACAGCAACATTTAGTTGTGCTCCAATTACTGGAAAATTGCTATATTGTCACCTCACTAGTCTGTAATTTCCTGTGCAATGTAAAATTGTAAAAAATAAATAAATCCCACAGTGCCTAGCGTTTTGTACATGTTGCATGGTTTCCTGTGACTCCCCCATCCCCCTACCCCCATCCCCATTAAAAAAGAAAACACAGTTTTACTTTCCGGGCTATATGCAACTTCTTTTGGGTTTGGAATTCTCTAAAAATAAGAAACTTTTCCATCTTCATGAGCAAGTCACAACCCCTGGGTCCGGCGCAGGTGCTACTGATAACATCACATCTCCGTGGCCCGTGATTGGCTGTAGTGGTCAAATGACTTGAACAATGCATCTGACTGCTGCAGTCAATCACAGGCTGCAGTGGTCTGATTAGGGTCAGCACACATAGCGAGTAATACGGAGCGAGTGGAATGCGATAAAAAAATCACATGGGTCATTCTAAAAAAAAACCCAATGATCCTTGTAGAGAAAAATGTGCTCTTTCAAATGATAACAGAATTAATATATTTTAGGGGTACCCTTTTTGGGAAATTTGACCTAAAAATAGGTAAAATTCGTATTTTTTAAGTTTTTCATCATATGTGAGTGTGAATATTTCCACAAATACATATGCTTTGACCGTGATATTGCAGCAATGCAAAGTCATGAAGATGTTTGTTGTACAGGGTAAAGCACCAGTTCCTATTGGTTTTTGGTCTTGAGTTATATATGGGCAAAGTTTGGCATAAATTTTATGCGAGGCGTTTTGCAAGCTACTTTGACACAAAATTGCGGCCAAAATATTGTTTTGTCATAGCCGGTAATAATTTTATCGCGTTTAGCAGCAAAAGTTGAACTAGTATACCAAATTTCAGCATCATAGCCAGTATAGAACTCTAATGGCTATGTGCCAAAGTTTGCAAAATCCTCTTAGCTGAAGACGCAGGCTTGGGGGGGGCCTCCAGTGAAAGGTCAACAGTGTCCAATATATTTGAGATTTGGCCCTAAAAATTTACAGAACCTCTTTTCAAACATACATGAACATCCTTATAAATTTTCAGCAAAATCGGAGAACGTCGAGTGGGGACGATTTTTAAAACTGGTCCACTTGACACGGAATGACCCACATTCCACTTGGACCAATATTACTCTATGGGGCAGCTCCCATGATCGATTGTGTTTTGTTTGTTTGTTTGTTTGTTTTTTTTCTCAGCCCTAATCGGACCGAGAAAACAATTGCAGCATTCTGCGGGTGGAATGCGATCCTGTTTCACTCGCACCCATTCAAGTCTATGGGGGCGAGAGAAACATCGCACTGCCCTCGCATTACAGCAGCGTGCAATGCGATTCTCAAATCAGCCGGCAACGGAGGTGTAAAGGCCGCTTTACACGCAGCGATCTCGCTAGCAAGATCGCTAGCGTGCGTACCCGCCCCCATCATTTGTGCGTCACAGGCAAATCGTTGCCCATGGCGCACAACATCGCTTGGACCCGTCACACTACTTACCTGCCTAGCGACGTCGCTGTGACCTTCAAACCGCCTCCTTTCTAAGGGGGCGGTTCGTTCGACGCCACTAAGCGGCTGCCCAATAGAAGCGGAGGGGCCGAGATGAGCGGGACAAACATCCCGCCCACCTCCTTCCTTCCTCATTGCGGGCCGCGGCAGGTACGAGGTTGTTCCTCGTACCTGCGGTGTCACACGTAGCGTTGTGTGCTGCCGCAGGAACGACGAACAACCTGCGTCCTACAACCGCAACGATATTTGGGAACTGGACAGCGTATTAACGATAAGGTAAGTAAAATTGCTCGGTAACAGTCGTTCGTGCATTTCACATGCAACGATGTCGCTAACGAGGCCGGATGTGTCTCACAAATTCCGTGACCCCAACGACATCGCGTTAGCGATGTCGTTGCGTGTACATCGGCCTTTAGGCTATGTGCGCACGCTGCGGATTTACCGCAGAAAATGTGTCTAACATTACTGCAGTCGATTCCCCAGCAAAACCTATGGGTTTAAAAAATGCTGATCGCACACTGTGGGGTTTTTTTTATACCAGCAGATTTTCCACTGTGGAATTAATGAGCATGTCACTTCTTTTCTGCAGGTACCTGCAGTTTTTTCATAGATAATAATAAAAGTCCGCAGGGACGAACCTGCGAAAAATCCGCGGCAAATCTGCACCAAACCATGGTAAAACATGGTAAAACCGTATGCAGATTTCAATGTGCAGACAGGGCCAATATAGTATTTGAAGTGGGACTCTAAACATTGTAAATTATGTTATCATACACACCCTGCAAAAACTAAGAGCGATTGTCGCATCATGACTATGTTGATCTAGTGAAGGAAGAGGACACAAAAAAGAAAACAAGCACTTGTTTGGGTGGAAGCTGCGCATGGTAAGGCTGGTGTCACATCTTTGGTATTTTGCCGGGATCCGGCACAAATACAGTACAGTTACATTCATTTACAATGGAAGTGCGACACCATGCGGACACATGCGGTTGTGTATGAAGCATGTGTCCGCATGGTGTCGCGCTTCCATTGTAAATGAATGTAACTGTACTGTATTTGTGCCGGATCTGGCTTCCGGCAAAATACCTGAGATGTGAAACCAGCTTTGTACGCCAGAAGAAAGGAACATTGGAATTGACTTTAGGTCCAGCTGCTGTCATCCGGTGGAGTTGAGAAGTCTGGGCAAATCCATGCTTTGTTCATTTTGATATGTCTGCCTGTCCGCATTGTCAGTTGTCAAGAGGGTGCGTCTATCAGTTATCATGCCCCTGGTGGCACTAAAAACTCAGACAAAATGCTAGCTGCAGGGCAGGCGAGCGCCTCCAAAGCATAGAGGACCGTTAATGCCATGTGTTCAGCTTAGATACCCAATAGTTGTACAACATGGAGCAATCATGTAGGACGGTGCCACAGTCGGCTAGGTGCTCCTTCACCATCTTCATAAACTTTTTCCCTTCTTGTCACACTACCCTGTGCATCAGGGCCTGGGAGGATCTACGGTAATGAAACTGTCCCAGATCTTTGATAGTGTTCCCTTGACACTATTATTCCTGCTGTGTCTCCCTCCTATCTACTTCTTGATTGTCCAAAGAACTATGCCCTCTGCAGCGTTGTCAGATGGGAATTTTTTTCCGTGCTATAATGTGAGTCACGGGAATGGCAGCGGGACATAAAGTCTGCCATGTGTGCCAGACTGCCAACAGGCAAGACTTCCCTGTCCCCACCAGGAGGACGACTCTTTATCTCCTCCTCCTGGTCCTCCTCTTCAGGCCATCCACGCAGCACAAGCAACCATCTTCTGTTCCTCCTCAGCCTCCTCCTCATTATCTCCCAATCCACACTGAACAGACAGGATGAAGCTGGGTAGTATCACCCTGTGTACTATTCTCCTCCATCTCCTCCTGTTCCGTACATAAGGTTTCCTCTTTAATTGTGAGCATTTAGGTAGACGCAGAAGCGGTATGGTAACACTGATTATGCCATCATTGCCGCTCACCATCTTGGTTGTTTCTTCAAAGTTTTGGAGAACTGCACAAATGTCAGACATCCATGGCCACTCGTACTTTCTTATGTGTGGAGACTGACTGTAATACAGACGGGCAGATCGCATACCAGTCAGTGAGCTGGCATTTGTAAGCGCTGGTGCACCACTGCCAGACCGGCAACTGCTCTAGGTGACTTGTGGAAATAAGCGCACACGTTGTGTATCTTTACAAGTAGGTTATGCAAACCTGAGTAGGTTTTCAGAAAGTGCTGAACCACTAAATTGAGTCGGTGGGCCAGGTATGGGCCATGTGGTAGTTTCCTAAGCTTCAGAGCCGCCACTGGGGTACGGCCATTATCACACACGACCATGCCTGTTTGGTGGTTTAGCGGAGAGAGATACAGATCTGTCTGGTGTGTTCGACCTTTCCACAACTCTGCATCGCTGTGCTGTTTGTCACCTAAAGATATCAGTTTCAGCAGAATCTGTTGCCGCCTCATCGAGGCAGCGCTGCCAGCTTGTGACTGATAGGGATAACAATTTGGAGATGGAGGATGAGTTGCAGGAACTGGTGTAGGAGGTGGGAGAAATCTTGATTTGACTAGGGCCCACAATTCTCTGCATCGGTAGTATATGTGCCGTCTTGGGGTCTGACTCAGCCCTGGCCTCCACTAGGTTCACCCAGTGTGCCATCACGGAAATGTAGCATCCCTGTCCACAAGCACTTGTCCACGTGTCGGTGGGTCACTGAACCTACCTAAAAATCGCGTTGGTCAGTGTATGGGTGACGTTATGGGACACGTGCTTGTGTAAGGCGGGGACGGCACAGTGGGAGAAATAGTGGCGACTGGGGACCAAGTCCTGAGGGTCGGCCACTGCCACCAGGTTGCGTTTTATCTATGTTTTTCTTGGTTTTGGATTTGCTTACTAGATCAGTTTCGAATGGAAAATAAATA
Source organism: Anomaloglossus baeobatrachus (assembly GCF_048569485.1). Taxonomy (NCBI): domain Eukaryota; kingdom Metazoa; phylum Chordata; class Amphibia; order Anura; family Aromobatidae; genus Anomaloglossus; species Anomaloglossus baeobatrachus. Next base: position 648,581,544 of record NC_134355.1, read on the forward strand.
GCAGTCAGTTAACATTTCCATTTTCGATAGACTCTCATGTTAAAAAATAAAAACAAAAAACGGATACTGCAAAAAATTTGTTTGTTTCAAACCGGACAAAAAAAGTTTTGTTTGCTTAACTTTTTTGGTAACAGATTGCTGCTGGATCCGTTCTAACAGCTGATTGCTGGACATGTGAACTCAGCCTTTAGTGTTATTGTTAGAGAATAAAATCTATTTAAATTGGCTCTGAAAGGACTTTTGGTTGTACGTGGCAGCAACTACATACAGAAAGGCCATATTCTCTGACCAGATTCCTCTAAACACTGTGCGTTTTCCAGCAGCTCACCCTACTCTAACCAGCCAAGAGCGGTGTTCTTACAATTATCCCTGAAAAGAACTGTTGGTTTAACGTAGCGGCAGCAAGGGCTATAAAGGTATAAAACACTGTAACACACTGTCCCTTCTCCAGTAGAAACTTTATTTCCGGGTACAGTGCACCGATCATGGCGTTACCAGGTTTTGAATAGACCCGATGACGCAATGCGGCCGACCAATCATAGTAATGCCAGTAGCAAAGATGGAAAGATGGCTGCGGTATTACCATGATTTTCAGGCAATCCCCACATTTTTAATTCCTGAAAAACCGCCCAAACCTGCAGCACGGAGACAGTATACTGCTCTATCACCCCTGATATTCTGCCCCGATGCTTGATTGAGTAACGAGCAGTGCCAAGCACGCTCGCCCACCATTAATGTTGACCCGTCATCATTATGTTAGTGTCTGTATATGTTATGGTGTAGATGGGGTCTTCTGGTATATGGAGCTGCGGTAAAGTATTGTTACAGCCCGGGTCCTTCATTCCCAAGCTTATTACAGGCGTGTACCGACAATGTGCTAATTAGGACACACGTGAGTCATTGTGAATTTCTCTTAAAGTCAGGGAAAGGGCGTATCTGTAGTTACAGTAAATAACCTAGAAATGTGCCAGCAAAATTACAAAATGTGACAGTGTCTGTAGTGAGACCTTATGCCAAGTCAGAAGACCTGGTGTCGACGGGGTGGATCGTGGTTCCCCCGGTGTCGACGGGGAGGATTGTGGTTCCCCCGGTGTCGACGGGGAGGATTGTGGTTCCCCCGGTGTCGACGGGGGGGATTGTGGTTCCCCCGGTGTCGACGGGGGGGATTGTGGTTCCCCCGGTGTCGACGGGGGGGATTGTGGTTCCCCCGGTGTCGACGGGGGGGATTGTGGTTCCCCCGGTGTCGACGGGGGGGATTGTGGTTCCCCCGGTGTCGACGGGGGGGATTGTGGTTCCCCCGGTGTCGACGGGGGGGATTGTGGTTCCCCCGGTGTCGACGGGGGGGATTGTGGTCCCCCCGGTGTCGACGGGGGGGATTGTGGTCCCCCCGGTGTCGACGGGGGGGATTGTGGTCCCCCCGGTGTCGACGGGGGGGATGGTGGTCCCCCCGGTGTCGACGGGGGGGATGGTGGTCCCCCCGGTGTCGACGGGGGGGATTGTGGTTCCCCCGGTGTCGACGGGGGGGATCGTGGTTCCCCCGGTGTCGACGGAGGGGATCGTGGTTCCCCCGGTGTCGACGGAGGGGATCGTGGTTCCCCCGTTGTCGACGGAGGGGATCGTGGTTCCCCCGTTGTCGACGGAGGGGATCGTGGTTCCCCCGTTGTCGACGGAGGGGATCGTGGTTCCCCCGGTGTCGACGGAGGGGATCGTGGTTCCCCCGGTGTCGACGGAGGGGATCGTGGTTCCCCCGGTGTCGACGGAGGGGATCGTGGTTCCCCCGGTGTCGACGGAGGGGATCGTGGTTCCCCCGGTGTCGACGGAGGGGATCGTCGTTCCCCCGGTGTCGACGGAGGGGATCGTCGTTCCCCCGGTGTCGACGGAGGGGATCGTGGCGTCTTGGTGAATGGACGCTGAGCTACAGATACACAGTACAGTGTCCGAGCTGCAAACTGCTGATCAGTGGGGGTCCCGGGTGTCAGGTCCCCACCGAGCTGATCAATGACCTATCCTAAACTCAGATCCTCAGTGTAGTTCCTGGACGCCTCTTTTAAGTCCATTATCTCCTTAATTTGCCATGGATAATCTGGAGGGTCGGGCAATGTAAAGGCCCAGTCACACACAACGACTTACCAGCGATCCCGAAAACGATGCGACCTGATAGGGATCGCAGGTAAGTCACTGGGAGGTCGCTGGTGAGATGTCACACAGTCAGACCTTACCAACGATGCAGGAACGATACAGGTCACAGTAGCGACCTGTATAACGATCTCAGCAGTCACTGTGATCCTGTCACACAGCGTCAAACACAGCGATGTGTCCTGCCCAGCAGGACATCGCCTTTGAAGAAAATGGCCTGGACCATTCGGCAACGACTAGAGATCTCACAGCAGGGGCCTGATTTCTAGTAGGTGTCACACATAGCGAGATCCCGTGACTCAGCAGCGATCTCGTTATGTGTGACGGTACCTTAAGTTTATGTGAAGCTGTCTGTCACTTTCTCCCTGGCTGTTTATTACCTTACATTATACACTCGGTGTCTGGACGCCGTCCAATCTGTGGGGCAGTCCGGTCTGCCTGCCGGCATTGCACTATGACACACATCTGGAAACCAAACCTGTTTTGGATGCTGATGACGACATTCGTTCTGCAGCTCTGTCCCCTGATCCGACCTTCCAAAGAGGTGATCACGCCTTGATTATATCCCTGGGTGCATGGGCGCCTGCTTCACCTTCTGAAAACTATTCCTGGTTGAGAATTGCTTATGTACAAGGGTCAACTTAAGGCAAGTGACGGTGTACCCTCATAACCGGCTGCCTGTCAGTACAACTGCTCCTTCAGGCCTTGCAAACACGTTGCGGTTGCATTTTTTTTCTTTTTGCTTTTATGGCTGCAAAACAACTGGGATCTTGCCACGGTCGCAGTAATTGACCGCATTGTCTGTCTTTGGGATTTTTCGACTTCATATAATTACCATGTTCTGCAGGGAAACACCGGTGTAACATTATAAAGAGTGTAAAGAGCTTATCAATGGGAAACGCAGCGGCGTCCAGGCCTCTAGGCTTCTCTAGCACATAGGAAACCTTTAGTGTCGTAAAGGCCACATGGTAAGTAGGGGCAGACATTGGGCCGTGTCTCCACGTAGCGTAAGGCTGCTTTCAAACATCAGTTTTTTGCCATAAGGCACAATTCGGCAAAAACATGAAAAAACGCATCTGGCGTCTGTTGCCACCGGAATGCGGTTTTTCCCCCATAGACTTCTATTAGCGCCGGATTGTGCCGGATGGCTTTGCGTTCCATCCGGCTTTCGCCGGATCTGGCAAAATTTGCTTGTCCGGCGGCCGGATGGAACATTGAAGTGAATGTTTTTTGTCTCCGACGAAAAAATGGATGGCGCCGTACGGCGTTTTTTTATAATGGAAGCCTACGGGTGCCGGATCCGTCGTCATCCATCATATGTCAGAATCCAGCGCCGGTTTCCGTTTTTTTAAACTGAGCATGCTCAGTATCAAAACGGATCCGTCAAGAAACGGATGGAAAAAACTGATGCAACGGATCAGTTTTTTCGATGGCTCCATCACATTGTGCCTGTTGGCAAAAAACTGATGTGTGAAACTGGCCTAAATGCTGCTATATTGTGTGCAGCAAGTAATCACCGCAGTGTACAGTTCAACCAAAGTGGATGTGATTTCATGAAAATTCTAAAAACTCGATGTTGGAACTGCTCATTCTTTGGTCTTTTTGACCGTTAAAAAAAAAACAAAAAAAAAATTTAGACACTTTTTTTTTTTTGTATGCAAAATTCTGCAAAAACAAATACGGCAATTTAAAAAGCACAGAAAAAAATGTAAAAATTGGAGCACATCGCTATTGCTTATTTTGGTGTAGACACCGCTGTTTGTGTTCAGGGAAACGTCCTCTGGGATCCTTTTCCTTCCTTCCTTCATGCTTAGTTGGAATAATTTTTAGCACTTTGCATCACTAGTATTGTTGTGCCGCTGATGGTCATGAAAGGGTTACTTGCACATTGCTAAATGCAGTATCTGTTTCCAGGTTGGAATTTGGAAATAAGGGGTGTAAGTCAGCTGAATCCGCTGCTTATCCAAGGGGAGCAGGCGTTCCTCCGAGACGCCTAATTATAGCATGCGTGGGGTATTACATATGTACATGCTGTGTGCATATATTTTCTTTCTGACGCCAGTGGTTTTCAAGATGTAGGCAGTGTAAGAAAATTGGTAACATGCAGACTATATCCCTATAGAGGGAGTACAGTATATACAGCCTAGCAGAAAGCAAACCTCTCCATTTGCTCATCGGACACTCCAGTCTCTCCTCACCTTTTGCATGACCTGCCACCTTCCCTGCTGAACCTAAAACAAGTGTGTATAGAGCAGTGATGTCGAACTCAAATACACACAGGTCCAAAGTTCAAAACTTGGACAAAGTTGAGGGCCCCAAATAGTCCTCCATATAGTATTATGGCCCCACATAGCCCTCCATACAGAATAATGGGCCCCACATAGCCCTCCATACAGAATAATGGGCCCCACATAGCCCTCCATACAGAATAATGGGCCCCACATAGCCCTCCATACAGAATAATGGGCCCCACATAGCCCTCCATACAGAATAATGGGCCCCACATAGCCCTCCATACAGAATAATGGGCCCCACATAGCCCTCCATACAGAATAATGGGCCCCACATAGCCCTCCATACAGAATAATGGGCCCCACATAGCCCTCCATACAGAATAATGGGCCCCACATCGCCCCCCCCCATACAGAATAATGGCCCCACATAGTCCTCCATGCAAAATAACGGGCCCCACATAGTCCTCCATGCAGAATAATGGACTCCACATAGCCCTCCATACAGAATGGGCCCCGCATAGCCCTCCCTGCAGGATAACGGGCCCCGCATAGCCCTCCCTGCAGGATAACGGGCCCCGCATAGCCCTCCCTGCAGGATAACGGGCCCCGCATAGCCCTCCCTGCAGGATAACGGGCCCCGCATAGCCCTCCCTGCAGGATAACGGGCCCCGCATAGCCCTCCCTGCAGGATAACGGGCCCCGCATAGCCCTCCCTGCAGGATAACGGGCCCCGCATAGCCCTCCCTGCAGGATGACGGGCCCCGCATAGCCCTCCCTGCAGGATGACGGGCCCCGCATAGCCCTCCCTGCAGGATGACGGGCCCCGCATAGCCCTCCCTGCAGGATGACGGGCCCCGCATAGCCCTCCCTGCAGGATGACGGGCCCCGCATAGCCCTCCCTGCAGGATGACGGGCCCCGCATAGCCCTCCGTGCAGGATAACGGGCGCCTGGCATCGAGGGCCATATAAAATTCCTCTGTGGGCCAGAGTTTGAAATGTGGTCTAGAGTGAAACATCTGGTGTATAGCAGATGTATGAAGTCAGTCTGATATACCGCACAAGTGTCAGTCGTCTGCCATCTGAGGGTATACCACCCTCACCATGCCAGGCAATTCTCAATGGAAAAGCTCGGTGGAGCACCATTTGGGTCTCTTGCCGGGGTCAGGAGAGGCTCGGAGCAGGTGTCTGAGGAAAGTCCTCTAATTTAATTAGTGTCTGATCCACTGGGCTCGATGCTGCCCTCTAGCATTGGGGGTCGGCTCTGAGAACCCCAAAAATCACAAGGCCCCCTCATGGCGCATGTTGACCTTAAGCGGGCTTTACACGCTGCGACATCGCTAATGCGGAGTTGTTGGGGTCACGGAATTTGTGACGCACATCCGGCCGCATTAGCGATGCCGTTGCGTGTGACACCGATAAGCGATTTCTTCAGCGCTCTATTGGGAGACCCAGACGATTGGGGTATAGCTACTGCCCTCTGGAGGCCACACAAAGCACTACACTAAAAGTGCAAGGCCCCTCCCTCTCTGGCTATACCCCCCCGTGGTATCACGGGTACTCCAGTTTTAGCTTTGTGTGCGAAGGAGGTCAGACATTCCATGCATAGCTCCACAGATTTTAGTCAGCAGTAGCTGCTGACTAGTTCGGATGGAAGAAAAGAGGACACATATAGTGTTCCCAGCATGCTCCCTTCTCACCCCTGGATGGTGTTGTAAGGTTGAGGTACCTATTGCTGGTACAGGGCTGGAGCCTGACATGCTGTTTTTCCTTCCACATCCCCTTGGGGGTTCTGTGGAAGTGGGATCCTGCCGGCCTCAAAGCTCTGTCGCCGGGCTCCATCCACAGACCCATCAGAACCTGATGGATACGGAGCAGGAGTACCATCAGGGACCGGGCCCTGCATCATACAGGTACTCTGTGTCCCCGGCAGGCACAGACACACTCCGGGCTGGCTGGGTGTTGTAGTGCGCCGGGGACCGTACACTGAGCTGGTGTTCCTACAGTCATCTGGGGGACTTTGTGTTCTGGGAACGCAGCGCCGACCCTCACTGGACCGGGCGGCGCTGCTGTGACTTGTGGTGCGCCGGGGATACGCCGACCGCGCTTTTACGGCGGCGGCGTTTATAACTCTAGTCCCCGGCTTTTGGGCCTAGGACGCCGGCAGCTCCGATCGTTCCCGCCCCCACCCTGTCAATCAGGGTAGGGGAGAGACGCTGTTTCACGGCAGCGAGGAGGGCTGGAGCCTGATTTACATGCTCCAGCCCTCACACTAGGCACAGAGGGAAGCAGGCTTCCCGCTCTTGGTCAGGAACGCCCAGGGCCCGCCCCCCTTCTTCCCTCAGGACGCCGGCAGCCATTACATGCATGGCTGGCTGGAGGAAGGACGCAAGGCTCTGGGAGACCTAGACTGAGGGGCTTTGGAAGACCACACACCCGCTCTTTAGCGGGCGGTAAGCGGCTTTTCAGCTGGCCCCTCTAGTGCCTCAGTGTTTGTTAGTGTATTGTGTCACTGGACATAGAGATTTATTGATTTCTTGCACTGTGAGGTCGCTTCCTGGCTGAATACCCCAGATCGCTCTGAGGAAGCAGCAGCATGTCATCCACAAGACGCAAAGCTGCCAAGGCTAGGGCTGTGTGCACTGTGTGTGCTGCTTGTGGGACTGCTCTACCAGCAGGTTCCAAAGACCCCCATTGTGTGCAATGCTCAGATCCGGTGCTGCTTCGCCAGCCGGAGTCAGGAGAGATAGTGACCCAGGCTGAGACGCCTGTAAGTCCTGCCCCGGTGTCAGGGTCAGACTTTGCAGTTTTTGCGGTTAATATGTCGGTGACTATGGCAAAAATCCTGGAAACTTTGCAATCCATGCCTGGGGCTCAGTCTATGGACACGGCGAGGTCTATGTCCTCTAACCCTCCGCAGTTGGATTTAATCCAGACTGCAAGGGGGTCCCCGGCCTCTCAGGATGAGTATGATGACTCAGATGATTGCCCCAGCCACCCCAAGCGGGCTCGCTGGGAAAGACCCTCAACGTCATCACACTGCTCAGGGTCTCAGCGCAATCAGTCTCCCTGTGATGTGTCTGAAGAGAGTGATCAGGAGTCTAATCCTGGAACCCCTCTCAATCTGGATACCCCGGATGGGGACGCCATGGTAAACGATCTTATCTCAGCCATCAATAGGCTGTTAGATATTTCTCCCCCAACCCCTTCAGCAGAAGAGGCAGCGGCAGAGCAGGAGAAATTTCGTTTCCTCTATCCCAAGCGTAAATTAAGTGCTCTGTTGGATCACTCTGACTTCAGAGAATCAATCCAGAAACACGATGCTCATCCAGAAAAGCGTTTCTCTAAACGTTCTAAGGATACACGTTATCCTTTCCCCCCTGAGGTGGTCAAGCGCTGGACCCAGTGTCCAAAGGTGGATCCCCCGATTTCCAAACTCGCAGCTAGATCCATAGTTGCAGTGGAGGATGGCGCTTCACTTAAAGATGCCAATGACAGACAGATGGACCTTTGGTTAAAATCTGTCTATGAAGCTATCGGCGCGTCGTTTGCTCCAGCATTCGCAGCCGTATGGGCGCTACAAGCTATTTCAGCTGGTTTAGCGAAAGTGGATGCTATCTTACATCCAGCGGTGCCGCAAGTGGCGTCCCTTACCTCGCAGATGTCCGCGTTTGCGTCTTACGCTATCAATGCGGTCCTAGAATCTACCAGCCGCACCTCAATGGCGTCTGCCAATTCGGTAGTTTTGCGCAGGGCATTGTGGTTAAAGGACTGGAAAGCAGATGCTGGTTCCAAAAAATGTTTAACCAGCTTGCCTTTGTCTAGAGAAAGACTGTTTGGCGAGCCACTGGCTGACATCATTAAACAGTCCAAGGGTAAAGACTCCTCTTTACCCCAGCCCAGATCAAGCAAACCTCAGCAGAGAAAGTGGCAGCAGAAGTTTCAGTCCTTTCGAGGTTCGGGCAAAACACAATTCTCCTCGTCCAAAGGGACTCAGAGGACGCAAAGAAACTCAGATTCCTGGAGGGCTCATTCACGCCCCAAGAAAGCAAATGGAGGAACCGCTTCCAAAGCGGCTACCTCATGACTTCCAGTCCCCTCCCTCCGCATCTCCGGTCGGGGGCAGGCTCTCCCGTTTTTACGACACTTGGATGTCACAGGTCAAAGACCGGTGGGTGACGGACATTTTGTCGCGCGGGTACAGAATCGAGTTCAGTTCTCGTCCTCCAGCTCGGTTCTTCAGAACCTCCCCACACCCAGACCGTGTAGATGTCCTGCGGCAGGCGGTGGACTCCCTAAGAGCGGAGGGAGTAGTGGTTCCTGTACCGTTTCAGGAACAAGGGAGAGGGTTTTACTCCAATCTCTTTGTGGTGCCAAAAAAGGACGGCTCATTCCGTCCTGTTCTGGACCTAAAACTGCTCAACAAACATGTGCACGCCAGGAGGTTCCGGATGGAAACCCTCCGTTCTGTCATTGCCTCAATGTCTCAAGGAGACTTCCTTGCCTCAATAGACATCAAGGATGCTTATCTCCACGTGCCAATTGCTACAGAACATCAACGTTTTCTACGTTTTGTGATAGGAGACGACCATTTTCAGTTCGTAGCTCTGCCATTTGGTCTGGCGACAGCCCCACGGGTCTTCACCAAGGTCATGGCGGCGGTGGTAGCAGTCTTGCACTCTCAGGGACACTCGGTGATCCCTTACCTAGACGATCTACTTGTCAAGGCACCCTCTCAAGAGGCATGCCAGCTCAGTCTACAGGCTACGCTGGAGACTCTCCAGACTTTTGGATGGATCATCAACTTTCCAAAGTCAAATCTGTCACCGACACAGTCACTAACGTATCTTGGCATGGAGTTTCATACTCGAGCAGCGAGAGTGAAGCTTCCGCTAAACAAGCAGCGGTCCCTACAGACAGGGGTGCAATCGCTCCTTCAGGGCCAGTCGCACCCCTTACGGCGCCTCATGCACTTCCTAGGGAAGATGGTGGCAGCCATGGAAGCAGTTCCCTTTGCGCAGTTTCATCTGCGTCCACTTCAATGGGACATTCTCCGCCAATGGGACGGGAAGACGACTTCCCTAGACAGGAAAGTCTCTCTTTCCCAGACGGCCAAGGACTCTCTGCAATGGTGGCTCCTTCCCACCTCATTGTCTCAGGGAAGATCCTTCCTGCCCCCATCCTGGGCAGTAGTCACGACAGATGCGAGTCTGTCGGGGTGGGGAGCAGTGTTTCTACACCACAGGGCTCAGGGGACGTGGACTCAGCAGGAGTCCACCCTTCAGATCAATGTTCTGGAAATCAGGGCAGTGTATCTTGCCCTACTGGCCTTCCAACAGTGGCTGGAAGGAAAGCAGATCCGAATCCAATCGGACAACTCCACAGCGGTGGCATACATCAACCACCAAGGAGGGACGCGCAGCCGGCAAGCCTTTCAGGAAGTCCGGCGCATTCTGATGTGGGTGGAGGAAAGAGCATCCACCATATCCGCAGTTCACATCCCGGGCGTAGAAAACTGGGAAGCAGACTTCCTCAGTCGCCAGGGCATGGACGCGGGGGAATGGTCCCTTCACCCGGACGTGTTTCAGGAAATCTGTCGCCGATGGGGAGTGCCGGACGTCGACCTAATGGCGTCTCGGCACAACAACAAGGTCCCGGCATTCATGGCGCGGTCGCGAGATCAAAGAGCGCTGGCGGCAGACGCCTTGGTGCAAGATTGGTCGCACTTCCGCCTCCCATATGTATTCCCGCCTCTGGCACTCTTGCCCAGAGTACTACGCAAGATCAGATCCGATTGCAGCCGCATCATACTCGTCGCCCCAGACTGGCCGAGGAGATCGTGGTATCCGGATCTGTGGCATCTCACGGTCGGCCGACCGTGGTCGCTTCCAGACCGTCCAGACCTGCTGTCTCAAGGGCCGTTTTTCCATCAGAATTCTGCGGCCCTGAACCTGACTGTGTGGCCATTGAGTCCTGGATCCTATCGTCAACAGGATTATCCCAGGGAGTGGTAGCCACAATGAGACAAGCTAGGAAGTCAACTTCTGCTAAGATCTACCACAGAACGTGGAAGATTTTCTTAACCTGGTGCTCTGCTCAGGGAGTGTCTCCCTGGCCATTTGCATTGCCCACTTTTCTATCTTTCCTGCAATCAGGGTTGGAAAAGGGCTTGTCGCTCGGCTCCCTTAAAGGGCAAGTCTCGGCACTATCCGTGTTTTTTCAGAAGCGTCTAGCACGTCTTCCTAAGGTGCGCACGTTCCTGCAGGGGGTCTGTCATATTGTGCCCCCGTACAAGCGGCCGTTGGATCCATGGGATCTGAACAGGGTACTAGTGGCTCTCCAGAAGCCGCCCTTCGAGCCTCTCAAAGAAGTTTCTTTTTCTCGCCTGTCACAGAAAGTGGCGTTTCTTGTTGCGATCACATCGCTTCGGCGAGTGTCTGAGCTGGCTGCTCTGTCATCCAAGGCTCCCTTCTTGGTGTTCCACCAGGACAAGGTTGTGCTGCGCCCCATTCCGGAGTTTCTCCCTAAGGTCGTATCCTCGTTTCATCTTAATCAGGATATATCATTGCCTTCCTTTTATCCTCATCCGGTTCACCGGTATGAAAGGGACTTGCGTTTGCTAGATCTGGTGAGAGCACTCAGGATCTACATTTCCCGCACGGCGCCCATGCGCCGTTCCGATGCACTTTTTGTCCTTGTCGCCGGTCCGCGCAAGGGGTTGCAGGCTTCTAAAGCCACCTTGGCTCGATGGATCAAAGAACCAATTATAGAGGCCTACCGTTCTGCTGGGCTTCCGGTTCCTTCAGGGCTAAAAGCCCACTCAACCAGAGCCGTAGGTGCGTCCTGGGCATTACGGCACCAGGCTTCGGCTCAACAGGTGTGTCAGGCGGCTACCTGGTCGAGTCTGCACACGTTCACCAAGCATTATCAGGTGCATACCTATGCTTCGGCGGATGCCAGCTTAGGTAGAAGAGTCCTGCAGGCGGCAGTGACATCCCCGTAGGGGGGGGCTGTTTTGCAGCTCTAACATGAGGTATTTCTTTACCCACCCAGGGACAGCTTTTGGACGTCCCAATCGTCTGGGTCTCCCAATAGAGCGCTGAAGAAGAAGGGAATTTTGTTACTTACCGTAAATTCCTTTTCTTCTAGCTCTTATTGGGAGACCCAGCACCCGCCCTGTTGTCCTTCGGGATTGTTTTTGCTGTTTGCGGGTACACATGTTGTTCATGTTGAACGGTTTTTCAGTTCTCCGATGTTACTCGGAGTTAATTTGTTTAAACCAGTTGTTGGCTTCCTCCTTCTTGCTTTGGCACTAAAACTGGAGTACCCGTGATACCACGGGGGGGTATAGCCAGAGAGGGAGGGGCCTTGCACTTTTAGTGTAGTGCTTTGTGTGGCCTCCAGAGGGCAGTAGCTATACCCCAATCGTCTGGGTCTCCCAATAAGAGCTAGAAGAAAAGGAATTTACGGTAAGTAACAAAATTCCCTTCTTTGCATCGTTGCAAAAACGTGCAAAATCGCTAATCGGCGACATGGGGGTCCATTCTCAAATCTCGTTACTGCAGCAGTAACGAGGTTGTTCCTCGTTCCTGCGGCAGCACACATCGCTGCGTGTGACGCCGCAGGAACGAGGAAGCTCCCCTTACCTGCCTCCCGGCCGCTATGAGGAAGGAAGGAGGTGGGCGGGATGTTACGTCCCGCTCAGCTCCGCCCCTCCGCTGCTATTGGGCGGCGGTTCAGTGACGTCGCTGTGACGCCGCACGGACCGCCCCCTTAGAAAGGAGGCGGTTCGCCCGTCACAGCGACGTCGCCGGACAGGTATGTATGTGTGACGGCTGTTGTGCGACACGGGCAGCGATTTGCCCGTGTCGCGCAACAGATGGGGGCGGGTACCCACACTAGCGATATCGGGACCGATATCGCAGTGTGTAAAGTAGCCTTAATTCTATCGAGATTATATACATGGCCCGTCTTCAGCTCTGGGATTAAAGGGGGCATCCCACAAAAAAATAAATATCCATAACTGGACACTTGATCGATGACTAGAGAGGTCTTGGCCTGTACCCCCCAGAGATATTTTGGGTGCCTGGGCACTTTACAGTCGTGTTCGCTTCTGGTTGTGCCGTACACGTGGGCACCGTTGTCACAGCTGTTTCTGTGTACCAACATCAGAGAGTCGTGTTATTATCGTCTCTGAAGAACACGTCATGTATTCCCCGTGGTGGATATGATATCGGCTGACTCATTGCAGCGTCGTATTGTTCGGAGGAGCTGGGGCGTTTGCATTCTCTGAAACGTATTGTATAATTTAAAGAGGCGCTACACCATTAAAGCCTTCTGCATCTGGGATTTCCCGCCCCCTCCTCTCTTTTCCCGAGTGTTGCACCGTTCCCAGCTGCGGCAGAATATGAGCGATAGAGAATATTTTGTTATTTACATTGCTTGGAAAAATCCAAGGACATTCATCTTCTTGCGATGAAGAATTAATTTGAATTTTTTTTTTTTTCCCCGGCCCAGGAGATGTGGCATGAGCATGTCCCTGTACGGTCAGACACAGCCATTACACAGTACACAGCAGTGGCACATATATAAGATTATCTCAGTACAGGAACATTTTATTTAATCACATCCAATTGTGGAAATTATTATTAATCCAAGATCTATCGATGGACATTAATTTTACAAGGTGGGATCTCCAGAGAGCAAGTGTGAGAATTGCTCTTTGTCGTCGCTCTCCATTCTGTCTCCATAATCCCTGCACGGTGTCTTGGCATTTCGGGATACAGTGTAACAATTCATGCAGTAAATACACATTTGTCTTTATTGTCAACATTTTTATGATCATCTTGTTATTGAAATAAGGTAAAGACAGATCTGATCTTCCTGTCCGGGGATGGTAGAGGAAAAGGAGGGTGATGAAAGAAACCCTCTACATGCTGAAACAACCACCAAGAACAATATAAAGAAGGCAGAGAGGGTTTATTACCATTTCTGTTTTCGATATATACACATCACTGAACGAGTGTTGTGCATATGTAGCGCCCCACGGGGAAGGTGGTTGACCTACTCTTTGACGGGCCGTGTCGGGTCAGGTAATATCACGGTGTGGCCTTGCCCCCGGTTCCATTGCCCCGCGGCGTATAGTAAATGGTGGGGGAAGCGGGGTATTGGGAAACGTTTGTCGTGACGCCACCTGTGGTATGCGGCCAGGGATTAGCCGCCACTGGAGGGTTCCTTGCTGGGGCTGGTGGTAGTTCAGCTCGGGTGTGATCACTCCCCACATGCGGAGCGGGCCCAAGGAGGATGGTGAGGGTTGTAGTGGTGCAATGGGGTGCAGGGCTGGTACGCCGACAGTAACTGGATGACACAAGTGGGTAGTTTCCCCTTTACTTTTATTGGTCAGGTGTTATGGTCCAGGTTTACAGTGGTCCGGTCAGCCCAGAAGCAGTGTGGGTCTCGCCTTGCCTGGCAGGTTGGAGGCCTTCCTTAATGTGCTCTTGGTGGGAGCTGCTGCGGCCTGGAACAGCACAGCGTCCCCTTGTCTCTCTATGCCTGAAGATGACTGTCACCTGTGAAGAGCAACGTGAAACGGTTATGGGACCCGCTTGTATTACTGCGTTCCCAGATTCTATATTGCTGCTGCGTCTTGGAGCTGAGGTGAGCCAGGAATGTAGAATCTCTTGCCTTCCGGGTTTTGCTACTGGGCCATTAGCACCCAGTAACCAAGGACCCCGGTGTCCCGTCCTAGTGCTCGGTCCTGTAAAGCTCACACAGAGGCTCTCAAACAGCGACCGCTCTTTCTCCTCGCCGACACTGTTCTGCCAGACTTCCTTCCTGTTCACTCTAAGGCTAGTTTCACATATCCGGCTTTTCGCCCGTTTGACGGAAGCGGCGCACGCCAGTACTCTATGACACAGTACAGTGGCAGCGCCGCAACTTTCGGGTCACATGCTCCAGTCACATGACAGCATGTGACTGGCGCTTGTTGCACTGCCAGTGTACTGTATACACTGCACTGGCGTGCGCCGCATCCGTCCAACCGTCGAAAAGCCAGATGTGTGAAACCGGTCTACCCCTTCCCCCAGGTCAGCATGTACAGAGAGGCTCCCTTCAAAACAGGTTATGAGCTCCCCCTGCTGGCCTGGAGTAGGAGATGTTGCATGGGATGTTTCTGGCAAGGAGAGGTCCCCACCCTGCCTCTAAGCATAGCATTGATCCCGGTGAGGAGAACACCACCACTGTGGCTCCCGTAACCACTGGGGTGCCAGAAACACAGCATAGGAAGCCCTGCCAGCACCTCCATCTCTGGACCCATTGATCATGTGATCGTCAAAGATTGGTAGGGAGTAGTGATGAGCGAGTACGCTTGTCACTACTCGGTACTCGCACGAGTATCACTGTACTCGGGCTACTCGGCGGGTACCGAGTAATTTCGCGATACTCGTGCTGTACTCGTGGTCTTCATCCCTGCATGTTGACGCTCTTTTCAGAGCCAGCTCTCATGCAGGGATTGGCTGGCAGACCACTGCAATGCCACAGCCCTGTTAGTTGTGGAATTGCAGTGATTGGCCGGCCCGCACAGCGTTACCGAGCCTTTATACCAGCGGGCGCGCTGTGCTCTGCACACAGCCATCTCGTATTCCCTGCTTTCCTCGCCCACAGGCGCCTATGATTGGTTGCATGACAGGTGTCTCACTGCCCCAATCACAGCAGCCGGTGGGCGTGTCTATACTGTGCAGTGAAATAAATAATTAATTAAAGAAACTGGTGTGTGGTCCCCCCAATTTTAATACCAGCCAGATAAAGCCATACGGCTGAAGGCTGGTATTCTCAGGATGGGGAGCCCCACGTTATGGGGAACCCCCCAGCCTAACAATATCAGTCAGCAGCCGCCCAGAATTGGCGCATACATTAGATGCGACAGTTCTGGGACTGTACCCGGCTCTTCCCGATTTGCCCTGATGCGTTGGCAAATCGGGGTAATAAGGAGTTAATGGCAGCCCATAGCTGCCACTAAATCCTAGATTAATCATGTCAGGCGTCTCCCTGAGAAACCTTCCATGATTAATCTGTAAATTACAGTAAATAAACACACACACCCGAAAAATCCTTTATTAGAAATAAAAAACACAAACCAATTCCCTCGTAACCAATTTAATAAGCCCCAAAAAGCCCTCCATGTCCGGCGTAATCCACGGACCTCCAGCGTCTCTTCCAGCTCTGCTGCATGCAGGTGACAGGAGCTGCAGAAGACACCGCCGCTCCTGACAGCTTCACACAGCAACTGAGGTGAGTAGCGCGATCAGCTGCTGTCAGTCAGGTAACTCACGGCCACCGCTGGATACAGCGGTGGCCGCGGATAAGCTTAGTGACAGCTCAGCTGATCGCGCTACTCGCCTCATTTGCTGCGTGGAGCTCACAGGAGCGGCGGTGTCTGCTGCAGCTCCGGTCACCTCCATGCAGCACAGCTGGAAGCGACGCTGGAGGTCCGTGGATTACGCCGGACATGGAGGGCTTTTTGGGGCTTATTAAATTGGTTACGAGGGAATTGGTTTGTGTTTTTTTTCTAATTAATGATTTTTTCAGGTGTGTGTGTTTATTTACTGTAATTTACAGATTAATCATGGAAGGAATCTCGGGGAGACACCTGACATGATTAATCTAGGATTTAGTGGCAGCTATGGGCTGCCATTAACTCCTTATTACCCCGATTTGCCAACGCACCAGGGCAAATCGGGAAGAGCCGGGTACAGTCCCAGAACTGTCGCATATAATGTATGCGGCAATTCTGGGCGGCTGCTGACTGATATTGTTAGGCTGGGGGGCTCCCCATAATGTGGAACTCCCCATCCTGAGAATACCAGCCTTCAGCTGTATGGCTTTATCTGGCTGGTATTAAAATTGGGGGGACCGCACGCCGTTTTTTTAAATTATTTAATTATTTATTTCACTGCACAGTATAGACACGCCCACCGGCTGCTGTGATTGGGTGCAGTGAGACACCTGTCACTCAGCGTGGGGGCGTGTCTCACTGCAACCAATCATAGGCGCCGAAAAGCAGGAAAACAGGGAATACAAGATTGTTTAATGAGCGGCCGGCTTTTTCAAAAGAGGAAAAGCCGCCGGAGTTTAGTGAACAGCTGTGCAGCGCCGCGGCAGTGATCGGGGAACGGTAAGTAAGAGAGAGGGGGGAGACTGACCGACAGACTGTGAGAGGGGGACAGACAAGACAGAGAGAGACCAACAGACAGACAAAGAGACCGACCGACGGACTGAGGGAGATAGAATGAAAAAAAAAAATGACCGACATCGCTACTAAAAAGCACAAAACGTGCGTTTTGGACATTGGAGTGCCACACAATGTTTTCACGTAAAATCTTTCATGTAATCTCAAAAAGTAACATACACCAGCTCTATCTCACTATTGGGTATGTGCCCTTAACATTTCCGCCATGAAAATTCATTTTGGTGTCATTTTGGAAGGTTTTCTGCTGAGTCCGTAAAAATGTCGTAAAACGCGGACAAAATTGTTCACAGCTGTGACTTTTGAGTGATAAATGCTTCAAGGGGTCTTCCCCATGCTGTTGCCATGTCATTTGAGCACTCTTCTAAGACTTTTGTGCCATTTTTAGGGTTTCTACATGCTGCCGGGGGTCATTTCATAAAAATACTCGGGTCTCCCATAGGATAACATTGGGCTCGGTGCTCGGGCCGAGTACACGAGTATCTTGGGATGCTCGGCCCGAGCCTCGAGCACCCGAGCTTTTTGGTACTCACTCATCACTAGTAGGGAGCGGCTTCTGCTGGGTCCTAGGAGGCCCAGTAAGCTCAGCTGTGTAGCCAGAAGGCTGCATAATAGGTCTGCACCCTCGCAATCGCCGCCCGGTTTCCGGCTGATGTTACAGCCAGGACCCAGCTCTCACTGCCTGGAATGGTGCCCGCGCCGCCCCCTGGCGCAGTTTAACCTCCAGAATGGTGCCATCAATGGGATCACAACATTCAGGAGGCGGGGAGAGGAATCGCTTACCTTTCCCCCTTTGATCGGGTCCCTGTAATGCGATCAGAGTTACCTGATGGTTCCATGGCAAACCTGGGTCATCCCCATAATGACCACAGGTTACTGAGTTACGTAGAACCTCACACACCATGCCATATGCATAGTATAAGGAGCGAAGTGTCAGTGCTGCGAGTGCAGCCCTGACAGATATAATCTACTACAGTGGAATATATCCGCAGAAAGACTTGCATGCTGCACCAAAATCTCCAAGGAAATAAGAATCGGGATGTGCACAGCCAGTCAGGATTCCCATAGACTTTGCTGGGAAGTGTTTTTTCTTGCAGTTCTGATTAAAATTTTCATGGAAACACATGAAAAAAGCAACAAAAAAGCAACATGTGCATAAAAGGATATGAACGAAAACAGAACTGTGCCAAGTCAGGTAAGAGCCGTTTCACACATCCGGCATTTCGCCGGATTACCAGATCCGGCACACTGTAATACAGTACAATGGCATCGCGGCAACCTCCGGTCACATGCTGTCATGCGACCGGAGCTTGCCGTGATACCATTGTACAATATTAACACTGTACTGGAGTGTGCCAGATCCGGTAATCCGGCGAAATGCGGAATGTGTGAAACGGCCCTAAGGGGAAAGTGACCTTGTCCTGATCTGGTTAAATGAATGTTGGTTATAGTGCCACAGACCTGACAAATTCTGTCAGGAGGACTAATTCATGTTCATAAGGGTTGTTAAAGGGAACCAATCATCAGGATTTTCGTGTATAAGCTGCAGCCAGTGCAGTACTGGCACTATCAGGCACAGTGTGTACTTACCATTAGGGTGCAGCTCGGGTGTTTAGTCAGTGAAATTCATCTTTATAAAGTTTGAAATTTCGTGCACTTTTTGATTGACGTGTGCACCTCTCTGTTAATGTCCGGGCGGGTTATGCAGGAGTTCCCCGCCCCCCCACCAGCCTGTTCCTCCCTCTCTCCTGATGTCCGGGCGGGTTATGCACGTGTTCCCCGCCCCCCCCCCCCCGCGCCGCCTGTTCCTCCCTCCCTCCCTCTGGCTGTATGTAAATATCTAATCTTCAGAAACATGGCGCCGCAGTGGGCCTCTGCGCACAGCGCTTATCTCCGGCGCCATGTTTCTGAAGCCCGCATCACACAGCTTGGTGTTAGAGGGCGGCGCATGCGCCCTCGCTCCTTCAGATCCCGTTGTGACCGCAGGAGCGAGCGCGATCACAACAGGACTGCAGAACAGCTGATCGGAGGACGCGATTACCTGCTGCTCCTGTATCGTGCCGCCCCAGGACACCGGGCCAACACACCAGCCGGTGTGACATCGTTGTGGCGCCGCCCTCTCAGACACCAAGTTGTGTAATGCGGGGGCTTCAGAAACATGGCGCCGGAGATAAGCGCTGTGCGCAGAGGCCCACTCCGGCGCCATGTTTCTGAAGATTAGGGGGGGGGGGTGTTGAACACGTGCATAACCAGCCCGGAGAGAGGGAGGAACAGGCTGGTGGGGGGCGGGGAACTCCTGCATAACCCGCCCGGACATTATCTGCAGAGGTGCACAAGTCAATCAAAAAGTGCACGAAATTTCAAACTTTATAAAGTTGTATTTCACTGCCTAAACACCCGAGCTGCACCCTGATGGTATGTACACACTGTGCATGATAGTGCCAGTACTGCACTGGCTGCAGCTTATACACGAAAATCCTGATGATTGGTTCCCTTTAAGGTCTTGGATATTGATGGCTTGTCCTTAGGATGTCCTCTATACCAGATCTGTGGCGGTCCGACACCCCCGCTAACATCAGTATACATAACCCATGGCGGCCAGTTGCTTACAGAGTGGTAACTCCACAGCTCTGTACACTGTGTAATGGCTGTTCTTGGGGACTACAGCTCAGATCACGTTAATTTCAGCCGTTTCATCCAAGATCAGACGCTGTACCATGTCCGGAGCTTTCATTTTCCAGATCCATACACTGATTGCTTCTAGCGTCTGAGTCCTGCAAACAGCTGGTTGGTAAGGGTGTCAGGTGTCCGACCCAATCACATATTAAGGATATAGACTTACATTAGTGCCGTATTGTGCCGCATGGGCTTGCGTTCCGTCCGTTTTTTGCCCCATGCAGCAGATTTAGCCGATGTGGCGGCCGGATGGAACGTTGCCTGGCACGTTTTTTTGTCCGGCAAAAAAAACCCGCATTGCGCTGCATCCAGCCGATGCAGCGCGATTTGCAATCCATGCCTATGGACGCCGCATGCGGCGTCCTGCGGCAAAAAACGCACCCGGCCGCCACATGCGTTTTTTTCCACTGCGCATGCTCAGTAGCTAGTTCTGATGCATGCGCTGTCTTCTAGTTCCGACTCTTGCGCTGTCTTCTAGTTCCGACTCTTGCGCTGTCTTCTAGTTCCGACTCTTGCGCTGTCTTCTAGTTCCGACTCTTGCGCTGTCTTCTAGTTCCGACTCTTGCGCTGTCTTCTAGTTCCGACTCTTGCGCTGTCTTCTAGTTCCGACTCTTGCGCTGTCTTCTAGTTCCGACTCTTGCGCTGTCTTCTAGTTCCGACTCTTGCGCTGTCTTCTAGTTCCGACTCTTGCGCTGTCTTCTAGTTCCGACTCTTGCGCTGTCTTCTAGTTCCGACTCTTGCGCTGTCTTCTAGTTCCGACTCTTGCGCTGTCTTCTAGTTCCGACTCTTGCGCTGTCTTCTAGTTCCGACTCTTGCGCTGTCTTCTAGTTCCGACTCTTGCGCTGTCTTCTAGTTCCGACTCTTGCGCTGTCTTCTAGTTCCGACTCTTGCGCTGTCTTCTAGTTCCGACTCTTGCGCTGTCTTCTAGTTCCGACTCTTGCGCTGTCTTCTAGTTCCGACTCTTGCGCTGTCTTCTAGTTCCGACTCTTGCGCTGTCTTCTAGTTCCGACTCTTGCGCTGTCTTCTAGTTCCGACTCTTGCGCTGTCTTCTAGTTCCGACTCTTGCGCTGTCTTCTAGTTCCGACTCTTGCGCTGTCTTCTAGTTCCGACTCTTGCGCTGTCTTCTAGTTCCGACTCTTGCGCTGTCTTCTAGTTCCGACTCTTGCGCTGTCTTCTAGTTCCGACTCTTGCGCTGTCTTCTAGTTCCGACTCTTGCGCTGTCTTCTAGTTCCGACTCTTGCGCTGTCTTCTAGTTCCGACTCTTGCGCTGTCTTCTAGTTCCGACTCTTGCGCTGTCTTCTAGTTCCGACTCTTGCGCTGTCTTCTAGTTCCGACTCTTGCGCTGTCTTCTAGTTCCGACTCTTGCGCTGTCTTCTAGTTCCGACTCTTGCGCTGTCTTCTAGTTCCGACTCTTGCGCTGTCTTCTAGTTCCGACTCTTGCGCTGTCTTCTAGTTCCGACTCTTGCGCTGTCTTCTAGTTCCGACTCTTGCGCTGTCTTCTAGTTCCGACGCTTGCGCTGTCTTCTAGTTCCAACGCTTGTGCATGCGCTGTTTTCTAGTTCTGATGCATGCGCTGTTTTCTAGTTACCATGCTTGCGCATGCGTTGTTTTTTAGTTTCAATGCTTGCACATGCGCTGCATTTTCTAGTTACGACGCTTGCACATTCGCTGTGTTTTCTAGTTACAATACTTCCACATGCGCTGAGTCTTCTAGTTACGACGCATGCGCTGTGTTTTATAGTTATGCTTGTGCATGCACTATATGTTCTAGTTCCGACTCTTGCGCATGCGCTGTTTTGTTTGTTTTTTACTATGCATGTGCATGCGCTGTGTTTTCTAGCTATGACGCTTGCACATACATACGCTATGTTTTCTAGTTACGAGGCTTGTGTGTGTGCTGTTTTCTCACTACGACGCTTGCGCATGTAAGGTGATGCGTTGTCCTGCTCTCCTGCTTTACTACAATATCTTAGCTACAGGAGTACATCCTCATCTTGGACATTTATGGCATTTCCACATTTTTAGTTGGATCTCGTTATTTTCCTGAGTGACCTGGGGAGGCTGCTGGCTCTGCAGGGCGTCACGCGGAGAACTTAAGTAGATACCAGGTTTAAATAATGGGAAAGAATTTTTATTTTATGTTGACTAACGCTTCTTATTAAACACTGCAGAATCAGCGCGGTATTACTGTACAGAGAGCATTCATGGGCTTTAATGAATGGAAAAAATCCATTGTGCCAAGCACGACAGTGACCCTGAAGTTCTACCAGTATGTGCTTTATTTCTAGGCAAATAAAAGCACAAGGTGTTTGTAGACTGGAAACATAGAGTAAATCCTCACCTGTAGTCATTCTACTGTAAAATCGACCCATTGTAGGTTTATAATATTAGGTGCCTATGTGATAAGTGCAAATCTGCTTATCCCTGTTATTTTCTTGTACAAATATGCTGTAATATACGGTACTGTAGTAGTTATATTCTTTTTACATTGGGGCAGTATTATAGTAGTTATATTCTTGTACATAGGGACAGTATTATAGTAGTTATATTCTTGTACATAGGAGCAGTATTATAGTAGTTATATTCTTGTACATAGGGACAGTATTATAGTAGTTATAGTCTTGTACATAGGGACAGTATTATAGTAGTTATATTCTTGTACATAGGGACAGTATTATAGTAGTTATAGTCTTGTACATAGGGACAGTATTATAGTAGTTATATTCTTGTACATAGGGGCAGTATTATAGTAGTTATAGTCTTGTACATAGGGACAGTATTATAGTAGTTATATTCTTGTACATAGATGCAGTATTATAGTAGTTATATTCTTGTACATAGATGCAGTATTATAGTAATTATATTCTTGTACATAGAGGGCAGTATTATAGTAATTATATTCTTGTACATAGAGGGCAGTATTATAGTAGTTATATTCTTGTACATAGGGACAGTATTATAGTAGTTATATTCTTGTACATAGATGCAGTATTATAGTAATTATATTCTTGTACATAGAGGGCAGTATTATAGTAGTTATATTCTGGTATATAGGGGCAGTATTATAGAAGTTATATTCTTGTACATAGGGGCAGTATTATAGTAGTTATATTCTTGTACATAGAGGGCAGTATTATAGTAGTTATATTCTGGTATATAGGGGCAGTATTATAGTAGTTATATTCTTGTAAATAGGGGCAGTATTATAGTAGTTATATTCTTGTATATAGGGGCAGTGTTTATAGTAGTTATATTCTTGTACATAGGGGCAGTATTATAGTAGTTATATTCTTGTACATAGATGCAGTATTATAGTAATTATATTCTTGTACATAGAGGGCATTATTATAGTAGTTATATTCTTGTACATAGGGACAATATTATAGTAGTTAAATTCTGGTGTATAGGGGCGGTGTTTTTATAGTAGTTATATTCTTGTACATAGGGGCAGTATTATAGTAATTATATTCTTGTACATAGAGGGCATTATTATAGTAGTTATATTCTTGTACATAGGAGCAGTATTATAGTAGTTATATTCTTGTACATAGGGACAATATTATAGTAGTTAAATTCTGGTGTATAGGGGCGGTGTTTTTATAGTAGTTATATTCTTGTATATAGGGGCAGTATTATGGTAATTAGAATTCTTGTACATAGGGGCAGTATTATAGTAGTTATATTTTTGTACATAGGGGGCAGTATTATAGTAGTTATATTTTTGTACATAGGAGCAGTATTATAGTAGTGAGTTATTTGTGGTCCTAATGATGGATACCTAAGCTGCCATGCCCTGCACATGAGATCTACAGTACATTAAACTCCTTTACGACCAAGGACGTATTGCTATGTCCTTGGTTGCCTCCCTCCAGTTACCACACTCTGGCGGTGACCCAGCAGTAATCCCCGCACATGTCTGCTGATCTGATCAGTAGACATGCGATGCTAACAGGGACAGGTGGATTGGAGCTCCAACTGCGCCTGGCAACCCCTAAAATCACACTGTCATACACTGACAAAGCTATTTAAATGGCCTTTAAGGTAATTGCGCATTTCCACACCGCAATTGACGGCCACGGGGCACCAATGTTTTATCATGGTAGCGGGGTCAGATGATGACCCCTGACACCACCATGACTCACTTCCTGTGAGAGCCGACAGAGCACCTGGCACTCACTGGAGATGAGCATTTCTGCTGATCAGAGCGATGCAGCTCTGATCAAGACAAATGCACCAGCGATCAAACTGTGCAGTGATAAACTCCCTTAGGGGGACTAGTAAAATAAATAAAAAAAGGTAAAAAAAACCCCTCAAAGTTCAAATAACCCTTTTTTTTTTTTTTTTTTTGTCCCAGTTAGAAAAAATAAAATTCACATATTTGGTATCACTGCAATCAGAAATGCCTGATCTATCAAAATATAAAATCGATTAATCTGGATGGTAAAGGGCGTAGCGAGATAAAATTCCAAACATTAAAACTACGTTTTTTTGTTGCCACAACATTTCTATAATAGGCGATCAGAACATCGCATCAAGAAAAACATGGTCTAATTTAAAATACCAGCTCAAGAGGCAAAAAATAAGCAGTCACCGAGTCCCAGATCCCGAAAAGTGAGAACACTATGGGCCTCGGAAATAGCAACAAAAGTGCTACTTTTTTTTTTTTTTTCTTTTCTGGGATAAACATCTGAATTTCTTTTCACCCTTTAGATAAAAGTACACCTATACATGTTTGGTGTCTATGACCTCGTACTGACCTGGAGCATCACACCGACACATCAGTATTACCATATAGAGAACACTGTAAATAGTGCAAAAAAATGGATTTTTTTTTTGTGGAAAAAAAGCAGCAAAAATGCTGAAAGAATTGATGAGCTGCTTCTTCTTTCAAACAGGCCGCAGCTTTCAATTTCCGTAAAGGTGAAATAAAACTGTGTGTGTGTGTGTGTATATATATAATATAATGTATGTATGTATATGCCTTTGTTTGTGTGTGTGTATGTATATGTCTGTCTGTGGGTGTGCGTGTGTCTGTGGGTGTGCGTGTGTCTGTGGGTGTGCCTCTGTCTGTGGGTGTGTGTGTGTCTCTGTATGTGTGTGTGTGTCTCTGTGTGTGTCTCTATATCTGTGTGTGTCTCTATATCTGTGTGTGTGTCTCTGTATGTGTGTGTGTCTCTGTGTGTGTGTGTGTGTGTCTCTATATCTGTGTATCTCTGTGTGTGTGTGTCTCTGTGTGTGTGTGTGTGTGTCTCTCTATATCTGTGTGTGTGTGTGCGCGCGCAGGAGATTTGTGGAATCTCACAGGTTTTCTGTTATTGTAAAAAGCAGCTTCTTGGTAACATGTGTTTTGGATTTTTTTCATTGTATAAAACCAAAGAAACGCTGATTAAATAAAGTAAAATAATAATAAAAATCCGCCTGTGAATAGTTATAATGTAGCAGGTTCACACATGTCGATGTAGTTTGTTATTCTTTAACAGCAGCAATGTTTTGGGGCTTTTGCCTCCTTTTATGTTGTTTTCCCCCCATGGTGTCTTTCTGAACATATCCGTGTACATTAGCAGTCAGTGTGCAGCAGCCCGGAGTGAAGCCTGTGCCAGAGCCTTTTACTGCCATCCGCTGCCACTGATTCATCTCCAGACAGACAGGGTACAGTAGTGGGTGCCGCGTCCACCCTTCTCATATACAGTGACCTCTCCCAGCCCCCATTCATGGACCGCCGTCTGCCCCACTATTGTCTCCCCGTCGGCATTGCGAAGCAGTGTTGTGTGTGCACAGCGGGGCCCACGCTCACCATCATTATTAACAAGGACCGTGTTTGTGTGTTGTGTTTGCAGATGGGCTGGAATTAACAAGACATGCTGCGGAACGCCATACCTCACTTTCCCACGGCCCTGAATGGTGAGTACGTCTCCACACATTGCTGGGGGCAGGAATACAGCCCGGGATTCAAGATACTTTCTGCTGTGGAATGTTTGCCTCCGTTTTTTAAATTTGATGTTTCTTTTCTGAATCGCCGTCGCCTTTATCTGCGATGATGCAGAGATGTAGCAGAGCTAGACCCGTGCTGCATCTTCTTGCAAACCGGCTTTAATTTTGTCCTTTTGCATGCTCATATGTTTTTTATTTTTTTTGCTGTTTTTCTTTCAAGAAGTCATTACTTTTTGTGGACTTGTGCTGCTCGGCTTCCAAGGGATGAATGGACTGCATGTAGTCAGAAGTATTCAGTCTGTGAAAGCTCACCCTATGGATGTGGACGAGTTTATAATTGAATGACAGTTTCAGAGGCTTTTAAGCTGAGGAAAAGTAATGCAATGTATGTACGCAGGGATTACACCAGCAGAATAGTGAGTGCAGCTCTGGAGTATAATACAGGAGGTAACTCAGGATCAGTACAGGATAAGTAATGTATGTATACAGTGACTGCACCAGCAGAACAGTGAGTGCAGCTCTGGAGTATACTACAGGAGGTAACTCAGGATCAGTACAGGATAAGTAATGTAATGTATGTACACAGTGACTGCACCAGCAGAACAGTGAGTGCAGCTCTGGAGTATAATACAGGAGGTAACTCAGGATCAGTACAGGATAAGTAATGTAATGTATGTACACAGTGACTGCACCAGCAGAATAGTGAGTGCAGCTCTGGAGTATAATACAGGAGGTAACTCGGGATCAGTACAGGATAAGTAATGTATGTATACAGTGACTGCACCAGCAGAACAGTGAGTGCAGCTCTGGAGTATACTACAGGAGGTAACTCAGGATCAGTACAGGATAAGTAATGTAATGTACACAGTGACTGCACCAGCAGAATAGTGAGTGCAGCTCTGGAGTATAATACAGGAGGTAACTCGGGATCAGTACAGGATAAGTAATGTATGTATACAGTGACTGCACCAGCAGAACAGTGAGTGCAGCTCTGGAGTATAATACAGGATGTAACTCAGGATCAGTACAGGATAAGTAATGTAATGTACACAGTGACTGCACCAGCAGAATAGTGAGTGCAGCTCTGGAGTATAATACAGGAGGTAACTCGGGATCAGTACAGGATAAGTAATGTATGTATACAGTGACTGCACCAGCAGAACAGTGAGTGCAGCTCTGGAGTATACTACAGGAGGTAACTCAGGATCAGTACAGGATAAGTAATGTAATGTATGTGCACAGTGACTGCACCAGCAGAATAGTGAGTGCAGCTCTGGAGTATAATACAGGAGGTAACTCAGGATCAGTACAGGATAAGTAATGTAATGTATGTACACAGTGACTGCACCAGCAGAATAGTGAGTGCAGCTCTGGAGTATAATACAGGAGGTAACTCAGGATCAGTACAGAATAAGTAATGTAATGTATGTACACAGTGACTGCACCAGCAGAATAGTGAGTACAGCTCTGGAGTATACTACAGTATGTAACTCAGGATCAGTACAGGATAAGTAATGCAATGTATGTACACAGTGACTGCACCAGCAGAATAGTGAGTGCAGCTCTGGAGTATAATACAGGATGTAACTCAGGATCTGTACAGGATAAGTAATGTAATGTAATGTACACAGTGACTGCACCAGCAGAATAGTGAGTGCAGCTCTGGAGTATAATACAGGAGGTAACTCAGGATCAGTACAGGATAAGTAATGTAATGTAATGTATACAGTGACTGCACCAGCAGAATAGTGAGTGCAGCTCTGGAGTATAATACATAATGTAACTGAGGATCAGTACAGGATAAGTAGTATAAGCTTGACATAAGTCATTTTTTCCCCTGGTTTTGGATTATTTCTCTTTTGAAAATCTGTTAATCCCCAGCTTCATAGCTCATGCCAGTAATTGGCTGAATGCCCACAGTGGTTTATTTGCTGACTTTATATTATGTGTGTGCACCAAAAGCACAGCCCAGCTTCTGAACTAGTCAAAGGCCAATGTGTAGTGACCGGAGGCAGCGGTCAGGACTCTGGCCGTCTGTGTTGTGTGACCGGGTCGTCTTCAGTGCAGCAAGGAGTCATTTGCGCTTCGATTGTGAATACAAGTATATTAGGGTATGTTCACGCGCGTCTTTTTTTTTTTTTTTTTTATCACAAAGATGCAGCGTTTTTGTCCCAAAAAAAAATGCACCGCGGCAAAAACGCAATGGATTTTTGATGCATGTTTACTGCGTTTTGCCTAATGCGTTTTTAAAGTTAAAACTGTTGACTGGAGCGCTCAGAAACGTTGAAAAACAAAAAGAATTGACATGCTGCATTTTCAAAAATGCAGCCAATAAAAAATGCACTGTGCAGACATCAAAATCTCATAGACTTTGCTGGGAGATGGAAATACATGCATTTTCGTGCATCTTTGTGACCTCAAAAACACAGCAAACGTTGCTCTGTGTGAACTTAGCCTTACTGCCTGGAGGTTGCCGTCTTGGCCCTTGATGTACAGTAGTGTGTGCTGTGATGTAGTGACTATTGGGATCTGTAGATCAGCTGCGTGGGTCAATAGTATGTATTTTCTCCTTATATATTTGCAGTGATCTTAAACTTATCGGCGTTTTTGTTTTATTTTATTTGACACCAACATATTGTGCAGAGGTGTACTTGCATTTTTATCACCTACTGTAGTCTTTATTCCGTCTAATGTTTATATTTTGTAGGAACAGACCACTTTTAGGTAGGCCGATTAATCTTTAGTAGGTAACATTACGTATCCTGTACTGACCCTGAATAGTGATGAACGAACTCACAGGTACCCGAGGCCGGCTGATCCCAGTGATCCGGTTTTTAAAATCGGACTCTGGTGCCCATATCAGTTTATTGGGCCAGAATCCGACGATGAAAAGTATTAGTAGAAGGGATAAGGGTGTAGGAGCAAGTGCGCTGTACTTATCAAGGCTCCAGATCAGCTGTACTCTGCCAGGCCTCGCATTCACTTCCTGGGCCGCCTATTATTGCACATCCATATGCACTGCTTTCCCCGCCCAACGGTGTCTTTGATTAGTTGTAGCCAGACGCGCCCCCAGCCTGAGTGGCACCATGTTAGCTGACTGCTTCCAGTCACAGACCCTCTCTGTAGGTCTGTCGTGGTATGAAAATAAACAAATAAAATATTTGGCATAGAGTCCCCCCCCCATATTATGATACCCAGCACAGATAAAGCAGATGGCTACAGGCTGCAGCCCCCAGCTGGGCGCTTATCCTGGCTGTGTATAAAAATAGAAGGAACTGCATGCGGTTTTTTGTTTTTTTGTTTTTATTCTTTAAATTAAAAAACTGCGTGCGGTCCCCTGCAATTTTGATATCAAGCCAAGATAAAACCCAACAGCTGGGGGCTGGGATTTTCAGACTGGGGAGGCCCATGGTTATTGGGCCACCACCCAGCCTAAAAATAACAGTTTGCAGCCGTCCAGGATTGTCGCATCCATTAGATGCAACAATCCCAGCACTTTACTCAGCTCATTTTTTACCTTATTTGAATAAGGTAAAAAAAAAAATGGAAAAAGAAAATTAAAATGAAAAATCACACAAAAAACAATATATAAGCTTTAAAAATTCCTTCCATTGTTTGACACTTTGTATGGTTGTTGAATAAATTTCTTGCACTTCAGAAAATTTAAAAAAAAATGCCCTGGTGTGGTGGTAATTGAGGTAATATAAGAGGTAAATGGTAGCCCACAGCTGCCACTAATCCCTAGGTTAGTAATGAGTATGGTCTATCAGACCTCCTCTATTACTAATCTGTAAGTGAAAGTAAATTAAACACAAACACCAAAAAAAAAATCCTTTATTTGGAATAAAATACAAAAAAACCCACCTTATTTCACCACTTACTAACCCCCATAACACCCCTGTAGGTCTGACTTAATCCACATGAGGTTCCACAATGTTTCCAGCTCTGCTACATCTGAGCCTGGAGAGACCAAAAACATGTCCGATCTCTTCAGGCTACGGGAAACACTGATAAGGTGGACCCGGCTGGCAGCAGTGAGGTCACTCCGTTCACCAGAGGTCATACACTGGTTCCCACGTTATGACCTCTGGTGACGTGAAGCATGGATCTGTTTAGTCATTCTCATTCTTTTGCGATCATATCCTTTGCAAAAACACAGACATGTGAACAGCACCGGTGCATATTCTGTTCTTGAATGACACAAAATTAACATGTATGGGAAAAGCAGACGTCTGAATGAGCCCTAAAAAGTATGCATTGGTACAGTGGAAGGTTGTAGAACAAAGAGAAAATGAAGTTCTAGTCATGTGGGTGTGGCTACAATAGTGACTAGTCACAGCTGTGATCCCGCCCACTGATGCTTGTTTGACGCCCTCAGTTTGTGCAAGTACCTAGGGGGCGTTAAAGATTACACCATGTTCTATTGGAATAATGAAGAGTAGACTTAAAAAAAAAAAAAGTCACAAGACAAGTGAATTGTTTAAGGTTCTTGGAATCGAGGTTTTGAGGCAGCAGGAAGTTGCAAATTTCAACTGACAGCGGGAGCGACTTCCCCTGTCGGCCTCGGAGTCTCATATGATGGAGGGGGCAGGAGACTGCAGCGTCGTACGTCGGAGTTTCCTGTATGCGGTGGATACGGATGTGTTACTATAAGAAGCCGACCTTCTTTTCAGAACCTTATATAACTCCGTGTTTTTCTTGCAGGAGGGCCGACCATGTGGGCGATCACTACGGAGGAACGGGCGAAACACGACCAGCAGTTTGCCAGCCTGAAGCCGGCAGGTGGACTCATTACGGGTGAGCCTCCCCTGCCAGATTTGCATAGCAAGTTATTCCGTATGCCCCTACGGTGTTATCAATGCTAAACATCACTCACCATGCCGGTCACAAGCAAAAACATTTGTGGAACTTATCTGTGACTGTGAAGAATGATTGTTTTTTCGCAGGGGTATTAACAAATCTCAGACAAGTCGCTCTACAAGATTTTTATTTTTTTTTTTTTTTAGCACTTTGGATTGATTTTATTACCAGCTTTGCTCCACTTTTGTGGAATATAAAAAAGTTTTTTTTAAGATTTTAGTGCATGCAGTAGTTTTACTAAACTGTGTGACTGGTTCCAAACAGGTTGGCTTCGGAGGATAAATGTATGAAAACTAGTGTTTTCTTTATGATTGATGGCCGTACTAACCGCCGTCATTGAGGGCCTCCTGCTAAACATATACGTCTTTGCTGTATCAACACGGGACTATAGTTTTTTTTGGGGTTTTTTTTTTGGTTTTTTTTTTTTTTAATATTTTTGTTTTTTATTTTTTTTTGGAAATTTTCTTTACAATTTTTTATTTTTTTTTATTTTTAAGTTTCTCACTTTTTTTGTTTGTTCTGTTTTATTCACGGTTACTGCAGTGAGCAGCACTTCCCTTTACCACATTATTCACCCTCTCGTGCGTGTGGTTGGGTTTCAGTGAAGGATTTTGCTTTGATGGCAAAGTCTCAGAAAATCCATTCACGCAGTGTGCCCGGCTAATCCGCAGATTATCTTACCAGCCACTGAGCTGACACAGAGCAGCGATTCTCTCATGTCTGCCTTGTGTTATTGAGCTCAGGATGAAATCTGCCTCTATTTATCTCAGGTCTGTCTCTTCTCTGTCGCGCCCGCACCCTCTTCTCTGTCGCGCCTGCGCCCTCTTCTCTGTCGCGCCCTCTTCTCTGTCGCGCCCTCTGTCTCTGTCGCGCCCTCTGTCTCTGTCGCGCCCTCTGTCTCTGTCGCGCCCTCTGTCTCTGTCGCGCCCTCTGTCTCTGTCGCGCCCTCTGTCTCTGTCGCGCCCTCTGTCTCTGTCGCGCCCTCTGTCTCTGTCGCGCCCTCTGTCTCTGTCGCGCCCTCTGTCTCTGTCGCGCCCTCTGTCTCTGTCGCGCCCTCTGTCTCTGTCGCGCCCTCTGTCTCTGTCGCGCCCTCTGTCTCTGTCGCGCCCTCTGTCTCTGTCGCGCCCTCTGTCTCTGTCGCGCCCTCTGTCTCTGTCGCGCCCTCTGTCTCTGTCGCGCCCTCTGTCTCTGTCGCGCCCTCTGTCTCTGTCGCGCCCTCTGTCTCTGTCGCGCCCTCTGTCTCTGTCGCGCCCTCTGTCTCTGTCGCGCCCTCTGTCTCTGTCGCGCCCTCTGTCTCTGTCGCGCCCTCTGTCTCTGTCGCGCCCTCTGTCTCTGTCGCGCCCTCTGTCTCTGTCGCGCCCTCTGTCTCTGTCGCGCCCTCTGTCTCTGTCGCGCCCTCTGTCTCTGTCGCGCCCTCTGTCTCTGTCGCGCCCTCTGTCTCTGTCGCGCCCTCTGTCTCTGTCGCGCCCTCTGTCTCTGTCGCGCCCTCTGTCTCTGTCGCGCCTGCGCCCTCGATCGCTGTATTGGCACAACTAAGTACATGTTGGTATTGCCAAAGCAAGGGGTAAAATAAGAGACTGGGGATAGAGGCTCATCCAGGGTAATATATAGTAACATGACATATTAGATCGTATATTGTAGCTCTGTTGGAGCCACCCGAATTCGATGAGTAGACTGTGGGCGCACAGTCTGTACCGGCTTAGGATGTCACCATTTAGGGTTTACTAGTTTTTCTAGATATGGGGCCAATTTGTACTCCCTCTGTAGGCTCTTGTATATTGTCAATTTTTGTGGTTTGTTTGTCGATCCTCCAGACAGTGAGATATTCTTTGCCTTTGTGTACTGTATCCGGATCTCACCTTTTGTAAGGCTGTGTAGGTTGGTGGCTTGGTCAGGCTGGCTTGTTGGGTGTCTTCATTCTCTATGGGCTTCCTGGTGTAGGAAGCCTTTGTGACTCTAGGAGCTAAGACTACTGTTTCTTCATTGTTCCTATGGGAGACCCAGACCATGGGTGTATAGCTTCTGCCTCCGGAGGACACACAAAGTACTACACTAAAAAGTGTAGCTCCTCCCTCCGAGCATATACACCCCCTGGATAACCAAATATAGCCAGTTCAATGCTTTGTGTTCAGGAGGCACACATCCACACATGCATTCTCATCTGATTTTTTATTTTAAAGAGTTTGAAGAAAAGCGGGTCCAAGCCTGGACCCCCGGCATGTCCCTTCACACCCCACTGTGTCGGCGGTATTGTTAAGGTTGATTTCAAGTCTGGAGCCTTACATGCCGCGCTCCTTCACCATCCCTCAGGCTCTGGCTTGAAGTGGGAGCCAGCACGGTTCTCACTGCTTTGCAGGAGACCGGTCTCCATCCGCAGCCCTTTCAGGACCCTGCCGGACGGAGCACTCATCCCTCAGGGACCTGGCCCTGCGTCTCACAAGCTAAGTATTTGAAACGTTATTGTCAGGGGGTCCCTTGCATCTTTATTGTGGGGGAGAGTGTGTCAGTTTACTTTGGTGACATTTCCGGCCGGTTCTCTGGTTTTCACCTGAGAACCGCGCCGAGGGTGCCTGCGCGCCGGCCGCATTGTAAAATTTAGGCCCCAGCTTCGGCTGCGGCCTACTTTCGTTTTCACTGCCCCTGCATGTCAGTCATGCAGAGGGACAGTGCGGCGCCGCCCACCGGCCGTTCAGCACAGGGGAGGACACTCCTCTCTAAGGAGTTGTTTCCCTCCCCTGTATATCTCCTTGGCCCTCCGGTTCCCGCTCTTGGACTAGGCCCCGCCCCCCCTCCTCGCTCCGGCGCCATTTTATCAGCGTTCTCACACTGATCGGCGCTGGCTGCTGCATCTCTGCAACCTGTCTGGGGGTCCGAGCTGTGGGATCCGGAGGGCACACAAAACGGTCTGGTAAGCCACAACCTCTGGTTGTGGACCTTCTTATACACTCTCTGGGGGTCATTCCGAAGGAGTGTGTTCTTTACTGCAGAGCCCCCACCTCAGCAGCATGTCTCACACTAGGAGCAAGGCTGCAAGGCTGTACTCAATATCCACTGCATGTAAGCTCGTACTGCCTGAACCGAGCACATATCCTCATTGTGATGCCTGCTCTAACATGGTGGTGCCTCAGCCTGGAGTCTCCCCAGTGGTCCCTCCGGCTGCTCCGGCCCCGGTGGCTGAACCCCCGGCTTGGGTAGAATTGTTTTCTAAGGCTATCTCCCAGTCCTTTGCCGACTCCATGGGAGAGTTGTCCCGGACTCTGCTGAGCATGCATCAGCCCCCTTCTCAGGGCGCCTCTGCTGCTTCGGCTCGCTCTGCAGAGCTCACAGAGGATTCTTCATCTGCTCCCAGACCCCGTCCTCCTAAAAGGAGACGCAGGGTCCCCTCTCCTTCCTCGTCCCGCGGCTCCGATTCACGAGCCGACTCGCAGGACGAGGAGGATGTCTTTACTGGGGGCTCGGACGCTACCTCCATGTGCCCCATTGATCTGACCGAGGGTGATGCAGATGTTAGTGATTTGATTGCGTCCATTAATTCTGTACTGGACCTCAATCCGCCAGTATCAGAGGAGCAACCCTCTCTGGCAGAAAAGCACCAGTTTACCTCGCCTAAGAGAACAAGGAGTGTGTTCTTTAACCACTCCAGTTTTCAAGCCACTGTGTCCAAGCCCAGAGCCTGTCCTGACAAACGCTTCCCAAAGCGTGGTTCTGATGACCGGTTTCCTTTTCCACCAGAGGTGGTCAAGGAGTGGGCTCACTCACCAAAGGTAGACCCTCCGGTGTCTAGACTCTCAGCCCGGACAGTTGTATCTGTGGCTGATGGCACCTCACTTAAGGATCCCACTGACCGCCAGGTTGACCTCCTGGCCAAGTCTGTCTATGAGGCGGCAGGGGCCTCGTTCTCCCCATCCTTTGCAGCAGTGTGGGCTCTCAAAGCCATCTCTGCTTCCCTAGAGGAGATGCATTCCCTCACTAGGGACTCTATGCCTGAATTGGTTGCCTTAACTTCCCAGGCTTCAGCCTTTTCAGCCTACGCCACGTCTGCCATGCTGGAGGCCTCTCACCACACTGCGGTGGCTTCCGCTAATTCCCTCGCTATCCGCAGGATCTTGTGGCTTCGAGAGTGGAAGGCAGATGCTTCCTCAAAGAAGTACCTTGCTGGGCTCCCATTTGCCGGGTCCAGGCTGTTCGGTGAACAACTGGATGAAATTATTAAGGAGGCTACTGGCGGGAAGAGTACTTCCTTGCCACAGACTAAATCCAGGAAACCTCTCCAGGGCAGGAACCAGTCGAGGTTTCGTTCCTTTCGTTCCTCTAACTGGTCGTCCTCTAAGCCCTCGGCCTCGTCCACTAACTCAGCCAAGGACCAGAAGCCCACCTGGCGCAAGAAGCCGCGTCCACAAAAGTCCGCAGGAGCTGCTGCCACCAAGGCAGCCTCCTCTTGACTATCTGGCCGAGCCAGCAACGTCCTTGGTCGGTGGCAGGCTCTCCCACTTTGGCGACGTGTGGTTTCAACACGTCTCCGATCAGTGGGTGCGGGATATCATCTCCCACGGCTACAGGATAGAGTTCTCTTCCAGCCCGCCAAACAGATTTTTTCTGTCAACTCCCCCCTGCTCCAAGGCCGCCGCCTTCTTTCAGGCCGTGGCATCCTTGCAGGCCAGCGGAGTGATTGTACCGGTTCCCGCCAGGGAACGGTTCAGAGGTTTCTACTCAAATCTCTTCCTAGTCCCCAAAAAGGACGGTTCCTTCCGGCCCATCCTGGATCTCAAGCTTCTCAACAAGCATGTTCAGGTGCGGCATTTTCGCATGGAGTCTCTGCGATCAGTCATTGCCTCAATGACCCAAGGAGATTTCCTGGCATCCATCGACATCAGAGATGCCTATCTGCATGTGCCAATTGCAGTTTCACACCAGCGTTGGCTACGTTTTGCAATCGGAGAGGAACATTTCCAATTCGTGGCTCTCCCCTTCGGGTTAGCCACGGCCCCGCGAGTATTCACCAAGGTCATGGCAGCAGTGGTTGCGCTTCTGCACCTCCAGGGGTTGGCAGTGATTCCTTACCTGGACGACCTTTTTGTCAAGGCTTCATCCAGTGCGGACTGTCAGCGGAGTGTCTCGCTCACTCTCGCCACTCTTGTTCAATTCGGGTGGCTTGTCAATCTGCCCAAGTCCACTCTGACCCCGACCCAAAAACTCACGTACCTAGGGATGCAATTCGAGACTCTGCCGGCACTTGTCAAGCTGCCCTTAGTCAAACAGCAGTCCCTCCATCTGGCGGTGCGCTCTCTGTTGAGGCCCCGCCGTCATTCCATCAGGCACCTCATGCAGGTGCTGGGTCAGATGGTGGCGTCAATGGAAGCTGTTCCCTTTGCCCAGTTCCATCTGCGTCCTCTGCAGCTGGACATTCTCCGCTGTTGGGACAAGCGGACTTCTTCCTTGCACAGGTTGGTGGCTCTGTCGCCACAGACCAGGAGCTCTCTTCAGTGGTGGCTTCGGCCCCTCTCTCTGTCTCAGGGACGCTCCTTCCTGACCCCGTCCTGGGTGATCCTCACCACGGATGCCAGTCTATCCGGCTGGGGAGCAGTATTTCTCCACCACCGAGCACAGGGCACTTGGACTCCGTCCGAATCAGCCCTCTCGATCAATGTGCTGGAAATCAGAGCTGTGCTCCTAGCTCTCCTAGCCTTTCACCACCTGTTGGCGGGCAAGCACATTCGAGTCCAGTCAGACAACGCGACAGCAGTTGCCTACATCAATCACCAGGGCGGGACTCGCAGCCGCCTGGCAATGTTGGAGGTTCAACGCATCCTTCAGTGGACGGAGGACTCCAAGTCCACCATATCCGCAGTCCACATCCCAGGCGTAGAAAACTGGGAGGCAGATTATCTCAGCTGTCAAACCGTTGACAGCGGCGAGTGGGCTCTGCATCCGGCAGTGTTCCGGTCGATCTGCTGCAAGTGGGGCACTCCGGAAGTGGATCTAATGGCATCCCGGCACAACAACAAGGTCCCGGTTTACGTGGCTCGCTCCCACGATCCTCAGGCCTTTGCAGCGGACGCGCTGGTTCAGGATTGGTCCCAGTTCCGTCTGTCTTACGTGTTTCCCCCTCTAGCTCTCTTGCCCAGAGTCCTGCGCAAGATCAGAATGGAGGGCCGTCGGGTCATACTCATTGCTCCAGACTGGCCCAGGCGAGCTTGGTACCCAGACCTGCTCCCTCTGTCCGTAGAGGTGCCGTGGTATCTCCCGGACCGCCCAGACCTTCTCTCACAAGGTCCGTTTTTCCGCCAGAATTCTGCAGCTCTCAGATTGACGGCGTGGCTCTTGAGTCCTGGATCCTGACGGCTTCCGTCATTCCTCCCGAAGTCATCTCCACTATGACTCAGGCTCGGAAGTCTTCCTCGGCCAAAATTTACCACAGGACTTGGAGAATTTTCCTGTCCTGGTGTCGTTCTTCCGGCCATGCCCCTTGGCCTTTTTCCTTGCCGACCATCCTGTCCTTTCTACAGTCCGGTCTGCAGCTAGGACTATCCCTCAATTCCCTTAAGGGACAGGTCTCGGCTCTGTCAGTGTTGTTCCAGCGGCGTATCGCCCGACTGGCTCAGGTGCGCACCTTCATGCAGGGCGCATCTCACATCATTCCACCTTACCGGCGGCCTTTGGATCCCTGGGACCTTAATCTGGTCCTCACGGCCTTACAGTAGCCCCCCTTTGAGCCTCTTAGGGAGGTTTCTTTGTTTCGACTTTCACAGAAAGTCGTCTTTCTGGTGGCCATAACTTCTCTCAGGAGAGTCTCTGATTTGGCTGCGCTCTCTTCGGAGTCACCTTTTTTGGTTTTTCATCAAGACAAGGTGGTTCTCCGTCCGACTCCGGACTTTCTCCCTAAGGTGGTGTCTCCTTTTCACCTTAACCAGGACATTTCATTGCCTTCCTTTTGTCCGGCTCCTGTTCATCGCTTTGAGAAAGCGTTGCATACTTTAGATCTGGTGCGGGCGCTCCGGATCTATGTGTCACGCACCGCTGTTCTTAGGCGGTGCACCTCTCTTTTTGTGCTGACCACAGGTCAGCGCAAGGGTCTCTCGGCTTCTAAACCGACCCTAGCTCGTTGGATTAGGTCGGCCATATCCAATGCCTACCAGTGTACTCGGGTGCCTCCCCCGCCGGGGATCAAGGCACACTCGACCAGAGCTGTCGGTGCCTCTTGGGCTTTCAGGCACCAGGCTACGGCTCAGCAGGTCTGTCAGGCTGCCACTTGGTCAAGTCTGCACACCTTTTCGAAGCACTACCAAGTGCATGCTCATGCTTCGGCAGATGCGAGCTTGGGCAGACGCATCCTTCAGGCGGCTGTCGCCCATTTGTGAAGTTAGGTTTTGCCTACTTCTCAGTTTTCTGTTTATTTCCCACCCATGGACTGCTTTGAGACGTCCCATGGTCTGGGTCTCCCATAAGGAACGATGAAGAAAAAGAGAATTTTGTTTACTTACCGTAAATTCTTTTTCTTATAGTTCTGTAATGGGAGACCCAGCACCCTCCCTGTTACCTGTTGGCAGTTTCTTGTTCCGCGTGTTATCACCGGCTGTTGTTGTAGACAGAGGCTTCGGTTGTTCCGTTTTTTTGCTCTATCTCTACTTGTGGGTGGCTATTCTCCTTCAGCTTTTGCACTAAACTGGCTATATTTGGTTACCCAGGGGGTGTATATGCTCGGAGGGAGGAGCTACACTTTTTAGTGTAGTACTTTGTGTGTCCTCCGGAGGCAGAAGCTATACACCCATGGTCTGGGTCTCCCATTACGGAACTATAAGAAAAAGAATTTACGGTAAGTAAACAAAATTCTCTTTTTTGTAGAGGAGCCTTGAATGATAGCACCTTCTTGATCACAAGGTGAAGTGGGAATCTGCCCAGCTGTACTGGGCAGGCACTGTTTCATGTGGTCTGATGGACTTGGAGAATCTGCTTCCTAAACTCTAGGTGGCATATTTCTGTTGACCCAGCGTGCAACTTTTACCATTTTGGATATGAGACTGGACCCCAGACTTCACTGCTATAGAGAAGGATTGAAGCAAAGATGGTATTAAAGATTTTTAGCCAGACGGTTACAGGTGTCTTGAGCTTGTACAGACATCTTCTGATGGCATAGAAGGCTTCGTACACCTTGTCTTTCAACAGCT
Source organism: Anomaloglossus baeobatrachus (assembly GCF_048569485.1). NCBI lineage: Eukaryota > Metazoa > Chordata > Amphibia > Anura > Aromobatidae > Anomaloglossus > Anomaloglossus baeobatrachus. The sequence continues at coordinate 648,619,787 of NC_134355.1, forward strand.
CTATGGCTTGCTTAAAGCTTCCTGATTGGCTGAGTTCTAGGCCAAAGTAGGTGTACGTGTTTGTTTCTGTAAGAGGCCAGTTGTCTCTCATGAACGGGGTATGGCCAGCAGCTTTCTGCGTTCTTCTCTGGAACACCATGATGTTCATTTTTTTTCCGAATTAATTGGCAATGCCCATGCGGTGCTGAAGCTCCCTAGGATTTTCAGATCATCTTGGAGGCCTCACTCAGTTGGTGGTAACTGCACGAGATCATCAGCATACTGCAGAAATGTCACTTCTGTGTTATGGAGGATAAGTCCTAGTGCTGAGGAGGACTCCAGAGCCGCCGCCAGCTCATTGATTTAATTGTTCAAGAACGTTGGACTAAGGCGGCCTTTGCACACTACGACATCGCAGGTGCGATGTCGGTGGGGTCAAATTGAAAGTGACGCACATCCGGCATCGCATGCGACATCGTAGTGTGTAAAGCCTAGATGATACGATTAACGAGCGCAAAAGCGTCGTAATCGTATCATCGGTGCAGCGTCGGCGTAATCCATAATTACGCTGACGCGACGGTCCAATGTTGTTCCACGCTCCTGCGGCAGCACACATCGCTGTGTCTGAAGTCGCAGGAGCGAGGAACATCTCCTACCGGCATCACCGCGGCTTCCGTAGGATATGCGGAAGGAAGGAGGTGGGCGGGATGTTTACATCCTGCTCATCTCCGCCCCTCCGCTCCTATTGGCCGCCTGCCGTGTGACGTCGCAGTGACGCCGCGCGACCCGCCCCCTTAATAAGGTCGCCCCCTTAATGGTCGCCGGCCAGAGCGACGGTCGCAGGGCAGGTGAGTGCATGTGAAGCCGGCGTAGCGATAATTTTCGCTACGCCAGCTTTCACAAGATATTGTACCTGCGACGGGGGCGGGGACTATCGGCTTGCGATGCCGCAACGTGCAAAGCCCGCCTAAGGCTGCAGCCCTATCTAACTTCTCAGCTCTGATGGAAATAGGCCATACTCCTTCCATTTACCCTCACTCTGCAGCTGTTCTCAGTGTAGGAGCTTCGGATGGCATCTCATGTTTTGCTTTCTATATTGCGCTCTAGAAGTCTAGGAATAGTCCTAAATGCTACACTGAGTCGAAGGCTTTCTTGAAGTCCACACTGCAGGCATAGATATTCCCATGCTTTGTGTTATTGACGCGGTACTTGATGAGACTGTGCATGCAGGGTGTAGATGTGGTCTGTGGTGCGGTGGTGTGGCATGAGCCCTCCTTTACTTTTGCTGAGAACGTTGTGCTGGGTGAGGATTCTCTTGTTCAAGATGCAGTTGAAGAGTTTCCCCATGTTGCTACTGACACATATCCCCTGGTAGCTTACTAGGTCGTACGTCTCCCTGTTTTTGTGTATCGTGGTTATGAGGCCTTAGTTCCAGTTTTTGGGGAAATAACCAGCCTGCAGTACAATATTGAATTGTTTGCTTGGCGAACTGTATTTTAGCATTTCTGGGAAGGTTCCATCTGGCCCGCAGGCTTTTTTCTACCCTTTTATCTGTGTGATCCTTAGGCCTAAGCCACACGGCGAGAAAAACAGTGCGAGTGGAGTGCAATAAAACATCGCATTCCCCTCGGACCAATTCTAGCTTGTGTGTCAGCCCCCATAAGTGATTATTTTCTCAGCCCTAATCGGACCGAGAAAACAATCGCAGCATGCTGCGATTGTAAGCTGAGACTCTTTCTCTCGCACCCATTCAAGTGTATGGGGCGAGAGAAAAATTGCACTGCACTCGCGGTACACCGGTGTACTGCCAGTGCAGTGCGAGAATGGCAATAGCCGGCTACGCAGGAGAGAGGGAGAGAAATCCCTCCCTCCCCTCCTGAGTGCCGGCCCGCCCCCCGCAGCTGAGGTCTGCTCGCACGAACGGACCTCAGTTGCAGGGACACTCGCATGACACTCGGCTCTGCTGTACTGCCAGCATGAGCCGAGTGTCATGCCAGGGGATCGCAGTAGTCCCCGTGTGGCCCCAGCCTTACTGTTATTTCTGGCAATATGATTAGTATATAGAGAGGGTTTTGGAATTCTTTGAATTTTTCCCCCTATTTCCTACAGTTTCTTCACAAGCTCTTTTTGTGCCAGGCTCACGTCTTCAAGAACCTTTAGGCCCTGTGCGCACTGGAAAATGGAATTTTCTCAAGAAAATTCCACAGGCATTCAAAGATTACCGCACCCGCGGTAAAAAACCGCGGCAAACCGCACCCGAAAACCGCATGCGGTTTGCCACAGTTTGCTGCAGTTTTACCGCGGTATTGTTCGCGGTATTGCCGCGGTTTTGCCGCGGTTTTGCCGCGTGCGGGTTGGTACATGTGCGTTATTGCATTCAATGCAATAAAGCACATGAAAAAAAAAAGTCATTTCATTCTGAGATAGAGGAATAGATAGAGTCCCTGTGAGCACACGCTGCATTTCTCCCGAGCTGTAATGTGAGTTCACATTACCGGCCGTGGGAAATGCCCTGGAGTTACCTCTGCTGTCTCGCTGCGAGGCTGCATTCAGCCTGTGTCTGTGTCACTCGCTTCTGGTTTTATTTAAAATAAAGGATTTTTCGGTGTGTGTTTTTTTTCACTTACGGGTTGATCATGTCAGCTGTCACATAGACGCTGCCATGATCAAGCCTGGACTTAGTGGCGGCGATCCGCTGCCATTAACTCCTTATTACCTGGGTCGCCACCGCATCACTGCATCTAGAAGAGCTGGGGAGACTCCGTTACTGCCGCATAATGGATGCGACAGTCCCGGGGCAGCTGCTGCTGATATTCTCGGCTGCTGGAGGTGGGAGGGAGGTGGGGGACATTAACCCTGCCCCTCGCCCTCCCCAGCCTGAGAATACCGGGCCGCCGCTGTGTGCTTACCTCGGCTGGAAGGTAAATATACAGCGGAGCCCACATGGTTTTTTTTCTATATTTCCGTTTGATTTCTATGTGTATTCTATATGTCTGTGTGTGTCTGTGATCTGTGTGTGTTCTATGTCTGTGTGATCTGTGTGTGTTTACTCTCTGCTCCGCTTCATCTTCCTGTAATGACATCACTTCCCTGCAAAACCGCAGACAGGCGATGCACATTACCGCAGGTAAACCGCGAAATACCGCAGGGAATAACGCAGGAAAACGCAATGAACCACACAGAATTTGCTGCCTGCGTTATTCTATGCAGGATTTCACGATTACATGGCAGTCAATGGAGTGAAATCCCGCAGCGACGTGCGGAAAAGAATTGACATGCAATTGTTTTTGCTGCTGGAATCCCGCAGCAAAACATGCAGCTGTCAAAATCCGCCTAGTGCGCACAGGATTTTTTTCTCATAGGTTTTGCTGGTGATTCAGATGTTATGAACATTTTCTGCAGCGAAACATGCAGCAAATCCGCGGCAAAATCCGGTAAGTGCGCACAGGGCCTTACAAAGTCATCCCAATTGAAGTACTGGAGCCAGACTTTTCCGCTCTGGATGTGGACGTTGTTGCTTTTACAGTTGGACCCATGGTGGTACCATAGTTCCCAAACCTGTTGTCTTCAGGGGCATATTGGAGTTGTAGGAGTTTGGTGAAGATGTGGTTTGCTTTTTCTTTTTGAGGATGGATTTGTAATTCCGTTGTATGGTGTGGTAGACTTCTCTGAGTGGTATTGTGTTTTTTATTTGAGGCCATTCTTAGGACCTTCCTTATGGAATTACATTTTTTGTCAAACCAGTTGTTGGGATTATGGTTACTCGGCCTCTGGTTCCTGCATCTTTTGAGGTCAGATATTTCTGCCATAGCATAGAATGTGTCATTAAGATCCCTTTCCGCTGGTTGTACTCATGTTTTAAGTTCATACATGTTATTATGGAAGCATTGGAGCTTCTCCTTGACTTCTGGTCTGTTGATGGCATCTGTATATCTTGGACCATTTGAAGGATGGAAGCAAGTTAAAGAGGCATAGCTTCAACAGTGTTCTTCCACTTTTATTGATGGTGTCGTCATAGCATTCCTATCGGTGTAACTGGGTTGTCACAGTCGGTATCTGCTCCAAATATGTACAGTAGATATTTCCATCAGTGGTCAGGTAGTTTCTTTCCGTTCCTATTCTTACATTTAAGTTTACGGAGATGAGAACATTGCCCAGAGTCTGTAATCGGGCAGCTTTAGTCTGTAGGGTCTCAAAGCTGTCGAGATAGAAGTATGGAGAATGTAGAGGAGCTGGGTACGCTGCACAAAGGTAGATGTCAGCCCAAGAGGTGATGATGGAGTGACTTATTCTTACCCAGATGTGGCGGCCTCCACTCTCCACTGCTCTGATATTTTCATGGAGCTCCCCCTCGTACAAGACTAATATTCCTCCAGAAATCCGGCCCTGTCTGATGGTTTTGTTTTTCAATGCAGGGACCAAGATTTCCCAAAGCACCCCCCACCCCCACCCCCCGCATTCTCTGATATCTTACTTTCCGCTAGCTCTCCAGCGTTTTGGTTTTCGTCTTACTAATTGTCTTATTCCGTTCTTAACACCGTTCCAGTCCCATTCTCCACCATGTGACTAGTCGGATCGTAAAGCACTTATTTGGACCAGAAGTCGTTTTTCTTAATGTAATCCTATGAGACACATATATACAGTGGCATACAATAGTTTGGGAACCCCTAGTCAAAATTACTGGTATTGTGGACATTTAAGCAAGTTGAAGACGAAATGATCTCTAAAAGGCATAAATAAAGATAGTTCACACATTTCCTTTATATTTTAGGCAAAAAAAATGTATATTTTAATCTTTTACATTTTAAAAATTCCAAAAATCAAAATGGTCTGATCCAAAAATTTGGACACCCTTGGAGATTTATGTGCTCAGATAACTTTAACCAAGTTTTCAATCCTCAATTATCCTGTTAGGGTACTGGCTCGTTTTCTATCATCACTAATAAAGGTCAGGTGATGCAAATTTTACAGCTTTATAATAATCCAGCCTCCTTTTAACCTTGTGTCAAAAACAGCAGCCATGGGTTCCCCTAAGCAGCTGCCTAGCACTCTGAAAATGAAAATGGAGGAGGCCCACAAAGCAGGAGAAGGCTATAAGAAGATGGCAAAGTGTTTTCAAATTGCCCTTTCCTCCATTCAAAATGTAATTCAACAGGAACAATAGAGGTCTGGAAGATAAAGCAAAATTTCTGTGAGAGCTGCGCCTAAGATTGCTGGAGGTGCAAATCAGATCCCCTCCCCCCCCCACGAGGATGGTTTCTACAAATGGATAATGATCCTAAACACAGGTCAAATCCGCAATAGACTACTTCAAAAGGCGCAAGCAGAAGGTTTTACAATGGCCCTCACAGTGGCCTGATCTGACCATCATTGACAATCTGTGGCCAGACCTCAAAAGAGCAGAGCATGCAAGACGAGCCGGAAATCTCGCTGACCTGGAAGACGAGCCGGGAATCTCGCTGACCTGGAAGACGAGCCGGGAATCTCGCTGACCTGGAAGACGAGCCGGGAATCTCGCTGACCTGGAAGACGAGCCGGGAATCTCGCTGACCTGGAAGACGAGCCGGGAATCTCGCTGACCTGGAAGACGAGCCGGGAATCTCGCTGACCTGGAAGACGAGCCGGGAATCTCGCTGACCTGGAAGACGAGCCGGGAATCTCGCTGACCTGGAAGACGAGCCGGGTATCTCGCAGACCTGGAAGACGAGCCGGGTATCTCGCAGACCTGGAAGACGAGCCAGGTATCTCGCAGACCTGGAAGACGAGCCGGGTATCTCACATATCTGGAAGACGAGCCAGGTATCTCGCAGACCTGGAAGACGAACCGGGTATCTCGCACACCTGGAAGACGAACCGGGTATCTCGCAGACCTGGAAGACTAGCCGGGTATCTCGCAGACCTGGAAGACGAGCCAGGTATCTCGCAGACCTGGAAGACGAGCCGGGTATCTCACATATCTGGAAGACGAGCCAGGTATCTCGCAGACCTGGAAGACGAACCGGGTATCTCGCACACCTGGAAGACGAACCGGGTATCTCGCACACCTGGAAGACGAACCGGGTTTCTCGCACACCTGGAAGACGAGCCGGGAATCTCGCAGACCTGGAAGACGAGCCAAGAATCTCGCACACCTGGAAGACGAGCCGGGAATCTCGCACACCTGGAAGACGAGCCGGGAATCTCGCACACCTGGAAGACGAGCCGGGAATCTCGCACACCTGGAAGACGAGCCGGGAATCTCGCACACCTGGAAGACGAGCCGGGAATCTCGCACACTTGGAAGACGAGCCGGGAATCTCGCAGACCTGGAAGACGAGCCGGGAATCTCGCAAACCTGGAAGACGAGGCGGCAATCTCGCACACCTGGAAGACGAGCCGGGAATCTCGCACACCTGGAAGACGAGGCGGCAATCTCGCACACCTGGAAGATTTTTCCAAGAATGAATGGAGTAAAATCCTTCAAACAAAAATTTAAAGACTCTTGGCTTCTACAAATAGCATTTACACGCTGTGATACTTGTCAAAGGGGGTGCTTCTAGGTACTAACCACGCAGGATTCCCAAACGTTTGCATCAGCCTATTTGACTTTTTTGTTAATTTTAAAATATAAAAGATGAAAATCAATGTATTTATTTTTTTGCTTCAGATACAAAGGAAAAGTGTCATCTTTAACTTCATTTCATCTTCAACTTAAAGGGAACTTGTCACCACTTTTTTGGCTTATAAGCTGCGACCACCACCACCGGGCTCTTATATACAGCATTCTAGCATGCTGTATATAAGAGCCCAGGCCGCAGTGAGAACATAAAAAACACTTTATAATACTCCCCTAACGGTCGCTCGGTTGGCCATATGGGCGTCTCCGTTGTCCGGTGTCAGCGCTGCCTCTTTCGGCCATCCTCGTCCTCTTTCTGAGGCCTGTGTGCATGACGCGTCTACGTCATACACACTCGCCGGTCCTGCGCAGGCGCGCTACAATACTTTGATCTGCTCTGCTCAGGACCTGAATGCCGGCGAGTGTGCATGACGTAGGACGCATCATGCACCGCGGCTAGAGAAGGAGGAACACAAAGATGGCCAAAAGAGGCTGCGCCGGCACCGGATAATGGAGACGCCCATATGGTCAACCAAGCGACCGTTTGGTAAGTATTATAAAGTGTTTTTTATGTTCTCACAGTGGCCTGGGCTCTTATATACAGCATGTTTGAATGCTGTATATAAGAGCTTGGTGGTGGTGGCCGTAGCTTATAGGGCAAAAAAGTAATGACCGGTTCCCTTTAATTAATTGTTCACAGTAACAGTAATTTTGAAAAGGGGTGCCCAAACTTTTGCATGCCACTGTATTGATTTTAAAAATCCATTTCACAATTTAACCTATGAGACTTTTAATGTTTTGAATTGAGAGTGTGATTTTCGGTCCATGTGACACTTATATTCTGGCCAGTATCATTGGTCAGTCACATGGTGCAGAATAAGACCAAGGGGATGCTGGAAACTAAAGAGGACTGATCGGGAAGTACATTAAAGAGAACCTATCCAGTCCTCTATGCCCTCCAACCCAGCAGCCTTGATACCTATAATATATTTGATACCCAAATTCCCTGCCTAACCAGCCCTGCATAATGCTATTCACTAATATGAATGTTTAAAACTACAACTTATAAACCTCGCTGTCCTTATGCTAATGTACATTTGCTGTCCCCTAGTTCAGCCGTTGCGCTCCGCTCCAGCACACAAGGGCCGGCGGCTCGCTGAGGACAGTCTCATTAAATATTAAACGCGCTGCAGTCTTGTGATGCGGCTTTCGCTGTACATGAGAATTTGTACAGGTGACTTCACAGTTCAATGACAAACATGAACTTTAGCGTTCAGGATGCTTTATTTTTATGACCTGTTGGGGTCATTAGCAGGTTAATGGGTTAATTATTAAAATGCAAGCGGAGCTTTCCTGTGGTCAAAAGTTGCACAAACACCCAGGGCCAGGTACGGCGCAGCACAGCAGCACGGCGTGTTGTCAAGCAGGTGTTCTGCGCAACGTTTCTGTGTATATTCATTATTGTTGTCTGCCCGTTATTCTTTATATTGTCGTACACTTAATTTCCAAAAACTGAAAGTCATTACAAGCCGCTTCTCCATGCGAGCGCGCTGTTGTTACCTTCCTAGTGACAGATGTCCACATCCTTTCAGCTATTGATTAGCCATCAAGTCCTATGTCACCAATGTGGACCGTATGGAGGGACTACAGGACCAAAGAAAAATATAGAGTCCAAGAAAACCTTTAATCTTACAAAGGATCCTTATCAGGTCCTGTTAAGGGGGGCATAAATTTACAGTGATGCAACCATCGGCATTAGGACAGATCCATAGACTCGAAAGTAAGGAAAGATTTTTGGCTATCTACAAAGGGGGGAATGTTATGGACATGATTATAAACTATTATGAGTATTAGGAGTTATATGAAGATATCCAAAAACCAGGATTTAAGATGCTTGAACTGTGTACCACACCTATATCTGCATCTAGCAGACATCAGAAGACTCATCAGACAGTCTGGACTTTCATGTGACAAGTGAATCATGCTGAAATAGCTTAATATAAAATTATGACACATATATAGATATATATAGATAGATATATCTCCCCCCTCTCTTCCCCCCCTCTCTTCCCCCCCTCTCTTCCCCCCCCCTCTCTTCCCCCCCTCTCTTCCCCCCCTCTCTTCCCCCCCTCTCTTCCCCCCCCTCTCTTCCCCCCCCTCTCTTCCCCCCCCTCTCTCCTCCCCCCTCTCTCCCCCCCCTCTCTTCCCCCCCCTCTCTTCCCCCCCCTCTCTTCCCCCCCCTCTCTTCCCCCCCCTCTCTTCCCCCCCCTCTCTTCCCCCCCCTCTCTTCCCCCCCCTCTCTTCCCCCCCCTCTCTTCCCCCCCCCTCTCTCCCCCCCCCTCTCTTCCCCCCCCTCTCTTCCCCCCCCCTCTCTTCCCCTCTCTTACCCCCCCTCTCTCCCCCCCCTCTCTCCCCCCCCTCTCTCCCCCCCTCTCTTCCCCCCCCTCTCTTCCCCCCCCTCTCTTCCCCCCCACTCTCTTACCCCCCTCCTCTCTTACTCCCCTCCTCTCTTACCCCCCTCCTCTCTTACCCCCCTCCTCTCTTACCCCCCTCCTCTTACCCCCCTCCTCTTACCCCCCACCTCTCTTACCCCCCTCCTCTCTTACCCCCCTCCTCTCTTACCCCCCCTCTCTTACCCCCCCTCTCTTACCCCCCCCTCTTACCCCCCCTCTCTTACCCCCTCTCTCTTTCCCCCCCTCTCTTTCCCCTCCTCTCTTACCCCCCCTCTCTTTCCCCCCCTCTCTTTCCCCTCCTCTCTTACCCCCCTCTCTTCCCCCCCCTCTCTTCCCCCCCCCCTCTCTTCCCCCCCCCTCTCTTTCCCCCCCCTCTCTTTCCCCCCCCTCTCTTTCTCCCCCCCTCTCTTCCCCCCCCTCTCTTCCCCCCTCTCTTACCCCCTCTCTCTCCATATCGCAGAATAAGCTCTTTTCATAGTTTACCCAATAGGAGACGTGTTACGTATTATTGGCTCCTAGCCAACTGATTCCTTTAAATGTATGTGAACTTCCGTAATTAAACCAGTCATATTTTCTATGCAGATCCGTGTACATTTCTCTGGTCTGTATGGAAGAATAGTATGCATGCTACTAACAAATGACTCTTGATTTGGATGCAGACGGGGTTAAGGTAGATGCATAATTAGATTGCATCACTGTAAATTTATGGCCCCCTTAACAGTCCCAGCCAGCTGTGTGCAAGAAGAGTCTGATGTATTCATGATATGCACACGCCACATGCTCCTTGCTTCTGATTGGTAGATTTTTTATTTTTTGCACAGTAATTGGAAGAATGCTGCTAATTTGCAGAGAGGCAGGGGGCGTGTGCATATCATGAATACATGAGACTTTTATCTCCTAGGTCTGACAAGCATTTTTATCGAGTCTCCGAAATGACCCTATAATAAAAAAACAATTTCAGACCACTTGCCTGTCACTACAATATGCCACATAAAGATGCTCTATAAATTGCATGGGGCTGACTTTATGGGTTGTCCGATGGAAGAAAAAAAAACATTTCTAAATTGTAGAGGCACTTCCTTGTAAGTAGGGTTCACACATCCGTAAGTCAAAGGCTTAGTACGTACCGGATGTGGCTCTCCTGACCCAAGCTTGACCGTTTCATACAGGACTATGGGGGCCGATGAGTTCAATTCACAATCTGGGACACACTGATGTGTGATTGCGGCCTTAAAGAGGTCGTCTACTACTTTTTTCATTGATGGTCTAACCCAGTGTTTCCCAAATTCCAGTCCCCATGGCTCCGAACAAGTCATGTTTTCAGGATTTCCTTACTATTGAACAGGTGATGGAATCATTATCAAGGCATCACCGAGGACTGGAGTTTGCGAACCACTGGTCTAACCGTAGGTATAGTCATCAACGTCTCTTCAGCTGGGGTCCGACACGCCGCACCTCTGCCAATCAACTGTTCTTGGTGCCAGCAGCAGTAGCTGGAAATACTCAGTTCCAGGGGCTACTCAGTCTTCTGATAACGGCCGTGTACTGCACATCTGCCTTCCATTGCTTTGAATGGGAGTCGGATGTGCAGATCCTGGAAGCAGCCGCTACCAGAAGACAGGGCAACTCAAGATCTCAGTATTTCCTGCTGCCGGCTGCTGCACTAAAGACACCTGAGGACTGACACCCGGCACCCCTGTCAATCAGACATTGATGACCTATCCTAAGGATAGGCCATCAATGTAAAAGTAGTGGATAACCCCTTTAAAATAGAGTTGGATGCTCAAACGCCGCCCCATTCGTTCTTTAAAAGGCTGCTACAAAAAGTGTAGCACAGCGCTCTAGCAGTCCCATTGAGAATGATTGGCGCAGCGGTCGCGCTTGTGCACTGCCTCTCCTTTATAACAGAGATGGAAGTTTCTGTCCCCTTTGTCTATCAGCCGTCGGACCCTGCCGATCTAGACATTATTACTAGTGATGAGCGGATAGTACCGTGCTTGATACTAGGAACAAAGCAGTTGGACGTTCGGATGGGCGCGACTTGAGTACCGGAGCATAATGAAAGTTAATGGGGGCCTCCAGCATTTTTCCGGAAGATTTTCCGGAAAAATGGTGTAATTTCCCATTGATTTTGATTATACTCGGGTAATCTAATTTTGCCCGTGCAAGCATCCAACTGCTGGTTACAAGTACCGAGCACCCGAGCATGGTAGTGCTCGCTTATCACTAGTTACGAGTACTGAGCACCCGAGCTTGCTAGTGCCCGCTCATCACTAGTTACGAGTACTGAGCACCCGAGCTTGGTAGTGCCCGCTCATCACTAGTTACCAGTACTGAGCACCCGAGCTTGGTAGTGCCCGCTCATCACTAGTTACGAGTACTGAGCACCCGAGCTTGGTAGTGCCCGCTCATCACTAGTTACGAGTACTGAGCACCCGAGCTTGGTAGTGCCCGCTCATCACTAGTTACGAGTACTGAGCACCCGAGCTTGGTAGTGCTCGCTCATCACTAGTTACGAGTACTGAGCACCCGAGCATGGTAGTGCTCGCTTATCACTAGTTACGAGTACTGAGCACCCGAGCTTGGTAGTGCCCGCTCATCACTAGTTACCAGTACTGAGCACCCGAGCTTGGTAGTGCCCGCTCATCACTAGTTACGAGTACTGAGCACCCGAGCTTGGTAGTGCCCGCTCATCACTAGTTACGAGTACTGAGCACCCGAGCTTGGTAGTGCTCGCTCATCACTAGTTACGAGTACTGAGCACCTGAGCATGGTAGTGCCCGCTCATCACTAGTTACGAGTACTGAGCACCCGAGCTTGGTAGTGCCCGCTCATCACTGGGTATTACCTCTCCTATGTATTGGTGATAAAAAAAATTTCCACCGGACAAAGATGAGTCAACCATTTTTTTTTTTTATGCTTCAGAACAGAAATCTCCCAGCATTGCTGGATCCGGATTGCTGATATCCATTCTGACCAGTGGTCTTTGTACATCGCCATTGTCTGTGTGTAAGATAGAAGTGCTTCCGATAACCACAAATTATACAACACCCTCGGTTCTTTCACTTAGCATTTTAGCAAGGACCTAGCTGATAAAACCAGCCAATACCATCTGATGTGACCAAGCGGCACTGCAGGTAAATATCCGGTGCTCCCTGTGATGATACTTATGGTGTTTACCTTCCCTCCATAGGAGAGCAGGCAAGAACCTTCTTCTTACAATCGGGGCTACCGCCGGCTGTCCTAGCGGAAATATGGTAAGATTTATTTTTTTTGTTCATTTTCGATCACCCCACTGACAATAAGGCGATATTGGTAATGTAATGTTTGGTTGTTTATGATTTGCGGTATGATGACCTCATTACAGGACATTATACACATCAGTCATAGTTATGGGCAATCAGGAATGATTACCTGCAAAATTGTCACTATGAAAGCTATTGCCGATCGGGAGCAGCGTCGTGTTGTTCTAACAAGACTTGTCAGAGTCCGGAAGTGTTGTCATAAGACCGTCAGGTAAAGCAACTGCAGCCTTAATCTTTCACGACCTTCAGATTTTTGTTTTTTTTCCTTTCTTCTTTTCAACAGCCTTATTTTCATTTTTTATTTTTCCTTAGAGCTAGCCATAAGACTTTTGTTGTTTTTTTTTTTTTTTTATGGGGAGTTGTAGCCTTGAATAAAATCATTTATTTTACCATATAATATCCTGAGAAAAGGGGGAAGCAACATTCCAATTGTAATGTTTTGGTAAGGGGGGGAGGGGGGTTCTCCCTTTCTGTACTACTGTATAGAGTAATTGACAATTTCCTATAAAGCTATGTGCTCCACAAGAAAACTAAAATGCCAAAAATGCGAAAGCGCTGACATGTTTAATCCATCAGCTCCCTACCATCAAGTCATCGGGAATGGGTGTAGGTGCTTCGCGAGCCTCTGCACAAGTGGTCTGACAACCTGTACATTTAATGCTGCTGTGAGTGATTGATAGTTGCATTTAAATGGTTAAACAGTAGTTATCAGAGCAGGCACCAGTGTCACACCAGTAATGATTAGGTAGTAGAGACAAGTGTGCACCTGAGTATTCACTAGGCTAATCCCTGTTCCCAAGATTACCCCTAAAGGTGGAGATGTCTGGGTCTCATGCCTGGCTAACGTCCTGGAAACAACTCACCTAAATGTCCCCTCCGTCGGGTGCGGAAAGGGGCAGGAGAGCAAGGGAACACAGGAAAGGCAATATTTATGACAGGGCTCCAAGATCTTCTCTATTTGGAAGCTGCCCTGCTGCTAAAGGAATAAACCCCTCTGCTAAGAAGAGGAGAGCTCCCTCACCGTGGTCAGAATAGAAAAATCTATATCTGGCATGGAGTGAAGTCAGGGGTGGGTAGATATAGCGGAATGGAGAGGTAATCACAAACTGCAGCTGAAATGAAGGCCAAAGCCAGCAGCGAAAGGGTTCTTAACCCATCAGCATAGCAGAAACAGTACATCCGCAAACAGTTAGAGCTTAACAGAAGGCTTGCTGTCATTTAAACGCTGAGACCTCCTGACCCCAGGTCCCCCAGAGGTGACATCAGGACACGACACTCGCACATGACAACCAGTCGCTGCTATTATAGGCAGATGGTGGCTGTATAACACATCCAACATCTGCTTGGGTTGGAGCGGGCTCAGCTCCACACACCCCACATGTGACCTGTGATATAAATATGTCACATGTCCTTAAGTGATTACAACAAATGTTTTGGTCTGAAAATGATCTGATATTCTTTAAAAAAAAAACAAAAAAAAAAACAATTAATCCTGAAATCTTGCAGTCTTCTCTCTCTCCTGTTCTATAGAGATAATTTCTCATTACCCCGCTCAAGACAATGATACCAATATATTGTTCACTCATGATCTGCCGCCATTCATCATAATGATGGACACATCTCGCCTCCTCCTCCTCCCTGCAGAATGACCTCTGCACAGGTCACAGAGCATGCTCACGATAGAAGTCAATGTGTCATCTCTAGGCTGTTATTTATAAAACAAATGTCTAGATGCTGAGGTAAAATAGTCGACCACCAGACAGAAAATATAAAAAAAAAATCTGTAGTCATAAAATAAAAAATAGATTAAATAGAGACAAACCTTCACCAGGCTGTTGCCCAGGATCATATACGATATGTAATGCATTTAGAAAGTTTTCCAGCCTATTCTCTATATGTACATGCATAAACTGTAAACTAGTGGCTAAAGGTGGACATATTTTATTTTGGACCGTCTTTTGGTTTTAGTAGAAAACGTTGAAGCAAATTTGCAAAAATTAACTTTTCTGTTTACAGTGCCTGAGCAGACCAGTGTGTCTCCATGGCAACAGACTACAAACAAACCCGGCGTAGTCTGACCCGGCCGTCATATTATTTGTTAATCCCCGTTCTGCTATTTTACCGATATCAGAAGAGGGGAAGCAGGAACCTCAGTGAGGCGTGAATGAAACATTACATTGGGACGGTTTGTAGTGTGTAAACCTCAACATGCATAAGTCTGCATTGGGGCTGTATTTTGTTCCTGCCCCGTATGCTCCCTATATGCTCAGTATCTTGTCCATTGTAGTCAATGAAGCACAGAGCATTACTCTTCTTTGCATGGAGTAGGGCTACATTCACACTGTGACGTTTTCCTTTCCTTTTCGTATATACATCGGAAGGTTCCCAACACATATCAAATGTATCAGTAAACCCCATTTTCCCAGCCAAGTCCAAAGGGCTCTCCTTCTGGGCTCAGTTGGTCTGATATATGTCAGTATCCATTTTTTTAGCTGTATGAAATAGCGCTATTCAATAGAGAGGCATTTTGCTACTTAAAAAACTTTCTGGATTTTACATATTTTTTTTTTTTTTATATAAAGGGAATGCGCCATCAGTAAATCTATCTATCCTGCAATTTCATATTGGCCCCTATGCCTAATACTAAACTCATACTTTCAGTTCTGTGCAGATGGCTTTTGAGCAGCATCACTTTCATCATGTGCTGTATTACAATGACCCATGTCACCACCTCTATATAAAATGGATAACCCAATATCCACCATTCACAATAGGCAATGTCACAGCTCACCTCCTCGTGTACAATGACTGATAATATCTCTATATAAAGTAGACAACACAAGATCCACCATTCACACTAGGCAAGTCACAGCTCACCTCTTCCCCTTCCTGTACAATGACTGATAATACCTCTATATACAGTAGATAACACCGGATCCACCATTCACAATAGGTGATGTCACAGCTCACCTCCTCCTGTACAATGACTGATAATACCTCTATATACAGTAGATAACACAGGATCCACCATTCACAATAGGTGATGTCACAGCTCACCTCCTCCTGTACAATGACTGATAATACCTCTATATACAGTAGATAACACAGGATCCTCCATTCACAATAGGTGATATCACAGCTCAACTCCTCTTCCTCTTGTACAGTGACTGATAACATTTCTATATACAGTGTATAACACAGGAACTACCATTCACAATAGGTGATGTCACAGCTCACCTCCTCCTCCTCCTGTACAGTGTCGGTGTACTGCTGTGACTTTTTCCCAGGAATTCTCCAGTGTACATTGCGAGTGTTGTGTAACTTCCCTCCCAGGCAGAAGTGTGAATTCCGGTATTTACATGATGACTCTTCGCTTGTCACGAGCAGTGATGGAGGTTACGTGTTAATGATTTGTCTTCTACTTAATGTCTTGGAAGGAGCCTGTCCGACCTGAACAAAGATGGGAAAATGGACCAGCTGGAGTTCTCCATCGCAATGAAGCTGATCAAACTGAAGCTGCAGGGTCAGACGTTGCCAATGATCCTCCCGCCAGTCATGAAGCAGCCGCCAGTCTTCTCGCCATTAATGTCTTCCCGCTTTGGTGTGTTTTCTGTGCTCAGGATCCCCTGATGTTATGTCTGTTTATTTTCCTAGAATTTGTTTTTTCTCTATTCTCCATACATGCTTCATGGTATAGAGCAAATGGGGCGAAGCAGTACGAAATATGGTTAGGTGAGAATATGGCACATGGAGTTACCTAAAGCCACTTATTGGCGGCAGTTACATTGGCTAACCTACAAAAGGACCAGCATCTTGGTTGTACTCTCCACCACAAGCAGCCATAACTTTGTAGTGGCACCATTGGAGGAGCGCAGGGGCACTGAATCTTGCCGGATCCCGCCATCCGAACAGCTTCTGAGCAGCGCTTACAAACTTCATAGAAAAGAAGTTGTAAGCACGGTGCTTTTCAACAGTGCAAAAATGGTTACAATTTTTGAAGCCAATGAGACAACCCCTTTAAGGTCTGAAACAAACGGCATGAAAATCTGTGTTTTTATATATATATATATATATATATATATATATATACATATATATATATATATATATATATATATATATATATATATATATATACACAAGTGGAGTGAGATAAAACATCGCATTCCACTCGGACCAATATTAGCCTGTGTGCCAGCACCCATGAGCGATTTATTTTCTCAGCCCTAATCGGACCGATAAAACAATCGCAGCATGCTGCGGGTGCAATGTGATCCTTTTTCCTCTTGCACCCATTCAAGTGTATGGGGCGAGAGAAAAATCACACTGCACTTGCAGTACACCAGTGTACTGCGAGTGTAGGGCGAGAATGGCAATAGCCGGCTACAGAGGAGAGAGGGAGATAAATCCCTCCCTCACCTCCGCAGTGCCATCCCTCCCCTCCTCAGAGCCGGCCTGCTCCCTGCAGCTGAGGTCCGATCGCATTATCAGACCTCAGTCGCAGTGACACTCGCATGACACTCGGCTTCTGCTGTGCTGCCAGCGTGAGCCGAGTGTCATGCAAGTGTCACGGGCGGAGGAGGGGACGCTGCGCTCACCCACTGCTCGGGTCCGGCTGCTGCTGCTGCTCGGTGGTGGCTCGAGCGATGGGCCAGATCCCGGGGACTCGAGCGGCGCTCCTCGCCCGTGAGTGAAAGGGGGTGGTTTGGTTTAGGGATATTGTCCGTGACGCCACCCACGGTTGTGGTGAGGTTGTGACACCACCGCTGCTCTGGACGGGGATCCCGGGAGCGATGACAGGGAGCAGCTTGGATGTTATTTCTCCCCTCCATGGGTAAGGGGGATTGGTTGTCCCGGGGCCCGGTGAGGGGTAGGGGTGCAGGCGGGTTACGGGGCCTGGTGGGGTGCAGGGTCGCGGGGGCAGCACTGTGCCGCACGGTACGGTGGTACTCACTCAGCAAATGATCAATGCAAAGTCTCCGGTAAAACAAACGGCTGGATGGACGGGTCCCACAGACGGCTGCGGTAGCTCTCCCGGTAGGTTGATGGTGACTGCCTTTCCCTGCACCTGTGTTGTTTTTACGGTTCTAATGGCTTCCCACCGGTAACCCGCTCCCCAGCTTTGATGGATGCTGAGGGAGCCCCTTTTGCCCGCAGGCTCTGGCCCTGGGAACTGTAGCCTTGGCGGTGACTGTGTTTCCCTTTTCGGTGTGAGCTGTTGCCTTCAATCGGGTCTTGACTGCTGGGAACCCCGGAGGTTCCCTTCGCTAACGGATTTGACCATTTTTACGGCGACTCCTAGCCTGGTCGGGGTCCGTAAGCCCTGCCGAATGGTGCTGGCTTGTCTTTGCTCCCCGATCCGGTACCGGCGGGCCACCGCCCGTCCACGGTCCTTACGGTTCACTCCAATCAGCCTCTCCTGCAGACGGTCACCACCGTCTGCCAACCTTGCTGTATGTGCCCGGGCCACGCACCCGGACACGGTCAGTCTCCTCTACTACCACTTCACTTCACTCCTCAACTCAACTCCAAAACTAATCTGACTCCTTTTCCCGCCTCCAGGACTGTGAACTTCTCGGTCGGTGGGGCCAACCGTCTGGCCCACCCCCTGGTGTGGACAACAGCCCCTGGAGGGAGGCAACAAGGATTTGTGTTTGACCTTGATGTGCCTAGCCGGGGTGTGGGGTGTGTTGTTGTAGTACCTGTGACGTCCTGGCTTGTCCAGGGAGCCACACAAGAATCGCATTAGTCCCCCGTGTGGCCCCGGCCTAATACTCATTCTCTGTGTAAGGGTCTTGCGCATTGGATGACATTGATGAGTGTCTCATATAGTATACTGATATGATATATATCAGCGAGCAGGACCATTCCGCGTACTCTAGCTGGAGTGAGTAGTCGGTAAGTTACAGGTTAGCCTGCAGTTGCTCTCAGTCTGCTTCGCTCTGTGTGCTCTCTACCATGCTGCAGATAGGGGGCATCGTGTATAATTTCACAGATCCTGGAATGTCCCGATAGCATCTTTCCTAATCTAGATCCTTAGATGACCCGTGTCTTCAGCGTAATGTTGGTCCTTTTATGTTCTACGTTCAGGAATGGGAAGTATGCCAAACTTGTCCATGCCGCCATCTCTGCCCACGCTGTTACCCCTCGCACCCACCACTTCGTTGACTTCAATGAGTTCCCTGCCACCCATGCCTATGTCTCGTCCCCTGGTGCCTTCTGTCGGCTCATCATCAACATTGCCAAATGGATCGTCCTCCCTCCTGTCCTCTTTCACTGTGCCTTTGTCCTCAAGTAAGTGTCTGCAAGCTGTCTGCTTCTGTGGGCGACATATATACATGTATACGTGTATGTTATCAATTTTCTATGAAACTGAAAGTGACCATTATTAATATTAAGCAAAAAGATTATTGGTACCAAGGTCTGTGCTCTGTTTTTCTTTTACAGCCCCTCAAAGCCCCTCTATATTAAGAGCTGTATGCAGTAAACTGTATAGCTCCCCCTAGTGGTGGCTGATTCTGAGAGAAGGCGACGTCTTTTGTTTTTAAGGCTGTATGTGGAAAGTAGGGGATTTGGACACCCGGTATCCCTCCTTCCTGTTTCCATGGTCATCTTCATCATTACTTGTTATCACTTAAAGTTAAATAAAGGTGTGCGCAAAATTAATGGCCATTGATATCAATAAGATCCATTGGATGCCCATTCCAATCACAACTTGCCGTGGGAAAAAAAACTTTCAGCTCTCAGATTGAATGCACACAGACTTCATGGTCTGAGAACAGATCACAATGCACAGACTGGCCGCGGGTCTCCTGACCCAAATTTGTCAGCCTCATGGGCACTACTTATGCTGTCGAGTTTGTGTCATGGGACCTGTAATTAATTTTGTGCATCATGATCTGTACATCGCCTGCTAATCTCAGATGTGTTTGGACAAGGATTTTAAAGCAGATTTTGCTCCAAAATTCACATGAAAAAGCTTCATATACTGATGAATA
The DNA here is from genome assembly GCF_048569485.1 of Anomaloglossus baeobatrachus. Lineage (NCBI taxonomy): Eukaryota > Metazoa > Chordata > Amphibia > Anura > Aromobatidae > Anomaloglossus > Anomaloglossus baeobatrachus. The sequence continues at coordinate 648,639,117 of NC_134355.1, forward strand.
AGCTTCTTAAAGCGCACCAATCACCAGAATTTTCCTATATAATCTAAAGCCAGTCCTATACTGGCACTATCAGACTGAATCTATACATACCTTTTAGTGATCAGCTCGGATGTATAGGTTTTGAAACACAAGCAAGTAAAGTTTGTAAAATGAGCAGCTTTTTGAATGACAGCAGCTGCCGATCAGATAATAGCTGGGTGGGTATTAATAGTGATTCCCGCCCCCCTGCCTGTCCATCCGCCCCCTGTTATTTATGCTAATTCTTTTATAGAAACATTTCACTAAGTGACCAGAAGGACCTGTGCTGATGTCATACCCATGTGACCAGAAGGGGTGGGGCCTCAACCAACATAGCGGATACCAGGAAGTAACATTATTTTTCTGTTGGCTGAGGCCCCACCTTTTCTGTTTTATTTTGCGTTTTTTTTTTTGTTTTTTTTTAACTTTAGTTAGAGCTGCTGAGCTGCACTCCTGTTAATATATTTGGTGCATATTTGCCATTTGATTGTTAAAAAACAAAAAGAAATTTCCACTATAATTTACATCACTCTCTGGCAAAAATCATTGTATATTAAATATTTTGGGACACAGTTGACCACGTGCCATTCGATTAATTTTCAGCTGTTTTTCTTTTTTTTTTTTTTTTTCCTGTAGAAATGACCTTAAAACCCACAAATTCCCAAAATACAGGCATGATTTTGCCTTGTGTTTTTAGTGTGATTTTACACTTCACAATTGGAGAAAATCTGCAGAAGCGCAGTGTAACCATGTCCCAATTTTTCCACATTTATAGTACTCACAGATGCATGTCTTGTGTATTTTTCAGCGCTGCCTCACAACAGCTCGCTCTCATTAATGGCCGGAGGTTTCAGTAATGCCGGTATGCAGAAGGCTCAGTCCTTGATAGATCTGGGCTCTAGCAGGTAAGAGTTTCAGGGTCTTGCATGTGACTTAAATAAAAATAAAAAATAAATCTTTATATAGCGCTAACTTATTCCGCAGCGCTTTACATTCATCAGGAACACTGTCCCCATTGGGGCTCACAATCTAGAGTCCCTATCAGTATGTTTTTGGAGTGTGGGAGGAAACCGGAGAAGCCGGAGGAAACCCACGCAAACACGGGGACAACATACAAACTCCTTGCAGATGTTGTCCTTGGTGGCATTCGAACACAGGACCCCAGCGCTGCAAGACTGCAATGCTAACCACTGAGCCACCACAAGACTGCAGTGCTAACCAGTGAGCCACCATGCCGCCCCTTTGAAGGTATATAGAAAGCTGGGTCCAGAGGGGTTGTGCAGGGCTGCCATTTTGCTGGACTGGACAGGGTCTCATTTTGGTCAGGTATTGGCACCCATCCCTTTAAGGAATCTGATAGAGGAACCCCAAGAGCATAGACCCCCTGAACAAGCAGCTTTTATTACAAGGACGGTCATTCCCTAAATTTTCCTTAAGGCGTCCACAACTGGCTAAACGCCATCCCACAGCTTACCCCTTCCACCACGAAAATGGGCTATGTGCAGGGAACAGGACCGAGGGTTAGGGCTCATTCTTGTGCTTTCCATATGCAAATAGGGTGTACGGAGAGTGAACAAATAAAGTCAATATAGTAGTCACATGAGTGTATATTTACACACGGACCAGTGATCAGCTTGTAAAAAAAAAAAATCACATTATGCACTAATTTTAATTCATATTTTGGATCAGACACTTCCATTATAAGATGATAAACAGGAGGAGAGGGAATAAATGGTGCAAATATTTTCAAAAATGTGGAACAAAGGGGGTTCAAGGGGATATACATAAAACATGAAATGGTTAAAAACATACAAAAATAAGAACTGGGTATGGGCACGTAATACACATATTTTGCAAAGTTGTAATTGAGAAAAGTGGGTACACAGAAATTAATATAAATAGGTAAATGGTATGAAGGCTGCAGGCAGAATATTATATTAAAGTGTCAGTGCACATAATACCAGAATTTCTCAGACAATAGACAATAAGATGCCTGCATGCCAAATAGTATTTTAAAGTGTCACGTGCCTAAATAGCCTAACACACAAGGCATAATAGCCATCATTAAGTGCAGGTACCCACCAATAAAGTGCAATAGTGCAGATGTCAATGGCGGAGTTGGTGGGAACTTTCCGTCCTTGGATCTGGTCGTCTGGGCCTCCGCCATGGCACTGTGGCTAACCTCCCTAGATGTGGAAGGAAAAAAAAATTGACGAGAGATTTCAACGCAAGATTGTGCGGATGGTGGAAAAAAGAACCTCGACTAACATCCAAACAAGTTCAAGCTGCCCTGCAGTCCGAGGGTACAACAGTGTCAACCCGTACTAACCGTCAGCGTCTGAATGAAAAGGGACTGTATGGTAGGATACCCAGGAAGACCCCACTTCTTACCCCGAGACATAAAAAAGCCAGGCTGGATTTTGCCAAAACTTACCTGAGAAAGCCTAAAACATTTTGGAAGAATGTTCTCTGGTCAGATGAGACAAAAGTAGAGCTTTTTGGAAAAAGCCATCAACATAGAGTTTACAGGAAAAAAAAAAGAGGCATTCAAAGAAAAGAACACGGTCCCTACAGTCAAACATGGCGGAGGTTCCCTGATGTTTTGAGGTTGCTTTGCTGCCTCTGGCACTGGACTGCTTGACCGTGTGCATGGCATTATGAAGTCTGAAGACTACCAACAAATTTTGCAGCATAATGTAGGGCCCAGTGTGAGAAAGCTGGGTCTTCCTCAGAGGTCATGGGTCTTCCAGCAGGACAATGACCCAAAACACACTTCAAAAAGCACTAGAAAATGGTTTGATAGAAAGCAGTGGAGACTACTAAAGTGGCCAGCAATGAGTCCAGACCTGAATCCCATAGAACACCTGTGGAGAGATCACAAAATGGCAGTTTGGAGAAGGCCCCTTCACATCTCAGGGACCTGGAGCAGTTTGCCAAAGAAGAATGGTCTAAAATTCCTGCAGAGCATTGTAAGAAACTCATTGATGGTTACCGGAAGCGGTTGTTCGCAGTGATTTTGGCTAAAGGTTGTGCAACCAAGTATTAGGCTAAGGGTGCCAATACTTTTGTCTGGCACATTTTTGGAGTTTTGTGTGAAATGATCAATGATTTGATTTTTGTTTCATTCTCTTTTGTGTTTTTTTTCATTGCAAGCAAAAATAAATGAAGATAATACCAAATAATTTGTGATTGCAATCATTTTCAGGAAGAAACTGAGTATTATCTGACAGAATTGCAGGGGTGCCAATACTTTTGGCCAGCACTGTATGTCTACATGGAATTCGTGCTCACGGCATGTGACCTATTGGTGGCACTCTGACCGCAATAATGATTATTATGGCATTATGGAGTTTTGCTAACTTACTTCCATTATAAGTCTACTAGTGGCATGAAAATGGATCACGTGTGGGTTACCATTCATAAAGCATATGCTTATTTAAAGGGAACCTGTCAGGTGCAATATGCACCCAGAGTCATGAGCAGTTCTGGCTACATATTGCTAATCCCTACCTAACCGTCCTTGTATCTAGTAGCATAGATAAAAGGATCTGTAGAAAAAGTATTTCTAAAGATCTTTTATCTTATGCTAATGAGGTGTTACTTCCCCTAGCCAGTCGGCCCCATGGCATGTTAGTGCGCCCCTGCGGGCGTGCTAACATGCTAATAAATGCGCATCGACTCCGCACATGCCTCAGTCTACATGGCGGCCGGCGGAGGATGGATGCGCAATGCGCATGATCCGGAGTCCCCGTGACTTCCAATCATGCGCACTAAACTGATGCCGGGTGTAAGTTGAGGTACAGAGCGCATGACCGGAAGTGCTGAGATTCCTGATCATGCGCAGTGCACATCCATCCTCCGCCGGCCTCCATGAACAGTGGCCCACTAGCCAAAGGAAGTAATGCCTTTGAGACTAGTTCCTGGCCTCATTAGCATATAAGAAACAATCTTTAGAAATACTTTTTCTAAAGATCTCTTTATCTATGCTAGTGTATAAAGCGTGTGACTTTTCCTGCAGGAAATGTCTCCCCGTGTATTATTCGTCATCACAGTCACCGAGTGATCTTAACAGGTCTCATGTATTCATTGTCTGATATATTAATATCGGCACTGGTATACAGCTAATACGGCACCGTCTCTGAATATCCCAAAGGAAGACTCCATTAGCAGTCTTCACCCAAATTTCTCCCTTGAAAATCTTCTAAGAAGGAGCTACACTCGCTTGATGGCACTGAATACAACAATCACTGCTTGTCATCCTACAACTGCTGCCTGTATATCACCTAGATTCATTGGGGCCACATACAAGCCAGATAACATTTGGCCTAATGATGGTTTGGCGGTCGGCCACCTCTCCCTACTCCTCCTCCATACACCAGCGCTCGTTTTCGAGTGCTCTTGTGCGCTCGACTCCACTGGCTGCTTGTCTCGCCGACACCAAAAGGGATTTTCAGTCCGAAACTAAACCTCAAACCAGGAAATTTTGTAGAAATCCATTCTCTGATTACTAAAGTTGGCATTCACCTTAATCGGACATCCTCCTATCTATCATTACATAGTTATCAGACCACCTCATGTCATCGCTGATTGTTATGGATCCTCATTGGCCTCCCCAATTTCCTTTTAAGAATGCAAATGCAGCCCTTTTTTGTAGGGATGGTTTGGGTAAAAAGGGAGCACAGTCACATAGCCACTATAGCCATTCTTGACTATTCACTAGTGATTAGCAGTTACTACCGTGCTCAGGTGCGAATTACTCATAACAGGTAGTTGGAAGCTGGGACAGGGTTAACTCCTGTTCTTTTAGAAAAATGCTCGAGTTCCCCATTGACTACCATTCGTCGTGCCTGTCCAAGCTTACAGCTACTTGTTACAAGTACCGAGCACTGGAGCATGGTAGTGCCCGCTCATCACTAGTTACGAGTACTGAGCACCGGAGCATGGTAGTGCCCGCTCATCACTAGTTACCAGTACCGAGCACCCGAGCATGGTAGTGCCCGATCATCACTAGTTACCAGTACCGAGCATGGTAGTGCTCGCTCATCACTAGTTACCAGTACTGAGCACCTGAGCATGGTAGTGCCCGCTCATCTCTAGTTACCAGTGCTGAGCACCCGAGCATGGTAGTGCCCGCTCATCACTAGTTACAGGTACTGAGCACCTGAGCATGGTAGTGCCCGCTCATCACTAGTTACCAGTACCGAGCATGGTAGTGCCCGCTCATCACTAGTTACAGGTACTGAGCACCTGAGCATGGTAGTGCCCGCTCATCACTAGTTACCAGTACCGAGCATGGTAGTGCCCGCTCATCACTAGTTACAAGTACTGAGCACCTGAGCATGGTAGTGCCCGCTCATCACTAGTTACTAGTACAGAGCACCTGAGCATGGTAGTGCCCGCTCATCACTAGTTACAAGTACTGAGCACCTGAGCACTACCATGAGCACGCTCATCATTACTGTTCACATGTGCTCTTACAGGGTTTGTTTTCTACATCTAAGTTAAACAGCACCAAGGACATTGCTTCTTTTGCTTTTGAATACAGCATAAAGACCTCATTTCTTTTCTGTGGTCAAACATCTAATTATTTAGTATAGAATTAAGTACATGTGACGTGTCCTTTAAAATTAGAGTTGTAGGTGTCCGTAATGAAAATTTAATATTTTGTTTTTTTCCTTTTAAGTTCCAATTCCTCTTCTACAACATCACTGACGGGTAACTCGCCGAAAGCTAGCACCCAGGACTGGGCCGTGCCACAGGCCTCCAGGCTGAAGTACAGACAGAAGTTTAACAGCCTTGACAAAAACATGAGCGGCTACCTAACAGGTGAGTACATGGGCGGGTACACAGGTATTACATGGACTGGGTGGCACAACGCCACTCACTGCCCCTGAGTATAAAGCTGGTGTCACACATAGCGACAACGACGTCGCTGTTACGTCACCATTTTCTGTGACGTAACAGCGACCTTGTAAGTCGCTGTTATGATCGCTGCTTAGCTGTCAAACACAGCGACGCAGCAGCGATCATAACGTCGCTACATGTGCAGAGAGCAGGGAGCCGCGCACACTGCTTAGCGCTGGCTCCTTGCTCTCCTAGCTACAGTACACATAGGGTTAATTAACCCGATGTGTACTGCAGCTACATGTGCACAGAGCAGAGAGCAGGGAGCCGCGCACACTGCTTAGCGCTGGCTTTTTGCTCTCCTAGCTACAGTATACATAGGGTTAATTAACCCGATGTGTACTGCAGCTACATGTGCACAGAGCAGGAGCCGGCACTAGCAGCAAGAGCGGCGGAGGCTGGTAACGAAGGTAAATATTGGGTAACCAGGGAAAGGTCTTCCCTTGGTTACCCGATGTTTACAGTGGTTACAGCTTTCCGCAGCTGCCAGACGCCGGCTCCTGCTCCCTGCTCGCTTCATTTCGTCGCTGTCACACACAGCGATGTGTGCTTCACAGCGGGAGAGCGACGACCAAAAAATGAAGCAGGACATACAGCAACGACCGGCGACCTCACAGCAGGGGCCAGCTCGTTGCTGGATGTCACACACAGCGACAGCGACGGGACGTCGCTGCAACGTCACAGAAAATGGTGACGTAGCAGCGACGTCGTCGTCGCTGTGTGTGACACCACCTTAACACCTTTATCGGCCTCAATCGTTCCCTCCAGTTCTGATCTCTTTGGCTTCGGTGACGGACGCGGACTGGAACGGTGTGTTGTAGAAAGTGGCACAATTTACAAGATGGTATTGCTGTGTTTGCAATGCAATTTTCACCCCAATTAATTTTATGCTACACTATGAATCCAAAGCATTTGAGCTCTTCTTTTGAAGGGTGAAAAGAAGGATCAGGCTGTGTGATGTTTACATGCCCAATCCTTTTGTTCTCCCAGGAGATATGATGGTAATGGAGATGTCTGCAACATTTTTTTTTCATTTTCACCTTTGTGCAAATAAAAACACTCTGTCAATCCAAGCGTGAATGAGTATAAAGAGTGGTGGGAGCTTTTGTCTGACGTGTATAGCCAAGAAAGGGTATGTGCGCACACTACGGTTTTGTTTTTCCAGCGAAAAACGCACCCTCTGGCCAAAAAAACGCATCAAAAATCGCATGTGTTTTCGGTGTGTTTTTGCCCATACTTTTTTTTAACATGGTGAATGGCAAAACACAGGAAAGAAGTGACATGTTTTTTTTTTTTTTTTTCTGCAACCAAAACTGCAGGCAAAAAAGAAGCAACGTGCGCACAGCGTTTCACATATCTCATAGACTTTGCTGGAGAAGGTCACACATGCAGTTTAGGACCACAAACTGCACCCAAAAAAGCAGAAAAAAAAAAAGCAGCACAATGCCTTCAAAGGGGTTTTCTCCATTTGGAAAAGTTTTTCCATTAAGCTCCATAGGTTCTAAAAAATACCTCACAAACTGAGCTTTAGTCACACTCCCCAGATCCAGCGCTCTGCTGCTGCTCTCGGTGTCTGTTATGGTCTGCAGCGCTGACATCACATAAACAGCGCTGCAGACAATAACTAAGGGCAGATGCTACTAGTTTATAAAGCATGAGCTCACTGATTGGCTGCAGCGCTGACATCACATCAACAGCACTGCAGACAATAAGTAAGGGCAGATGCTACTAGCTTATACAGCATGAGCTCACTGATTGGCTGCAGTGCTGACATCACATAAACAGCACTGCAGACAATAACTAAGGGCAGATGCTACTAGTTTATACAGCATGAGCTCACTGATTGGTTGCAGCGCTGTTGATGTGATAGCTGCAGTGCTGACATCACATAAATAGCACTGCAGACAATAACTAAGGGCAGATGCTACTAGTTTATACAGCATGAGCTCACTGATTGGCTGCAGCGCTGTTGATGTGATAGATGCTTGGAGTAGCATGAGTGGCAGAGACTCAGCACTGGACCTGGGAAGGGGGAGCATGTCACTTTGCTTTATTCTTTTACTACTAATTTAAGCTTATGCGAAAAACCTTTCTGAAAGAGGGACAAACTCTTAGGCTATGTGCGCACGTTGCGTATTTGCATGCAGTTACGCTGCGATCTGCATCGCAGCGTAACTGCATGCGTCCTGCGTCCCCGGCACAATCTATGAAGATTATGCAGGAGACGTGCGCACGTGGCGTATTAGAGCGCAACTCTTCGGCTGCTGCCCGAAGTGCGCGTTCTAAGAAGTGACATGTCACTTCTCTCCTGCGCTCTGCATGCAGTCCCTGCTCTGTCTATGGGAGAGGCTGCACTCAGAGCGCATGGCATCGTCTTTTTTTTTTCGTTACGGACTGTTTCTACAGTGATTTGAAGCGCACATGTGCTGTTCAAATTGCTGCAGAAATTTCTGCAGGGCCAGTAGGCAACGTGCGCACATAGCCTTAAAGATCGAGTTTAGACACAACAGTCTCTGCTTTTTAATGACCGCCGATCGGCTATATAATGATCATTTATTGGCATCTTCAGACAAGTCTTATCGAATGATCCTTTCATAGTGTTATGTGCCCAGCACATCCTCTGTTTGTTTATACATGATAATGTGCTGCCAAGGACTATGAGTTTTAAGCTGGCTTAAGGGTACCGTCACACTTAAGCGACGCTCCAGCGATCCCACCAGCAATCTGACCTGGTCAGGATCGCTGGTGCGTCGCTACATGGTCGCTAGTGAGCTGTCAAACAGGCAGATCTCACCAGCGACCAGTGACCAGCCCCCAGCCAGCAGCGATGCGTGGAAGCGACGCTGCACTTGGTAACTAAGGTAAATATCGGGTAACCAAGTGCTTGGTTACCCAATATTTACCTTGGTTACCAGCGAAACACCGCTTAGCGCTGTCTCCCTGCACTCGTAGCCAGAGTACACATCGGGTTAATAAGCAAACGGCTTTGCTTATTTACCCGATGTGTACTCCGGCTACGTGTGCATGGAGCAGGGAGGCGGCACTGGCAGCGTGAGAGCGGCGGACGCTAGTAACCAAGGTAAATATCGGGTAACCAAGCAAAGCACTTCGCTTGGTTACCCAATATTTACCTTGGTTACAGCTTACCGCAGGCTGCCAGACGCCGGCTCCTGCTCCCTGCACATTCAGATCGTTGCTCTCTCGCTGTCAAACACAGCGATGTGTGCTTCACAGCGGGAGAGCAACGTCCAAAGAATGAACCAGCACTGTGTGTAACGAGCAGCGATCTCACAGCAGGGGCCAGATCGCTGCTCAGTGTCACACACAGCGAGATCGCTGATGAGGTCACTGCTGCGTCACAAAAACCGTGACTCAGCAGCGATCTCGATGTGTGTGAAGCACCCCGAAGTCATCTCACCCGACAAACAATAGTCTTGCTGATTTAGCGGTGTTCGCCAGCCTGTCTAGACAGGGATGATAGCTGTGAATAAGCATTCCTAACTTCCTATGAATGCTTGTTTCACAAATCTTGGCCAGACTGACTAGGCCTTTACCGCTTTCTGGTGACGAGTTGTTCTCTGACCTTTCTGTGTCACTGTCATTCAAAGTGTGACGTTATATAATGGCTGTAATATTCGTCATCTGCATCAGTCAGTGTAATGCAGCTTTTATTTTCAGGGTCTCAGGTGAAGACGTCCCTGGTGCAGTCCAGCCTCTCCCACACTCAGCTGGCTACTATATGGTAAGATACATGACCACCATCATGCCCAACACACACAGCATCGCCCCAAGCACTGGGGAAGGAGTCCGGACAGGGGAAAAGGAGTCCACTAGGCGGCTCTCTACATCTTTGCATAGCTCATCTCGTCTTGATTGACAGGTCTCTCCCTACTTTTCTATAGGAAGTGACCTGTCAATCAGACCGGCTGGTAGAAAGTAGTCCAGCAGACTCCTCTCTCCACACATTTTCACGGTTACATAATCTGGTTTGGAAAAAAAGACACAGATCCACCATATTCTGTCTCTCTCAGGCAATTCTATATTATTTAGCACTAGATTTACACCATGCGGTATAGCATTTCACAATCTGACTGCTCTAACTGTAAAGAATCCTTTCTTGTATAGATGTCTAAAGTATTCGCCTCCCTGTCACCTGTCATGCCTCCCTATTACCTGTACCTAAATATGGATGGTCCCTGTCACCTGTCATACCTCCCTATTACCTGTACCTAAATATGGATGGTCCCTGTCACCTGTCATACCTCTCTATTACCTGTACCTAAATATGGATGGTCCCTGTCACCTGTCATACCTCCCTATTACCTGTACCTAAATATGGATGATCCTGTCACCTGTCATGCCTCCCTATTACCTGTACCTAAATATGGATGATCCTGTCACCTGTCATGCCTCCCTATTACCTGTACCTAAATATGGATGGTCCCTGTCACCTGTCATACCTACCTATTACCTGTACCTAAATATGGATGGTCCCTGTCACCTGTCATACCTCCCTATTACCTGTACCTAAATATGGATGGTCCCTGTCACCTGTCATACCTCTCTATTACCTGTACCTAAATATGGATGGTCCCTGTCACCTGTCATACCTCCCTATTACCTGTACCTAAATATGGATGATCCCCGTCACCTGTCATGCCTCCCTATTACCTGTACCTAAATATGGATGGTCCCTGTCACCTGTCATACCTACCTATTACCTGTACCTAAATATGGATGGTCCCTGTCACCTGTCATACCTCTCTATTACCTGTACCTAAATATGGATGGTCCCTGTCACCTGTCATACCTCCCTATTACCTGTACCTAAATATGGATGATCCTGTCACCTGTCATGCCTCCCTATTACCTGTACCTATATATGGATGATCCTGTCACCTGTCATACCTCCCTATTACCTGTACCTAAATATGGATGGTCCCTGTCACCTGTCATACCTCCCTATTACCTGTACCTATATATGGATGGTCCCCGTCACCTGTCATACCTCCCTATTACCTGTACCTATATATGGATGATCCTGTCACCTGTCATACCTCCCTATTACCTGTACCTATATATGGATGGTCCTGTCACCTGTCATACCTCCCTATTACCTGTACCTATATATGGATGATCCTGTCACCTGTCATACCTCCCTATTACCTGTACCTATATATGGATGGTCCCTGTCACCTGTCATACCTCCCTATTACCTGTACCTATATATGGATGGTCCTGTCACCTGTCATACCTCCCTATTACCTGTACCTATATATGGATGGTCCTGTCACCTGTCATACCTCCCTATTACCTGTACCTATATATGGATGGTCCTGTCACCTGTCATACCTCCCTATTACCTGTACCTATATATGGATGGTCCCTGTCACCTGTCATACCTCCCTATTACCTGTACCTATATATGGATGGTCCTGTCACCTGTCATACCTCCCTATTACCTGTACCTATATATGGATGGTCCTGTCACCTGTCATACCTCCCTATTACCTGTACCTATATATGGATGGTCCCCGTCACCTGTCATACCTCCCTATTACCTGTACCTATATATGGATGGTCCTGTCACCTGTCATACCTCCCTATTACCTGTACCTATATATGGATGGTCCTGTCACCTGTCATACCTCCCTATTATCTCTACGTACCATTTGCAGATCAGTAACATGTCTATACATCCTGTGATTTCATCACTCCATGACTTCCTTCTCGATCTGGCAATTTTACCGTTGAGGAGTGTATGTTTTCTCTGAAATAACTTTATGCAATGAGGGAGTCTGTCTATATCTCATGCCGACTTTGGCTCAGGGGGGCATGAAACTTGTGAAGGGCTCCTGTACACCTCCTGGTATATGTATGATGTGTACAAGGCTCCTGTACACCTCCTGGTATATGTATGATATGTACAAGGCTCCTGTACACCTCCTGGTATATGTATGATATGTACAAGGCTCCTGTACACCTCCTGGTATATGTATGATATGTATGTACAGGGCTCCTGTACACCTCCTGGTATATGTATGATATGTATGTACAAGGCTCCCGTACTCCTCCTGGTATATGTATGATGTGTATATACAAGGCTCCCGTACTCCTCCTGGTATATGTATGATATGTATGTACAAGGCTCCCGTACTCCTCCTGGTATATGTATGATATGTATGTACAAGGCTCCTGTACTCCTCCGGGTATATGTATGATATGTATGTACAAGGCTCCCGTACTCCTCCTGGTATATGTATGATGTGTATGTACAAGGCTCCCGTACTCCTCCTGGTATATGTATGATATGTATCTACAAGGCTCCCGTACTCCTCCTGGTATATGTATGATATGTATGTACAAGACTCCCGTACTCCTCCGGGTATATGTATGATGTCCATGTACAAGGCTCCCGTACTCCTCCTGGTATATGTATGATGTGTATATACAAGGCTCCCGTACTCCTCCTGGTATATGTATGATGTGTATATACAAGGCTCCCGTACTCCTCCTGGTATATGTATGATGTGTATATACAAGGCTCCCGTACTCCTCCTGGTATATGTATGATGTGTATGTACAAGGCTCCCGTACTCCTCCTGGTATATGTATGATATGTATGTACAAGGCTCCCGTACTCCTCCTGGTATATGTATGATATGTATGTACAAGGCTCCCGTACTCCTCCTGGTATATATATATGATATGTATATACAAGGCTCCCGTACTCCTCCTGGTATATGTATGATATATATGTACAAGGCTCCCGTACTCCTCCTGGTATATGTATGATGTGTATATACAAGGCTCCCGTACTCCTCCTGGTATATGTATGATATGTATGTACAAGGCTCCCGTACTCCTCCTGGTATATGTATGATATGTATGTACAAGGCTCCCGTACTCCTCCGGGTATATGTATGATATGTATGTACAAGGCTCCCGTACTCCTCCTGGTATATGTATGATGTGTATGTACAAGGCTCCCGTACTCTTCCGGGTATATGTATGATATGTATGTACAAGACTCCCGTACTCCTCCGGGTATATGTATGATGTGCATGTACAAGGCTCCCGTACTCCTCCTGGTATATGTATGATGTGTATATACAAGGCTCCCGTACTCCTCCTGGTATATGTATGATGTGTATATACAAGGCTCCCGTACTCCTCCTGGTATATGTATGATGTGTATGTACAAAGCTCCCGTACTCCTCCTGGTATATGTATGATATGTATGTACAAGGCTCCCGTACTCCTCCTGGTATATGTATGATATGTATGTACAAGGCTCCCGTACTCCTCCTGGTATATATATGATATGTATATACAAGGCTCCCGTACTCCTCCTGGTATATGTATGATATATATGTACAAGGCTCCCGTACTCCTCCTGGTATATGTATGATATATATGTACAAGGCTCCCGTACTCCTCCTGGTATATGTATGATGTGTATGTACAAGGCTCCCGTACTCCTCCTGGTATATGTATGATATGTATGTACAAGGCTCCCGTACTCCTCCTGGTATATGTATGATATATATGTACAAGGCTCCCGTACTCCTCCTGGTGTATGTATGGTATGTATGTACAAGGCTCCCGTACTCCTCCGGGTATATGTATGATATGTATGTACAAGGCTCCCGTACTCCTCCTGGTATATGTATGATATGTATGTACAAGGCTCCTGTACACCTCTGGGTATATGTATGATGTGTATGTACAAGGCTCCCGTACTCCTCCTGGTATATATATGATATGTATATACAAGGCTCCCGTACTCCTCCTGGTATATGTATGATATGTATGTACAAGGCTCCCGTACTCCTCCTGGTATATGTATGATATGTATGTACAAGGCTCCCGTACTCCTCCGGGTATATGTATGATATGTATGTACAAGGCTCCCGTACTCCTCCGGGTATATGTATGATATGTATGTACAAGGCTCCCGTACTCCTCCGGGTATATGTATGATATGTATCTACAAGGCTCCCGTACTCCTCCTGGTATATGTATGATATGTATGTACAAGGCTCCCGTACTCCTCCGGGTATATGTATGATATGTATGTACAAGGCTCCCGTACTCCTCCGGGTATATGTATGATATGTATGTACAAGGCTCCCGTACTCCTCCGGGTATATGTATGATATGTATGTACAAGGCTCCCGTACTCCTCCGGGTATATGTATGATATGTATGTACAAGGCTCCCGTACTCCTCCGGGTATATGTATGATATGTATGTACAAGGCTCCCGTACTCCTCCGGGTATATGTATGATATGTATGTACAAGGCTCCCGTACTCCTCCGGGTATATGTATGATATGTATGTACAGGGCTCCCGTACTCCTCCGGGTATATGTATGATATGTATGTACAAGGCTCCCGTACTCCTCCGTGTATATGTATGTACAGGGCTCCCGTACTCCTCCTGGTATATGTATGATATGTTTGTACAAGGCTCTAATTTTTGTCCTTTATGACTGACTCGCGCGTCTCCTATAGTACAAATACAGTTTTGCATGAATTGGAATACATTTCCATAGGATAATCTTCCCCATAACAGAAGAGTATGACTTGGCTTGTTGCATAGCCCCCCTGTAGAGGTGGAGGGCGCGGTGGGGGGAGCAGATATTGGAGCAGCCACATTGTGCAAGGAAACAAACCCCAGTCATAAGACCGGACATGACCCGGCAGAGTCTTGTGCACTGCGAGGCTTGATTAGAAAGAAAGGAAGGAAGACAGAGGATGTTTCTGGAAATCCTCCGCTGTTCTGCGCTGTTCTGCGCTGTGATGTATAAGAAATCCATCTGACCTTTATCCTCACGTTCCTCCTCCTTGAGAACACGGCCAGGTTCCTGCAGCGTCTGCATAATGTTTGCTCTCGCTGCTTACTCTGCAAATGTTTCCCTTACGAAATGCCTTGTTTACTTTTAAGCACTAAGGTTTGAACCTAAAACCGTACCTGTCCCTTCATCTAAAAGCTTTAGAAAGCATGGCCTCGCCGTCACCAGCCTCCCACTACACGCTACAGCTGCTCATGGTGCATATACAGGTCTAATATATCCAGGTAGGTCCCTAATTCTCTTCCTCTATATTAGGCCGTCCACACTTTGAGTCGGTTGGATCCTTTTGATCTGCATTTCTGCCTGTACTATAGGTGCTGGAACATTCTTCTCCCTCACTTCCCAACATGCAGTGCTGCTTCCTTTCGCCTTAAAGTAAAAGCCTCAGTGCGATTTGAATCCCCATTTCCTGGATCGGGGCTATGACTCCCCTCCCCCCCCCCCCCCCCACACACACACACACACTTTCTGGAGTGGTGCGATGACACACACACACACACACACACACACACACACTTTCTGGAGTGGTGCGATGACACACACACACACACACACACTCACACTCTTTCTGGAGCAGTGCTCTGACCCAATTCCCACCCACTTTTCCCTACTTTCTGGAGCGAAGCTATGACCCCCCCCACATATACACACTTTCTGGAGTAGGGCTAGGACCCACTTCCCTCCCACTTTCTGGAGCGGGGCTAGGACCCCCCCCACACACACACACACACACTTTCTGGAGCAGAACTAGGACCCACCTCCCTCCCACTTTCTGGAGCGGGGCTAGGACCCACCTCCCTCCCACTTTCTGGAGCGGGGCTAGGACCCACCTCCCTCCCACTTTCTGGAGCGGGGCTAGGACCCCCCCCCACACACACACACACACACACACACACACACACACACACACACACACACACACTTTCTGGAGCAGAACTAGGACCCACCTCCCTCCCACTTTCTGCAGCGGGGCTAGGACCCACCTCCCTCCCACTTTCTGGAGTGGGGCTAGGACCCACCTCCCTCCCACTTTCTGGAGCGGGGCTAGGACCCACCTCCCTCCCACTTTCTGGGGCGGGGCTAGGACCCACCTCCCTCCCACTTTCTGGGGCGGGGCTAGGACCCACCTCCCTCCCACTTTCTGGAGTGGGGCTAGTACCCACCTCCCCCCACTTTCTGGAGCGGGGCTAGGACCCACCTCCCTCCCACTTTCTGGAGCGGGGCTAGGACCCACCTCCCTCCCACTTCCTGGAGTGGGGCTAGTACCCACCTCCCTCCCACTTTCTGGAGTGGGGCTAGTTCCCACCTCGCCCCACTTTCTGGAGCAGGGCTAGGACCCCCACATTCTTTCTGGAGCAGAACTAGGATACCCCACTTTCTGGAGTGTGCCTAGGACTCGCCTCTCCCCCCACTTTCTGGAGCGGGCCTAGGATCCCCCCCCCTTCACTTTATGGCGCGGGCCTAGGACCCCACCCCCACTTTATGGAGCGGGCCTAGGACTCCCCCCCCCCTTCCTCCCCACTTTATGGAGCATAGCTAGGACCCACCCCCCCCCCCCACTTCCTGTAATGCATCGCTGGGCCTTCTAGAGACTGATTACACCTGATATCAGGTAGTGTATGTCACTTGGCAGCTATTTTCTTTGGCTGAAGGGACATTAAGCATCCTTTTCAGATATGTAGGCCTGAGTATATGAGTGGCCTGATTGGAGCAAGCCCTTTCCTATATACCCCTTGCTGAGTATATACACTGATATGGGATATTCCATGTGAAGCATTTCTGTAGTAATGCTTCATCCTAATTTTCCTCTTATGTGATCGTAGGTCTCTCGCTGACATAGACAGAGATGGTAAACTGAAAGCGGACGAGTTTGTGCTGGCCATGCATTTAACAGATATGGCCAAAGCCGGCCAGCCGCTGCCCCTGACGCTGCCCTCAGAGCTGCTGCCACCATCATTTCGGTGAGTAATTGTGAAATCTTGTATTGGTTACCCCTGTACTGTACTCTACATACTATTCCAGGTTATACCTCCACTTTCTTAACAAAAAAGGGCAATTTTTAATAGGAATTATTTTTATTTTCTGCTGTTTAAATGGAATGTGTCACCAGGTTATTGCTCCACCATCTGAGAGCAGCATAATGTAGAGACAGAGACCCTGATTCCAGCGATGTGTCACTTACTGAGCTGTTTGTTGTCATTTTATTAAAATCATTGTTTACTCTGCTGCAGATCTAGCAGTTATACAGAGCTCATGAATATGCTGGACTTACCGGTCAGCGGCTAAGTAGTCCTCTGACTATCTCCCACTGATTAATCAGTGACTTTATAAAAGCTACACTAAGCAGCCCAGTAAGTGACACATCGCTGGAATTGGGATTTCTCCCATACATTATGCTGCTCTCAGATTAGGTGGCAAAAACCTGGTGCGGTGTCCCTTTAAGCCTGGGTGCTTCATAGATAGGTAGATGGATGGATAGTTTCTTCATCGTTCCTTATGGGAGACCCAGACCATGGGTGTATAGCTTCTGCCTCCGGAGGACACACAAAGTACTACACTAAAAGTGTAGCTCCTCCCTCCGAGCATATACACCCCCTGGATGACAAATCTAACCAGTTCAATGCTTTGTGTTCAGGAGGTCACACACACACATGCATTCTCTGAATTTTGATTTATGATTTCAAAGATTTGGAAGAAAAGCGGGTCCAGTCTGGACTCCCGGCATGTCCCTTCTCACCCCACTGTGTCGGCGGTGCTGTTAAGGTTGATTTTACAAGGCTGGAGCCTTCACATGCCGCGCTCCTTCACCATCCCCTGAGGCTCTGGCTTGAAGTGGGAGCCATCACGGTTCTCACTGCTTTGCAGGAGACCGGTCTCCATCCGCAGCCCTTTCAGGATCCTGCCGGACGGAGCGCTCACCCCCCAGGGACCTGGCACCTGCGTCTCACAAGCTAAGTACTGAGACGTTATTACCACAGAAGGTGGTCTTTCCAGGGGTCCCTTGTACTTTATATATTGGGGAGAGTGTGTTATATGACTGTGTTAACATTTCCGGCCGGTTCTCCAGTTTTCACTGGAGAACCGCGCCGATGGTGCCTGCACGCTGGCCGCATGTTTAAATCTAGGCCCCGGCTTCGCCTGAGGCCTAGTTTCGATTTCACTGCCCCTGCATGTCAGTCATGCAGAGGGACAGTGTGGCTCCGCCCAGCGGCTGTGCAGCACAGGGAACGGACACTCCTCACTGAGGAAAGATTCCCTCCCCTGTATACCTCATTTGCCCTCCGGATCCCGCTCTCAGAGTAGGCCCCGCCCCCTCTCCTCGCTCCGGCGCCATTTTATCAGCGTTCTCAATGTCTGCATAACCACATTGTGACAAATGGGGGCCTGGGCTGGGGGATCTGGAGGGCACAGAGATGTCTCTATGTTAAACGGTCTGCAAGCCACAACCTCCGGTTGTGCAGCTGCTTATATACTCTGTTTATATACTCTGCTGGGGGTCATTCTGGACAGAACCCCCACTTCTGCAGCAGGTCTCACATCAGAGCAAGGCTGCAAGGCTGTTCTTAATATGCACTGCATGTAGACTCGTACTGCCTGTACCGAGCACATAACCACATTGTGATGCTTGCTCTAACACAGTGGTCCCTCAGCCTGGAAGCTCATCAGTGGTCCCTCCGGCTGCTCCGGCTCCGGTGGCTGAACCCCCGGTTTGGGTAGAATCCCTCTCTCCAGGGGACAGCTGTCCCGGACTCTGCTGAGCATGCATCAGCCCCCTTCTCAGGGCGCTTCTGCTGCTACGGCTCGCTCAGCAAAGCTCACAGAGGACTCTTCATCTGGTCTCAGACCCCGTCCTCCTAAAATGGAGACGCAGGGTCCCCTGTCCTTCTTCGTCCCGCAGCTCTGATCCACGAGCTGACTCGCAGGACGAGGAGGATGTCTTTACTAGGGGCTCGGACGCTACTTCATGTACCCCATTGATCTGTCCGAAGGTGACGCAGATGCTAATGATTTGTTTGCGTCCATTATATTTGTACTGGACCTCAATCCGCCTGTATCAGGGGAGCATCCCCCTCTGGCAGAAAGGCATCAGTATACCTTAAGAGAACAAGGAGTGTGTTCCTTAACCACTCCAGTTTTTCAGCCCACTGTGACCAAGCCCAGAGCCTGTCCTGACAGACGCTCCCAAAGCGTGGTTCTGATGACTGTTTCCCCCTTCCACCAGAGGTGGTCAAGGAGTGGGCTCATTCACCAAGGGTGGACCCTCCGGTGTCTAGACTTTCAGCCCGGATAGTTGTATCAGTGGCTGACGGCACCTCTCTAAGGATCCCACTGTCCGCCAGGTTGACCTTCTGGCCAAATCTATATAGAGGCGGCAGGGGCCTCATTCTCCCCATCTTTTGCAGCAGTGCGGGCTCTCAAAGCCATCTCTGCTTCTCTGGAGGAGATGCATTCCCTCACCAGGGACTTTATGCCCGAAATGGTTGCCTTAACTTCCAGGCTTCAGTCTTTCTTTGTCGCTCCATTGGGAGACCCAGACAATTGGGTGTATAGCTACTGCCTCCGGAGGCCACACAAAGTATTACACTTAAAAGTGTAAACCCCTCCCCTCTGCTATACACCCTCTCGTGCATCACGGGCTCCTCAGTTTTTATGCTTTGTGCGAAGGAGGCACACATCCACGCATAGCTCCACAACTTAGTCAGCAGCAGCTGCTGACTATTTCGGATGGAAGAAAAGTGGGCCCATATAGGGCCCCCAGCATGCTCCCTTCTCACCCCACTCTGGTCGGCGGTGCTGTTAAGGTTGAGGTACCCATTGCGGGTACATAGGCAGGAGCCCACATGCTGTTTTCCTTCCCCATCCCTGCAGGGCTCTGGGTGAAGTGGGATCCATAATCGGTCTCCAGACACTGGGACCGTGCTCCCTCCGCAGCCCCTGGGGAATCTGCTGGACAGGTGCTGGGTATCGTCAGGGACATGGCCCTGCTACTGTGAGGTACTCTGTGTCCCCTTGGGGACGGCGCATGGAGCGCTTGTGTCAGACACGCTGCAGCACTGCTGGGCGTGTTAGTGCGCCGGGACTACCGCGCTGACCGCGCTTGTTGCCGGCCGCGCTTATAACTCTAGTCCCCGGCTTCTGCGGCCTAGTACCGTACATTCCAGGTGCTCTGTGTCCCCGTTGGGACGGCGCATAAAGCACCTTGGGCCCAGACGCTGCAGCGACTGCGGCGTGCGTATGGGTCCGGGACTACCGCGCCGACCGTGCACTGCCGGCCGGCCGCGATTTTAACTTTAGTCCCCGGCTTTTGCGGCCTAGTATGGGATTCTCCCGCCCCCAGACCTGCCAGTCAGGGAAAAGGGCGGGACGGTCGGTATGACGCCGACAGTGAGGGCTGTAGTACATTGAGCTGTCCTCCGCCCCCCTCACTACCCACGCTGGGGCACCAGATTCCCGCACTTTTTTGTGACTACGCCCACGCCTCCCTCCTCCTCAGAGAACGCAGTCAGCCATGTTTTTCAGCAACTTCTGGCTGCAGCTGAGGGAGACCCGGGGCAGAGAATCTGGTGGCTACAAGCCACATCCGCAGCCCCTGCCGGACAGGAGACGGAGTATCGTCAGGGACATGGCCCTGCATCTACAGGTACTCTGTGTCCCCGTTGGGACGGTGCATGAAGCACCTTGGCCTCAGACGCAGCTGCGACTGCGGTGTGCAGTTTTTATCCGGGACTACCGCGCCGAAATTGCCTGTTTGCCGGCCGCGGTTTTTACTTTAGTTCCCGGCTTTTGCGGCCTAGTGTGTTAAACTCCCGCCCCTGAGCCTACCAGTCAGGGAGAAGGGCGGGATGGTCGGTATGTTGCCGACAGTGAGGGCTGGAGCACACTTCGCTGTCCTCCGCCCCCCCCCTCACTGATCACTATAGACCACCGGATTCCCGCAGACAGAGCCCTGCATCATAACGTACTCTGTGTCCCCTGAGGGACAGTGCATGCAGCATCTGTGTTACAAACGCCGCAGCGGTTGCTGACTGGTTTGTGAGACTGGGACTACCGCGCCGACCGCGCCATGTCTGCCGGCCGCGTTTTTAAATTTAGTTCCTGGCTCTTACGGCCTAGTGCCATATACTCCCGTTCTGGGGCCTGCCAGTCAGGGGTAACGACGGGACGGCCGACTGGACGTCGGCAGGGAGGGCTGGAGCATACGTTGGTATCCTCCTTCCCCCTCACTGAGCACTGGGGGGCACCAGTTTTTCAGGTGTTGTCCCCCCCTTGGTGCCGCAGTGTATATATATATATATATATATATATATATATATATGTTTATTTATATGGTATATGATTTCACTGTTCGGCAGCATTATTTGTTTTTGGCTGTATACCCTCACTGATTACTCTGCGGACGACAGGCTGTTGTCTGCTCTTAAAGAGTAAGGGTGCCAAGGCACTGGCTTATTTTAACCTCTTGTGCGGCTATATTACGGGCACTGCACAGATGACAGCGACAGAGTTTGCATGGTGAAAACTTCGCCGGCGTTCCCTGTCCAGGCGGCAGGGACAGAGTTACAGCTTTGCTGAGAAACTCTCTGGGTCATTTTCACTATCCATGTCTCAGGCTATGGACAAATGGTCGGCTAAGAGACTAGGAGTTTGCAGTCCAGACCGGCCCCTTACACAGGCCCGGGCACTGCGGGATCGCCCCAGGCCTCTATCGGTCTGCGACGAAGCGTGTTCCTGGGGTGGCCTCTAGTTATTACGTGGTAAACTCCAGCACGAACCGCAGTCCCAGTCCGGCTAAGCAGCCTTGCTTGGAATCTTCCCCGACTTCTTCAAGGGTCTCAGCTTGAGGACCCTCTAGAGGATGGGGCGGAGCTCGCAACCCAGGACTCTGTCCGGACGTGGCTCTCAAGGCTTCACAGATACTGTCCCGAAGCACACCTTCCCGGACAACCGTTTTACTGAACGCCTTATAACACACGTTGTTCCCTTCCCCTCTGACGTTGTTAAGGTTTCGTCTCAGTGTCATAAGGTGCCCTCCAGTCTCTGGACTGGCGGCTAGATCAGTAGTAGCAGTGGCTGGCGGGTCCACGCTCAAGAATGCCACGGACAGACAGATAGAACTCCTAATGGGATCCATCTATGAAGCCATAGGCGCGTCCGTTGCCCCGGCCTTTGCAGGGGTGGGCACTCCAGGCTATCTCAGCTGCTCTGTCTCAGATCAATGCGGTCATCCTGTGCTCCGCAATTAGCGTCTTTGACGTCTCAGGCGGTGGTATTTTCACCCTCCGCCGTGCACAGAGAACCTTTTCTGCATGGCGGTCCAGGTCAGGGGAGTGGTCCCCACATGTCCAAGACCGATGTAGGAGACATTCTGTCTTACGGTCACAGGATTGAGCTCAGTTCTCGTCCTCCGACTCGTTGCTTCACAGCATCTCCGTCCCCCGAGCGAGCCGATGCACGTTTCCAGGCGGTGAACACTCCGAAGGCAGGAGGAGTTGCGATCCTCGTTCCCCTTCAAGAACGTAGTCGCGGCTTTTTACTCCAGCTTGTTCGTGGTACCAGATAGGGCGGATCACTCCGCCCCGTTCTGGACTTCACACTGCTCAACGGACAGAGAACCTGACGGTTCCGGATGGAATCTCTCCGCTTGCCATCGCCTTTGATGGCCCAAGGAGGCTTCCTAGCATCAATCGACATCAGGGATGCTTATCTCCACGTGCCGATTGTACCAGAATATCAGCGCTTCCTGCGCTTCGCCATTGGGAACGAACACCTTCAGTTCGTGGCACTAACTTTCGGCCTGGTGACAGCCCTACGGGCCTTCACCAAGGTCATGACAACGGTGGTAACGGTCCTACTCTCTCAGGCAATCGGCTGGTCAAGGCCCCCTCTCGGGTGGCATGCCAACACAGCCTGAACATTGCTCTAGAGACTCTCCAGAGATTCGGGTGGTTCATCAATTTTTCCTAAAGTCAAAATTGACACCGGCCCAATCACTGACATATCTCGGCATGGAGTTTCATACTCTCTCAGCGATAGTGAAGCTTCCGCTGGACAAACAGCGTTCACTACAGACAGGGGTGCAATCGTTCCTTCGAGCCCAGTCACACCCTTTGAGACGCCTCATGCACTTCCTAGAGAAGTTGGTGGCAGCAATAGAGGCAGCTCCGTTTGCGCAGATTCATCTGCGCCCACTTTAATGGGACTTTCTCCGCAAATGGGACAGCAAATCGACGTCCCTCGACAAGAACGTTGCTCCTTCTCGGGCAGCCATGGCCTCCCTTCAGTGGTGGCTTCTTCCCACTCTTGTCGAAGGAAAAATCCTTCCTGCCCACATCCTGGACTGTGGTCACGGCGGACGGGAGTCTGTCAGGGAGTCTTCCTCCGCCACAGGGCTCAGGGTACATGGACTCAACAGAGTCCTCCATCCAGATCAATGTTCTGGAGATAAGGGCAGGGTTCTAGCCCTAAAAGCGTTCCAGCCATGGCTGGAAGGCAGGCAGATCCGAATTCATTCGGACAACGCCACGGCGGTGGCATACATCAACCACCAAGGCGGCACAAGCAGTCGGCAAGCCTTCCAGCAAGTCCGGCGGATTCTGCTGTGGGTGGAAGCCACAGCCTCCACCATCTCCGCAGTTCACATCCCGGGCGTAGAAAACTGGGAAGCAGACTTTCTCAGTCGCCAGGGCATGGACGCAGGGGAATGGTCTCTTCGACTGGACGTGTTTCAAGAGATTTGTTGCCGCTGGGGGAAGCCGGACGTCGACCTATTGGCGTCCCGGCACAACAACAAGGTCCCGGCATTCATGGCACGTTCTCAAGATCACAGAGCTCTGGCGGCAGACGCATTAGTTCAGGATTGGTCGCAGTTTCCACTGCCTCACGTATTCCTCCTCTGGCACTGCTGCCCAGAGTGTTACGCAGAACCGTGGACACTACCAGACCGGCCAGACTTGCTGTCTCAAGGGCCGTTTTTTCCAATCTGAATTCTGCAGCCCTCAACCTGACTGCGTAGCCATTGAGTCCTGGATCCTAGCGTCTTCAGGGTTATCTCAAGAGGTCATTGCCACTATGAGACAGGCCAGGAAACAACGTCCGCCAAGATCGACCACAGGACGTGGAAGATCTTCTTATCCTGGTGCTCTGATCAGAGTTTTACTCTCTGGCCATTCGCCTTGCCCACTTTCTGTCCTTCCTTCAATCCGGAATGGAAAAGGGGTTGTCTCTCGGTTCCCTTAAGGGACAAGTTTCGGCGCTTTCTGTGTTTTTCAAAAGCGTCTAGCCAAACTCCCTCAGGTACGCACGTTCCTGCAGGGGGTTTGCCACATAGTCCCTCCTTACAAGCGTCGGCTAGAACCCTGGGATCGGAACAGGGTGATACCGGCTCTTCAGAAACCACCCTTCGAGCCAATGAGGGATATTCTCTTTCACGCCTTTCGCAGAAGGTGGTCTTCCTAGTGGCAGTCACATCACTCCGCAGAATGTCTGACATAGCAGCGCTGTCATGCAAAGTCCCCCTTCCTGGTGTTTCACCAGGACAAGCTGGTTCTGCGTTCGGTTCTGGAATTTCTCCCGAAGGTGGTATCCTCTGTTCATCTCAATCAGGATATCTTCTTACCTTCTTTTGGTTCTCATCCGCTTCACCAACGTGAAAAGGATTTGCACTTGTTAGGTCTGGTGAGAGCACTCAGACTCTACATTTCTCGTACGGCGCCCCTGCGCCGCTCGGATGCGCTCTTTGTCCTTGTCGCTAGCCAGCGTAAAGGGTCGCAAGCTCCCAAGTCAACTTGGCTCGGTGGATCAAGGAACCAATTCTTGAAGCCTACCGTTCTGCTGGGCTTCCGGTTCCTTCAAGGCTGAAGGCCCATTCTCCCAGAGCCGTGGGTGCGTCCTGGGCGTTGCTGCACCAGGCTACGGCTCAGCAGGTGTGTCAGGCGACTACCTGGTTGAGTCTGCACGCTTTCACGGAGCACTATCTAGTGCATACCTACGCTCGGCAGATGCCAGCTTAGGTAGGCGAGTCCTTCAGGCGGCGGTTGCCCACCTGTAGGAAGGAGCCGTTTTACGGCTCTTTTACCGAGGTATTCTTTTACCCACCCACGGACTGCTTTTGGACGTCCCAATTGTCTGGGTCTCCCAATGGAGCGACAAAGAAGAAGGGAATTTTGTTTACTTACCGTAAATTCCTTTTCTTCTAGCTCCAATTGGGAGACCCAGCACCCGCCCCTGTTCCCTTCGGGCTGTTATTTCTTTGTGTACACATGTTGTTCAGATTGAATTGTTCTTGGTTCATGGTTTTCAGTTCTCCGAACATCCTTCGGATTGAATTTACCTTAGACCAATTTATAAGTTTCCTCCTTCTTGCTTTTGCACCAAAACTGAGGAGCCCGTGATGCACGGGAGGGTGTATAGGCAGAGGGGAGGGGTTTACACTTTTAAGTGTAATACTTGTGTGGCCTCCGGAGGCAGTAGCTATACACCCAATTGTCTGGGTCTCCCAATTGGAGCTAGAAGAAAAGGAATTTACGGTAAGTAAACAAAATTCCCTTCTTTCATCCTATGCCATGTCTGCCATGCTGGAGACTGCCACCGCACTGCGGTGGCCTCGGCTACTTCCTTCGCTATCCGCAGGCTCCTGCGGCTTCGAGAGTGGAAGGCAGATGCTTCTTAAGAAGTTCCTTGCTGGGCTCCCTTTTGCTGGGATCAGTCTATTCGGTGAACAACTGGATAAAATTATTAAGGAAGTTTTTGGCAGGAAGAGTACTTCCATGCCACAAACCCAGGAAACCTGTCCAGGGCAGGAACCAGTCGAGGTTTCGTTCCTTTCATTCCTCTAACTGGTCGTCCTCTAAGCCCTCGGCCTCGTCCACTAACTCAGCCAAGGTCCGTAAACCAACTGGCGCATGAAGCCGCGTCCTCAGAAGTCCGCAGGAGCTGCTGCCACCAAGGCAGCCTCCTCTTGATTATCTGGCCGCGACAGCAACGTCCTTGGTCGGTGGCAGGCTCTCCCACTTGGGCGACGTGTGGTTTCAACACGTCTTCGATCAGTGGGTGTGGGTTACCATCTCCCACGGCTACAGAATAGAATTCTTTCCAGCCCGCCAAACAGAAGGCCGTGTCATTCTTGCAGGCCAGAGGAGTAATTGTACCAGTTCCCGTCTGGGAACGGTCCTGAGATTTCTACTCAAATCTCTTCCTAGTCCCCGAAAAGGACGGTGCCTTCCTACCTGGATCTCAAGCTTCTCAACAAGCATGTTCAGGTGCGGCATTTTTGCATGGAATCTCTGCGATCAGTCAATGACCCAAGGAGATTTCTTAGCATCCATTGACATCAGAGATGTCTATCTGCATGTGCCAATCGCAGTTTCACACCAGCGTTGGCTACGTTTTGTAATCGGAGAGGAGCATTTCCAATTCGTGGCTCTCCCCTTCGGGTTAGCCACGGCCCTTTGTGTATTCACCAAGGTCATGGCAGCAGTGGTTGCGGTTCTGCACCTCCAGGGGTTGGCAGTGATTCCTTACCTGGACGACCTTCTAGTCAAGGCTTCATCCAGTGCAGACTGTCAGCGAAGTGTCTCGCTCACTCTCGCCACGCTTGTAAGTCCACTCTGACCCCGACCCAGGAACTTACGTACCTAGGGATGCAATTCAAGACTCTGCTGGCACTTGTGAAGCTGCCCTTAGTCAAACAGCAGTCCCTTCATCTGGCGGTTCGCTCTCTGCTGAGGCTCCGCCGTCATTCCATCAGGCACCTCATGCAGGTGCTGGGTCAGATGGTGGCGTCAATGGAAGCGGTTCCCTTTGCCAGTTCCATCTGCGTCCCCTGCAGCTGGACATTCTCCGCTGTTGGGACAAGCGGACCTCTTCCTTGCACAGGCTGGTGGCTCTGTCGCCACAGACCAGGAGCTCTCTTTAGTGGTGGCTTCGGCCCCTCTCTCTGTCCCTGGGAAGCTCTTTTCTGGCCCCGTCATGGGTGATTCTCACCACGGATGCCAGTCTATCCGGCTGGGGAGCAGTGTTTCTCCACCACCGAGCACAGGGCACTTGAACTCCGTCCGAATCAGCCCTCTCGATCAATGTGCTGGAAATCAGAGCTGTGCTCCTAGCTCTCGTAGCTTTTCACCACCTGTCGGCGGGCAAGCACATTCGAGTCCAGTCAGACAACGCGACAGCAGTTGCCTACATCAATCACCAGGGCGGGACTCGCAGCCGCCTAGCCCTGTTGGAAATTCAACGCATCCTTCAGTGGACGGAAGACTCCAAGTCCACCATATCCGCAGTCCACATCCCAGGCGTAGAAAACTGGGAGGCAGATTATCTCAGCCGTCAAACCGTGGACAGCGGCGAGTGGGCCCTGCGTCTGGCAGTGTTCCGGTCAATCTGCCGCAGGTGGGGCACGCCGGAAGTGGATCTAATGGCATCCCGGCACAACAACAAGGTCCCGGTTTACGTGGCTCGCTCCCACGATCCTCAGGCCTTGGCGGCGGACGTGCTGGTTCAGGATTGGTCGCAGTTCCGTCTGGCCGACGTGTTTCCCCCTCTAGCTCTCTTGCCCAGAGTCCTGCGCAAGATCAGAATGGAGGGCCGTCAGGTCGTACTCATCGCCCCAGACTGGCCCAGGCGAGCTTGGTTCCCAGACCTGCTCCGTCTGTCCGTAGAGGTGCCGTGGCATCTCCCGGACCGCCCAGACCTTCTCTCACAGGGTCCGTTTTCCGCCAGAATTCTGCGGCTCTCAGATTGACGGCGTGGCTCTTGAGCCTTGGATCCTTACGGCTTCAGGCATTCCTTCCGAGGTCATCTCCACTATGACTCAGGCTCGGAAGTCTTCCTCGGCCAGGATTTACCACAGGACTTGGAGAATTTTCCTGTCCTGGTGTGGCTCTTTCGGCCATGCTCCTTGGCCGTTTTCCTTGCCGACCATCCTGTCCTTTCTACAGTCCGGTCTGCAGCTAGGACTGTCCCTCAATTCCCTCAAGGGACAGGTCTCGGCTCTGTCAGTATTGTTCCAGCGGCGTATCGCCCGACTGGCCCAGGTGCGCACCTTCATGCAGGGCGCATCTCGCATCATTCCGCCTTACCGGCGGCCTCTGGATCCCTGGGACCTTAATCTGGTCCTCACGGCCTTACAGAAACCCCCCTTTGAGCCTCTTAGGGAGGTTTTGTTGTTTCGTCTTTCACAGAAAGTGGTCTTTCTGGTGGCCATAACTTCTCTCAGGAGAGTCTCTGATTTGACTGTGCTCTCTTCGGAGTCACCCTTTTTGTTTTTTTTCACCAAGACAAGGTGGTTCTCCGTCCGACTCCGGGCTTTCTCCCTAAGGTGGTGTCTCCTTTCCACCTTAACCAGGACATTTCATTGCCTTCCCTTTGTCCGGCCCCTGTGCATCGCTTTGAGAAAGCGTTGCATACTTTGGATTTGGTGCGGGCGCTCTGGATCTATGTGTCACGCACCGCCGCTCTTAGGCGGTGCACCTCTTTTTTTGTGCTAACCACGGGTCAGCGCAAGGGTCTCTCGGCTTCTAAACCGACCCTAGCTCGTTGGATTAGGTCGACCATATCCGATGCCTACCAATGTTCTCAGGTGCCCCCACCGCCAGGGATTAAGGCGCACTCGACCAGAGCTGTCGGTGCCTCGTGGGCTTTCAGGCACCAGGCTACGGCTCAGCAGGTTTGTCAGCCTGCCACTTGGTCTAGTCTGCACACCTTTTCGAAGCACTACCAAGTGCATGCTCATGCTTCGGCAGATGCGAGCTTGGGCAGACGCATCCTTCAGGCGGCTGTCGCCCATTTGTGAATTTAGGTTTTACCTACTTCTCAGTTCTGTTTATTTCCCACCCATGGACTGCTTTGAGACGTCCCATGGTCTGGGTCTCCCATAAGGAACGATGAAGAAAAAGAGAATTTTGTTACTTACCGTAAATTCTTTTTCTTATAGTTCCGACATGGGAGACCCAGCACCCTCCCTGTTGCCTGTTGGCAGTTTCTTGTTCCGTGTGTTTTCACCGGCTGTTGTTGTAGACAGAGGTTCCGGTTATTCCGGGTTTTACTCTATCTCTACTTATGGGTGGATGTCCTCCTTCAGCTTTTGCACTAAACTGGTTAGATTTGTCATCCAGGGGGTGTATATGCTCGGAGGGAGGAGCTACACTTTTAGTGTAGTACTTTGTGTGTCCTCCGGAGGCAGAAGCTATACACCCATGGTCTGGGTCTCCCATGTTGGAACTATAAGAAAAAGAATTTACGGTAAGTAACAAAATTCTCTTTTTTTTTTTACTGGCTATAAATACAGTTTATTATCTGCTGCCAGAGGGGGGAGGAGACTGATTCATTCTTGAGACTTTTCACCATCACACACATCCACAGCACAAAAGGGGATACATGGAGGAAAAATGTTTAAAGGGTATTTTATATGCTAAAAACAGCATATATCACTTCACCTATGAGGTTGCTTGGTGTTAACATGATTTATGGTAGAATCCTGTCCCCACATTGGTGAGCCTGTGCTGCGCTCACTGGGAAACAAAGCTTGAACCTTCCTCTAAGGTCGCTTTCACATTGCATTCCTCTCCCCATTCAGTGGTCCCGTCGGGCTTCCCTCTGAACCCCCCTACAAAATGGGTTTTGGACGTATGCACCGACAGAGCCACTGACTATAACGGTGCAGACGCAGTCACCGTGTGGATGTCTGCCTCCATTAAGCGTATACTCCTGAAAATGGTGCATGACAGAGCACACGGTGACTCCGTCTGCACCATTATAGTCAATGGCCCCGTCAGCGCATACATCCGAAACCCTCCTTTTTACAGGGGGGTTCAGAGGGTAGCCCCAATGTGACCACTGAACGGGGAGAGGAACAAAGTGTGAAATCGGCCTAAACAATAAAAGTTCATATCCTCCTCCTTTTCCTATTCATCCCCAAAAATGTAAGTTTACTTCATGCTTTGAATAAAAATAGCTAGATTTCAGCCTCTTCACCTCTCCATTAAAACGAAATAAAAAAAGCACCAAAAACAAGATACTACAGCTCTTCCTGCAAAAAAAACTAAAGCTCCATTGCTGAAAAAATAGCTATTTTCTTCGTCGCTCCATTGGGAGACCCAGACGATTGGGTGTATAGCTACTGCCTCCGGAGGCCACACAAAGCATTACACTAAAAAGTGTAAGGCCCCTCCCCTTCTGGCTATACACCCCCAGTGGGATCACTGGCTCACCAGTTTTCGGCTTTGTGCGAAGGAGGTCAGACATCCACGCATAGCTCCACTGTTTAGTCGGCAGTAGCTGCTGACTATATCGGATGGAAGAAAAGAGGGCCCATATAGGGCCCCCAGCATGCTCCCTTCTCACCCCACTGGTGGTTTGTAAGGTTGAGGTACCTATTGCTGGTACGGCGGCTGGAGCCCACATGCTGTTTTCCTTCCCCATCCCCCTGAGGGGCTCTGAGGAAGTGGGATCTTACCGGCCCCAAAGCCCTGAGGCCGGGCTCCATCCACAGACCCATTGAACCTGCTGGATGTGGAGCGGGAGTGCCGTTCAGGGACATGGCCCTGCACCATTCAGGTACTCTGTGTCCGCGTACACACAGGCACAGCACACTCCAGACTTGCTGGGTGTGCTAGTGCGCCGGGGACAGTAAAGGGTTACAGTCACTGCAGCCTTGCTGAGTGACTTTATTTATTGGGAACTACCGCGCCGGACGCTCCGGGAGCGGCGGCGCGGCTGGGACTTGTAGTGCGCCGGGGACTTAGCGCCGACCGCGCTTTTACGGCGGCGGCGCTTATAAATCCAGTCCCCGGCTTTTGCGGCCTAGCTCAGCTTCGTTCCCGCCCCCACCCTGTCAATCAGGGTAGGGGAGAGACGCTGTACAATCAGCAGCGCCGAGGGCTGGAGCCTTATTTACATGCTCCAGCCCTCTCACTAGACACTGTGGGACGCCGGTTTCCCGCTCTGACTTGGGGCACGCCCACGGCCCGCCCCTACTCATACGAGCTGGAGAAGGACGCCGGCAGCCATTCCTGCAGCCCGAGCTGAGAGAACGGACTCTGGGCAAACAACAGGACTAGGGCGACCACACACCCGCTTATAGGCGGGCGGTAAGCGGCACCTGGGGTGCTGACACTAAATACCGCAGTTTGTCTATTTGTATTTTAAGTACACTGCATAGGTCGCTATTTTGGGCTATATGCCCTCTTAGATGGCGACACATCAGCAGCAGGAAAGCATGGGTGCTAAGGCACAGGCTTTCTATGCTGCTTGTATTGCACGTACTGAAGTGTTCATGTGTATTTATGCTTGTATGCTATACACTGCACTGTACGGTCGCTAGTCTTGGCTATATTCGCCATAGAATGGCTAGACTACAGCAGCAGAAAAGCAAGGGTGCTGAGGCACAGGTTTTTTTCTATGCTGCTTGTATTGCAGGTGTTGCAGTGTTCATTTGTACTTATGCCTGTATGCTATACATTGCACTGTATGGTCGCTATTCTGGGCTATATTCCCCTAGATGGCTAGTCTACAGCAGCAGAAAAGCAGGCTTTCTATGCTGCTTGTATTGCATGTGCTGCAGTGTTCATTTGTACTTTATGCTTGTATGATATACATTGCACTGTACGGTCGCCATTCTTGGCTCTATAAGTCGGCAGCAGCATATAAGCAACACAGGCTTTCGATGCTGTTTTTGCTGCATGTGATACTGTTCCACGGCACTGCTCCCCATTGGGTGCAATGCTCCCCTGTAGCACTTGGTCAGCCGGGGTCTCTACTTGACGTGGCCAAAAGAACCACCTCTCAACCCTGTCCAAGGACAGGGACGGAGTTGCAAGGAGATAGAGACTTGCAGTCCGGACAGGCCATGGGCAATCTGGATCATTGCTCCCTGGCCACCCTCACTTGGAATAAAATCGGTGCTCCGGGGGGGGTCCCAGGAGGCTCTCTGTATGATGAGGCAGACGTAGCTCATCAGGACTTTGATCCTGACACCGCTCTCACTCCGGATACACCGGATGGTGACGCCATAAGGCATGATCCTATAGCGTCCATCAATGGAATGTTGGATCTTTCTCCCTCAGCTCCCCCAGCGGAGGAGTCAGCTTCACAGCAGGAGAAGTCCCATTTCAGTAGCTCAAACGTATATTGAGTATTGTTCTGGCCACGCTGACTTCAGAGAAGCAGTCAAGGAACACCACGCTTCCCAGATAAGCGTTTTCTCCAAACGTATTACGGATACACGTTATCACTTTCCCCCTGACGTGGTCAGGCGTTGGACCCAGGGTCCAAAGGTGGATTCTCCAATCTCCAGGCTTGCGGCTAGAGCCATAGTTGCAGTGGAGATGGGACTTCACTTACAGATGCCATTGACAAACAGATGGACTCTGGTTGAAATCTGTCTATGAGGCTATCGGCGTGTCGGTTGCTCCGGCATTCACAGCCGTATGGGCACCCTAAGCTTTTCAGCTGTTCTTGCGCAGCTGGTCTTGAGCACAGGTACATCTGTGCCGCAGGGGCGTCCGTAACCTCGCAATGTCTGCATTGCGACTTACTCTATTAATGCTGTCCTTGAAGGACAGTCGAGGTTTCGGTCCTTCCCAGGCTCGGGCAGGTCCCAATTGTCCTCGTCCAAAAGGGCTGAAAAGCCTCAGAGGGGCTCAGCTGCCGGCCGGGCTCAATCACGCCCAAGGAAGGCAGCCGGAGGAACCGCTACCAAAGGCGGTCTCCTCATGACTCTCAGCTCTCTCATCTTTCCGCATCCGCGGTTGATGGCAGACTCGCTCGCCTTTGGCGACATTTAGCTGCCACAGGTCACAGACCGGTGGGTGAGGGACAGTGTGCACAGGACAGAGTTCTGTTCTCGTCCTCCAACTCGATTCTTCAGAACGTCCCCACCTCCCCACCGAGCCGATGCTCTTCTGCAGGCATAAGGAGTGATTATCCCGGTTCCTCTTCAGGAACAAGACACGGTTTTCCTCCAATCTGGTTGTGGTGCCAAACAAGGATGGCTCTTTCCGTTCCGTTCTGGACCTAAAACTGCTCAACAAGCACGTGGAGGCCAGGCGGTTCCGGATGATACCCTCCGCTCCGTCATTGCCTCAATGTCTCAAGGAAATTTCCTAGCATCAATAGACATCAAAGATGCTTATCTCCACGTGCCGATGGCTACAGAGCACCAATGTTTTTCTACATTTCGTGATAGGAAACGACCATCTTCAGTTCGTAGCTCTGCCATTCGGGCTGGCGACAGCCCCACGGGTGTTCGCCTAGGTCATGACGGCAGTGGTAGCAGTCTTGCACTCACAGGGACACTCTGTGATCCCTTACTTGGACGATCTACTTGTCAAGGCACTCTCTCAAGAGGCATGCCAACTCAGCCTGAATGTTGCGCTGGAGACTCTCCAGACGTTCGGGTGGATCATCGACTTTTCAAAGTCAAACCTGTCACCGACCCAATCACTAACGTAGCTTGGCATGGAGTTTTCATACCCTGTCAGCGCTAGTGAAGCTTCCGCTGGACAAGCAGCGGTCACTACAGACTGGGGTGCAGACTCTCCGTCTAGGTCAGTCGCACTCCTTAAAACGCCTCATGCACTTCCTCGGGAAGATGGTGGCGGCAATGGAGGCGGTTCCGTTTGCGCAGTTTCATCTGCGTCCTCTTATTCGGACATTCTCCGCCAATGGGATGGGAAGTCAACATCCCTGAACAGGAAAGTATCCTTTTCGGAAGGACTCTCTGCAATGGTGGCTTCTTCCCACCTCATTATCACAGGGAAGATCCTTCCTACCACCGTCTTGGGCGGTAGTCACGACAGACGCGAGTCTCTCAGGGTGGGGAGCAGTTTTTCTCCACCACAGGGCTCAGGGTACGTGGACTCAGCAGGAGTCCACCCTTCAGTTCCATGTTCTGGCAATCAGAGCAGTGTATCTTGCCCTACTAGCCTTCCAGCAGTGGCTGTAAGGAAAGCAGATCCGAATTCAGTCGGACAACTCCACAGCGGTGACATACATCGATCACCAAGGAGGGACACGCAGTCGGCAAGCCTTCCAGGAAGTCCGGCGGATTCTGACGTGGGTGGAAGCCACGGCCTCCACCGTATCCGCAGTTCACATCCCCGGCGTAGAAAACTGGGAAGCAGACTTCCTCAGCCGCCAGGGCATGGACGCAGGGGAATGGTCCCTTCACCCGGACGTGTTTCAGGAAATCTGTAGCCGCTAGGGAAGGCCGGACGTCGTCCTAATGGCGTCCAGGCACAACAACAAGGTCCCAACCTTCATAGCACGGTCTCGCGATCACAGAACTCTGGCGGCAGACGCCTTAGTGCAAGATTGGTCGCAGTTCCGGCTCCCTTATGTGTTTCCACCTCTCGCACTCTTGCCCAGAGTGCTACGCAAGATCAGATCCGACTACAGCCGCGTCATACTCGTCGCCCCAGACTGGCCAAGGAGGGCGTGGTATCCGGATCTGTGGCATCTCACGGTCGGCCAACCGTCGACACTACCAGACCGACCGGACTTACTGTCCCAAGGGCCGTTTTTCCATCGGAATTCTGCGGCCCTGAACCTGACTGTGTGGCCATTGAGTCCTGGATCCTAGGGTCTTCAGGATTATCCCAAGGGGTCGTTGCCACCATGAGACAGGCTAGGAAGCCCACGTCCGCTAAGATCTACCACAGAACGTGGAAGATATTCTTATCCTGGTGCTCTGCTCAGGGAGTGTCTCCCTGGCCTTTGGCATTGCCTACCTTTCTTTCTTTCCTGCAATCTGGGTTAGAAAAAGGTTTGTCGCGCGGCTCCCTTAAAGGGCAAGTCTCGGCGCTATCCGTCTTTTTTCAAAAGCGTCTAGCACGGCTTCCTAAGGTGCGCACGTTCCTGCAGGGGGTTTGTCATATTGTACCCCCGTACAAGCGGCCGTTAGATCCATGGGATCTGAACAGGGTACTAGTTGCCCTCCAGAAGCCGCCCTTCGAGCCTCTGAGGGAGGTTTCACTTTCTAGACTATCACAGAAAGTGGCTTTACTGGTAGCGATCACATCTCTTCGGAGAGTGTCTGAGCTAGCAGCGCTGTCATCCAAGGCTCCTTTCCTGGTCTTCCACCAGGACAAGGTAGTGCTGCGCCCCATTCAGGAGTTTCTCCCGAAGGTGGTATCCTCTTTTCATCTTAATCAGGATATCTCTTTGCCTTCTTTTTGTCCTCATGCAGTTCATCGGTATGAGATGAATTTACATTTGTTAGATCTGGTGAGAGCACTCAGAATCTACATTTCCCGCACGGCGCCCCTGCGCCGTTCCGATGCACTCTTTGTCCTTGTCGCTGGTAAGCGCAAAGGGTCGCAGGCTTCCAAAGCCACCCTGGCTCGATGGATCAAAGAACCAATTCTTGCAGCCTACCGTTCTGCTGGGCTTCCGGTTCCATCAGGGCTGAAGGCCCATTCTACCAGAGCCGTGGGTGCGTCCTGGGCATTACGACACCAGGCTACGGCTCAACAGGTGTGCCAGGCAGCTACCTGGTCGAGTCTGCACACTTTCACCAAACATTATCAGGTGCATACCTATGCTTCGGCAGACGCCAGCCTAGGTAGAGGAGTCCTGCAGGCGGCGGTTGCCTCCTCGTAGGGGAGAGCTGTTTTGCAGCTCTAACTTGAGGTATTAATTTACCCACCCAGGGACAGCTTTTGGATGTCCCAATCGTCTGGGTCTCCCAATGGAGCGACGAAGAAGAAGGGAATTTTGTTACTTACCGTAAATTCCTTTTCTTCTAGCTCCTATTGGGAGACCCAGCACCCGCCCTGTTGTCCTTCGGGATTTTTGGGTTTTTTCGGGTACACATGTTGTTCATGTTGAACGGTTTTTCAGTTCTCCGATGTTACTCGGAGTGAATTTGTTTAACCAGTTATTGGCTTTCCTCCTTCTTGCTTTTGCACTAAAACTGGTGAGCCAGTGATCCCACTGGGGGTGTATAGCCAGAAGGGGAGGGGCCTTACACTTTTTAGTGTAATGCTTTGTGTGGCCTCCGGAGGCAGTAGCTATACACCCAATCGTCTGGGTCTCCCAATAGGAGCTAGAAGAAAAGGAATTTACGGTAAGTAACAAAATTCCCTTCTTTTATTAGAGGAAAAAAAGGGGTTTGATTTTTTTGGGGGTTTTTTTTTGTTGTTTTGTTCAGTTTGTTTTGTTTTTTTTTTGCAAGTTTTTTTGCTTGGTTGTTTGTTGCTGTTTTTTTTTTCTTTTTCTTTTGTTCTTTTTCTTTGTTTTTTCTTCTGTTTTTTTTTGTTGTTTGTTTTTTTTTTCTGGTAATTTTTACCGCACAATTAAGTTTTTTGGGTTTTATTAACATTCTATCCTGCTTAAAAGCAACAACAAACAAACCCACGCTTCAGTACATTTTACGGTAAAATGAATGGTATCGCTCCCAATTACAACTCTTCCTGCAAAAAAAAAAAAAAAAAATTCTTATGATGTAAGAATAAAAATGCTCTTGCAGGAGAAGAAGAAGCAAAAGTGCAAAGAAAAAAAATATGAAAGTTTGAAAATTGGGCTCAGTAAGAAGGGGGTTAAGGGGATTTGACTATGGTGGAGCCTGTGTATGTGAGTCTGGATGTGTCCTGCTGTTCTAGTTTTTTTTGCTATTTTGCACCTCTGCAGTGGAGTGTCGCTGTACGTCTGCTCTTTATCTGTACCGGGCAGCCGTTATGTGACGGATGTTGAGCTTAGATAAGACTTCGATGCTTGTTCTGCCTCTCCCCGGGCCGTCAGGGGACAGAGCACAAGCATTACAGCCTGATGGGGTGCACTGGGTGTATGCGGAGGGCGAGGTGAGTACATGGATGGTCGGCATCATCTGTATGTGTAGGGAGATGGGGCAGCGCTCTGAAACCATCAGCTGTTGAAAATATCCCGCTCACGGCAAACAATGAGCTGCAGGTTTGACAACATACCTGCTGCAGGTTTCCCGCAGCAGCTCCCCGGAATCCGCAGCTATCCATTGCTGCGGGATTCGAGCATTTTTGCTGCGGTAAACCTGCGGGACAAGTGCGGAAGTCCCGGCCTCTATCTCCATAGTGGAAAGGCGGGACATCCGCAGATATTTCTGCATGAATAATGGACATGCAATTTACGTGCGGCTGCGGGACATCCGCAGCATATTCCGCAGCCGCACATACCGCAGCATTGATACAGCACTCCCCAAATCCCGTAGGATAACATGGGGAGTGTCTGTACTTGCGCAAACCTGCGGATTTTTCTGGAAAATCCAGAGAAATCCACGGGTTTTCCGCAGCAAATTCCACAGTTATGTTGTCCCGTGGGCACAGGGCCTAACACACAGCATGTAGCAGGGAGGATAGGAGCTGTACATGTGCAACAGCTGGAGGACCACTGAGCAGAGGACAATCACCTTCAAGGAATCGGGGGACGGGGTCGTCTAAGAAAGAACATTTCCTGACTTGTGAAATCCACATTATTTTTGTGGTTATGGTCTGTACTTGTCCAAAATCTTGTCAGTATTCTGTGTTTGTTTCACAATCTCTACAGTTACCAGTCATCTGACTCCCGTGTACATAGTGTCCTTTTTACATGGTTTCTGCTCTGAAAACCCTCTGATAAAGCGCTACCTAAACACTCCCAAAAATCAACTTTGCGCTTCTATGTAAAAACAATGTGCTATTCATATGACCAATTTTTTTTAAGCGTTTTTGGTTTTTTTGTTACCATTTTCAGTCATTTTCTGCTCTGGAGATGCTCTGTATGTTAGAGTAGACTTCAATGGAAGGCTTAAAAATACATCAGTCATTCCTTCAGGATTTTTGCCCCCAAAAAACGCCAGCAGTTTCTTCATTGTTGAATGCAATTACAAAATGTTATATATATATATATAAATATATATATGTTATATATATATATATATATAATATATATATATTAGTCCTGAAAACAACAGTAAGAAAAATGATGAAAAAGTTCTAAAAACTGCCAGCACTTGGGAAACTGAAAACAAAAAATGCTGAAAAAGGGTTCCAACCTTTCTTGAACCATCTTAGTCTTGAAAAAAACAGTGGGTTTGTCCACTTGAGATTCATCATGTGTATATACCATTAAGGAATCTTCCAGTTTAAACCATTTCTTTTTGGGAGACGATAGATTGATCAAAGTGTCTGCCGGCGCTGAGACCTCCGGCCCGGCGCTGAGACCTCCGGCCCGGCGCTGAGACCTCCGGCCCGGCGCTGAGACCTCCGGCCCGGCGCTGAGACCTCCGGCCCGGCGCTGAGACCTCCGGCCCGGCGCTGAGACCTCCGGCCCGGCGCTGAGACCTCCGGCCCGGCGCTGAGACCTCCGGCCCGGCGCTGAGACCTCCGGCCCGGCGCTGAGACCTCCGGCCCGGCGCTGAGACCTCCGGCCCGGCGCTGAGACCTCCGGCCCGGCGCTGAGACCTCCGGCCCGGCGCTGAGACCTCCGGCCCGGCGCTGAGACCTCCGGCCCGGCGCTGAGACCTCCGGCCCGGCGCTGAGACCTCCGGCCCGGCGCTGAGACCTCCGGCCCGGCGCTGAGACCTCCGGCCCGGCGCTGAGACCTCCGGCCCGGCGCTGAGACCTCCGGCCCGGCGCTGAGACCTCCGGCCCGGCGCTGAGACCTCCGGCCCGGCGCTGAGACCTCCGGCCCGGCGCTGAGACCTCCGGCCCGGCGCTGAGACCTCCGGCCCGGCGCTGAGACCTCCGGCCCGGCGCTGAGACCTCCGGCCCGGCGCTGAGACCTCCGGCCCGGCGCTGAGACCTCCGGCCCGGCGCTGAGACCTCCGGCCCGGCGCTGAGACCTCCGGCCCGGCGCTGAGACCTCCGGCCCTCCGCTGAGACCTCCGGCCCTCCGCTGAGACCTCCGGCCCTCCGCTGAGACCTCCGGCCCTCCGCTGAGACCTCCGGCCCTCCGCTGAGACCTCCGGCCCTCCGCTGAGACCTCCGGCCCTCCGCTGAGACCTCCGGCCCTCCGCTGAGACCTCCGGCCCTCCGCTGAGACCTCCGGCCCTCCGCTGAGACCTCCGGCCCTCCGCTGAGACCTCCGGCCCTCCGCTGAGACCTCCGGCCCTCCGCTGAGACCTCCGGCCCTCCGCTGAGACCTCCGGCCCTCCGCTGAGACCTCCGGCCCTCAGCTGTAATGTGATGGAAGCAGATGTTCAATTTCCCTGCAGCACCCCCACTGGAGAAATTAAGTATTGCACCGTAATCTATGGGATGTCCATCTAATGCACAGACGTGCTTGGTTCTCCTGAGGAACAGAGATTTATTTTTTTTTTTACTGGTTTTCGAACACTCTTTTTATTAATTCAGATTTACTTGATGTAGTATTTTAACAATCCGTATTCTAAATCATACATTCAGAAATATCTGGTGACCAGCACCGTATATATTCTCGTAGCCTGAGATTTTGTGAAAACGTCAATGTACCATATACCATTATGTAATCTATATATCTGAAATTTTGATTGGAGGGGATCTGTGTGTTCCTGTAACGCCTGCCTGGATCAACGGACTCAGGGGGGATGTAATGGACAGACTAGAGGGAAGCCACTCACCAAGCAGGACCCGCTGAACCCTGAAACACTTTAACATACAGGGATTTGGAATTACACAGGGCCGTGGAGAGATCACTACCTGTGGAAGGCTACAGTCCGATGAGAGTAGTCATCAGGCCGGGTCAAACCAGGAATTGCAGAACAGGGACAGATTTACCAGGCAAGGACGTAATTAGAAAACGTAGCAGAGGTCAAATCTGGATCGGGCAGCGAGGTCCAAAAACTGCAGGCAGAAGGGTAGTCAGAAAACACGCAGAAGTCAGCACACAGGAATCACAAAACAGAATAGGGTGGACCAGGAGCCAGGAAATCAGAACTATCTCTGGCAGAGGTCATGTGACAGGACGGGGAATAAGAAGGGTGTGGTGTCTTCCCATTGGCTGTAGCTGAACGCTGGCAACTTCAGCTGGAAGACACACGCCACCCACAGTCAGCCAGTAGTACTGCAGATCCCAAGATAACCCAGCCCAGTGGATGATCGGAGCCTGCGCCCACCGGTGCCGCTGGCATCGACTCCTCTCCCATCACCAGCACCATCCACGGCAGGAACACGGTGTCACCTGGCGATCGGAGCAGAAGTCGCTGGAGCAGACTCCGGCGGTGACGTAACAGTTCCATCCCCCACCAATAACTAAAACGAATCCTGACCGCAGGTTGTGTTGAGCCTCGGAGAACAGCTCTCAACTTTCGTCTTAGCAAATGGGGACCGTCCCACACACTGATCAAAACTTTTGTTTCCAAGACAAGTTTTCTGAAAACCTCTGTGCAATTTAAAAAAAAAAACCAAAAAAAAAAACCTCTGCTTTACCCTCTCACAAGGTTCAATGCTTAATCTCCATCACATCAACAGCACTGCAGCCAATCACTGTATTTAGCGGCTCTGAACAGCTTGTGCTGCTTTTTCTGTCAGAGCCGCAGAGCTCAATGATTGTCTGCAGCGGTATCGATGTGACATCAGAGCTCCAGACAATAACAGACCCTAAGAACAGCCGCGGAGACTTCATTCTGTGAGGGTGATTAAGGCGCTTATGTTTTTTGTTTTTTTTTTTTTTTTTTGTTTTTTAACAAAATGCAGCCAAGTGGACAGGTGTTTTCCGAAACTTGAAATCCCCGTTACTGTAATATCTGACTAATGGAGCCACTGAGAATTGGAAGGGGCGGCTCCGGGACATGATACAAAAACATCTCAACGCAGTCGCTAGAGGCAGACGTCCAGATAAATGCTAAAAAATGAAACCCAAAAAAATGAGCCGGAGTGTAAGTTGGTAGCCATGCGGTGTATAAGCGCACGTTCACACTGTGGCCATTTAACGGACAAAACCTAAGATAGAAACCAAGCAAATTCCCTGCAGTAAGTCTCGGTTGACACAAGATGAGGTTTTAGTACTAGCGTTTAGGGCCGTCCCGATTGGGGTACACCTTGTCGCGGTGGGATGGCTTTTCTGCTTTTCCACTTTTTTTTTTTTAATCAAAAATGGTAATAGCCCATATAAATAACATGGGGCACTTAGTAAACCCTATTTACTTACAGCAGGGTATTTGCTCAATTTGTTTTTGTCTATTAAATGGCCACAGTGTGAACATGCTCTGGCTCACTTCTTTGTTTTTGTTGTAGTTTCTTGTGCTTTGTACACACAGGGGTCTGGCTCCCCTTTTTTGAGCTATGCATTTTTAGGCCTTGTTCACACACTGCGTTTTTACCCGCATTTTTGCTGCAGAAGTTTCTTGAGAAAATGGTTGTAAACTTTCTGCAGACATTCCCCAGCAAAACCTATGGGAAAAAAAAAATAGCTCTGCGCACACTGGGGGTTTTTTTTTCTCAAGAACATTTTTAATGCAGAATTTCTTGAGAAAAAGAATGAGCATGTCACTTCTTATCTGCAGGTACCTGCGTTTTTTGCCATAGATAATGGTAAAAATAAACAGGGACCAACCTGCGGAAAAAAACACCAAATAAGCATAAAAAACGCATGCGTTATTGGTGCGTTTTTTGCTATAGATAATGGTCAAAAAACACAGGAACCAACTTGCAGAAATAACGCACCAAAAAGCATAAAAAACACATGCGTTTTTTGCCATAGATAATGGTGAAAAAACACAGGGACCAACCTGCGGGGGAAAAAACGCACCAAATAAGCATAAAAAAACACATGCGTTATTGGTGCGTTTTTTGCCATAGATAATAGTAAAAAAAACACAGGGACCAACCTGCGGGGGAAAAAACGCACCAAATAAGCATCAAAAACACATGCGTTATTGGTGCGTTTTTTGACATAAATAATGGTCAAAAAACACAGGAACCAACCTGCGGAAAAAACGCACCAAAAAGCATAAAAAACACATGCGTTATTGGTGCGTTTTTTGCCATAGATAATAGTAAAAGAACACAGGGACCAACCTGCGGGGGAAAAAACGCACCAAATAAGCATCAAAAACACATGTGTTATTGGTGCGTTTTTTGCCAAAAATAATGGTCAAAAAACACAGGGACCAACCTGCGGAAAAAAAACATACCAAATAAGCATCAAAAACGCATGCGTTATTGGTGCGTTTTTTGGAACGCAAGTGTGCTAATCTTACACTCAAGAAATTTCTTGAGAAAAATCCTTTTTCGAGTGTGCACAGGGCCTTATGTAGCTTCCTGTGGGCAGGTGTCCACACATTCTGGCCACAGTCCTGCTCTACCCCCCATCTACAGTGAGGTCCGCTGACACAAGGCGAGGTTTTGATACTAGAGGTTGGACCTCAAGTCACAGTGCGATGGATTTTACTTTTCTTCTTTTTTTTTTTTTTTTTTAAATCAAAAACATTGTTACGATGCACCCCACGTTATTGCTGTGTATTATTACCATTTACTTATTGCAGGTTTTATGCTCATTTTGTTTCTATCTTAGATTTTGTCTGATAAATGCTAAAAAAATGTTTTCTGATTTCTTTCTGAGCAGTGGTGACGACACCATTAATGGGACTTTGCCAACTTACAAGAGGATGCAAGACGAGGAGCCGCCTCAGAAGAAAACAGCAGGTGAGCCCATCGATTTCACCTTTTTTTTTTTTTTTTTTTTATTTATTTATTTTTTAATAAAATAATGGGCTTGTATCAAGCTTAGAAATTATTCCCATTCAATGAATGGTTAGAGGATGACTTTCTCATTGCTGGGGATGTGATTCCTGGAACCCCCTACTACTTACAAAAATGAGGCTGTGAGCAGCTCCCCCTGAATGGCGCAGCATATGCACATGTCCGCTCCATTCATTTTCTATGGGATGGACCGCGGCAATTGAGCTATTTCCAGCAGCCTCATAGAGCATGAATGGAGCAGATGTGTGCATGCTCGGGCTCCTCTCCATTCCGGTCGGACTCGGCAGAGCTCTTTTTTTGTTTTTTCTTTAGCGACCCGAGGGGGGTCCTAATGGAGCGGGCATGTGCATGCTCAAGCTCCTCTCCTCTTAGGTCGGACTCAGCAAAGCTCTTTTATGGGGATCGGTGGGGATGGGTGTCATAATTAAGCAGGCGTGTGCATGCTCGGGCTCCCCTCTAATTCAGGTCAGACTCAGCAGAGCTCTTTTATGGGGATCGGTGGGGATGGGTGTCATAATTAAGCAGGCGTGAGCATGCTCGGGCTCCCCTCTAATTCAGGTCAGACTCAGCAGAGCTCTTTTATGGGGATATGGGGGGGTGTCATAGTTAAGCAGATGTGTGCATGCTCAGGCTCCCCTCTAATTCAGGTCAGACTCAGCAGAACTCTTTTATGGGGATCTGAGGGGGATCCTAATAGAGCGGGGGGGTGCATTCTCGAGTTCCTCTCCACTTAAGTCCGACTCAGCAGAGTTATTTTATGGGGATCTGAGGGGGGGTTCATAATTAAGCAGACGTGTGCATGTTTGGGCTCCCCTCCAATTCAGGTTGGACTCAGCTGAGCTCTTTTATAGGGATCTGAGGGGGTCCTATTGGAGCGGACGTGTGCATGCTCAATCTCCTCTCCATTCAGGTCAACTTTGCAGAGCTCTATTTTGGGGAGATTTGAGTGGGTTCTAATGAAGTGGACGTGTGCATGCTCGGGCTCCTCTCCATTCCGGTCGGATTCGGCAGAGCTCTTTTTTTGGCAACCTGAGGGGGTCCTAATGTGCATGCTCAAGCTCCTCTCCTCTTCCTCTTGGGTCGGACTCAGCTGAGCACTTTTATGGGGATCTGAGGGGGTCCTATTGGAGCGGACACGTGCATTCTCGGGCTCCCCTCCATTCAGGTCAGACTCGGCAGAGCTTTTTTTTTGGAAGGGGAGAGCTGAGGAGTGTCCTACTGATCGGGAAGTTATCTCTTATCCTATGAGTAGAAAATGACTTATAAACTTGGCACAAACCCTTTAAAGGCTTTGCATCTTCCTACAACCATACACCCCATTAGCTTTTTCCTATGATTCTTGACATATGTATTTTTCGCTTTATCTTGCACAGCGACGTTTGAGGAGAGGAGGAAGGAGAACATGGAGCGGGGAAACCTTGAATTAGAGAAGAGGCGGCAGGTTCTCCTAGAGCAGCAGCAAAGAGAGGCCGCGAGGAAGGCACAGAAGGAAAGAGAAGAGCAGGAGCGCCGAGAGC
This sequence comes from Anomaloglossus baeobatrachus, assembly GCF_048569485.1. Taxonomy (NCBI): domain Eukaryota; kingdom Metazoa; phylum Chordata; class Amphibia; order Anura; family Aromobatidae; genus Anomaloglossus; species Anomaloglossus baeobatrachus. The sequence continues at coordinate 648,683,040 of NC_134355.1, forward strand.
GGGAACGCCAGGAGCAGGAGCGCAAAAAGCAGCTGGAGATGGAGCGCCGCATGGAGCAGCAACGGGAGCTGGAGCGGCTGAGGGAGGAAGAGAAGAGGAAGGAAATCGAGAGGAGGGAGGCGAGTATCTAAAGTTAATAGCCTGCAGGGAACAAACCAAAGGAACTTTGGGCCCTTAGTTCTCATAATTGGTGGGGGCCCTTAGGAATGATATGCTGTCCTATTATAGGGGTACTTTTTTTTTACATTTTTAGATTTATTTTCAGGTGGTATAAATATATATTTGGAAATGAAGAGAGGCCCATTTATGACATTTTATATTAATGTGTTACTTTTTTTTTTCCTACAGGCTGCAAAGCAAGAGCTGGAGCGACAGAGGCAGCAAGAGCTGGAGAGGATCCGACGGCAAGAGCTTTTCAACAAGAGGAATAGGGAACAGGAGGAAATTGTGAAGCTGAAGTCCAAGAAGAAGAGCCTACAGTTAGAGCTGGAAGCGCTGGTAGGGATCCCATGAGCGGATATTGTTACACAATCTATATTCTCAGAGTGGATTGTGTCCTTACTGTGGAGCTGGGAATTGTACCACATGTTTATTTAAAGGGGTTCACCGTTACCATTCGCTTTGGCATCAGGAGGTGAGTGGCGCTGATGATTTTGTGTATGATGTGCATTACTTACTCTAGACTTAAAGGGAACCGGTCATGTCATTTTTTTTATATTAAACCAGCCCCAGCGTGTTTTACATGATGCAATGTGCATCACCAACATGGTTTTAAAATTAAAAAATTCAATGTATTTACCTTAATAAAAGACTTTTATATACTGTATTATAATAAATATACTGTATTTTTCGGGCTATAAGACGCACCGGACCATAAGACGCACCCTGGTTTTAGAGGAGGAAAGTAGGAAAATAAAATTTTAACCAAAAAATGTGGTCATGACACACTGTTATGGGGCGAGGATCTGCTGCTGACACGGGGGTAATGTCCCCAAATTCTCTACTAAGGTACCCCATCCTAGTAATGATCCTCCTGCCTTGTTTATGATCCTGCTCATATACCCCCATCCTGCTCATATACCCCCATCCATCCTGCTCATATACCCCCATCCATCCTGCTCATATACCCCAATCCATCCTGCTCATATACCCCCATCCATCCTGCTCATATACCCCCATCCATCCTGCTCATATACCCCCATCCATCCTGCTCATATACCCCCATCCATCCTGCTCATATACCCCCATCCATCCTGCTCATATACCCCCATCCATCCTGCTCATATACCCCCATCCATCCTGCTCATATACCCCCATCCATCCTGCTCATATACCCCCATCCATCCTGCTCATATACCCCCACCCATCCTGCTCATATACCCCCATCCATCCTGCTCATATACCCCCATCCATCCTGCTCATATACCCCCATCCATCCTGCTCATATACCCCCATCCATCCTGCTCATATACCCCCATCCATCCTGCTCATATACCCCCACCCATCCTGCTCATATACCCCCACCCATCCTGCTCATATACCCCCACCCATCCTGCTCATATACCCCCACCCATCCTGCTCATATACCCCCATCCATCCTGCTTCTTGCCCACCCATCCTGCTCATATACCCCCACCCATCCTGCTCATATACCCCTATCCTGCTCATATACCCCCATCCTGCTATATACCCCCCATCCTGCTCATAATATAACCCCATCCATCCTGCTCATAATATACCCCCATCCATCCTGCTCATAATATACCCCCATCCTGGTATATGGCCTGTATCCTGTGGCACAGAAAAAAAAAATAAACGTTTATACTCACCTTACCTCACTCCCTGCAGCACCCGATCATCTTCCTCTCTGTCTCAGCTGCAGTGCCGCTGTGTGGAGCCATCACTGTGTGTGGAGCCGTCAGTGTGTGGAGCCGTCCTCCTGCAGCATCGCGATGACTTCCTTTCTGTTCCGGTCAGCTGATCTGTGTGGACACTAGCGGCGCGCACAGCGATGACTTCATCGCTGTGCTCACCGCTCACTACACAAATCAGCTGACCGGCACAGACAGGAAGACATCGCGATACTGCAGGGGGACGGCTCCACACACTGTGACGGGTGAGTACACTGATTCACTGCACCCCGCGCTGATGATGATGCGCGGGGTGCTGTGAATACAGCCGCACATGATCACTCCAGGCTATAGTTGCCCTCATTCCCCGCAGCACTACAATCAGACCATAAGACGCACCCCCCACTTTCCCCCAACATTTGGGGGTAAAAAAAGTGCGTCTTATGGTCCGAAAAATACGGTAATATAAGGACCTGTGTGATGTCATAATCGTGCGACTGTAATGGGCGGAACTCAGCAGAGAACTGTTTTGTGAAGGACCTGAGATATAATGAATTTCAGTGTAGGGGGCATTACCAAGCTGAACAATAATCCTGTCTGAGCTTACTGACCAGTGAATGATCCCAGCAAAATTGCCGCCTCTATGATTGAATCCTAATATGTAAAGTCTTAAGATAAATGCATTGAATTTTTTTTATTTTTAAAACCATGTCAGTGATGCACATTGCATCATGTAAAACACATTGGGAGCGGTTTTACATCAAAAGAACAACATGACAGGTTCCAGTTAAGGCAATATAGTGTCTTGAAAAAGTATTCATACCCTTTGAATGTTTCCACACTTTTTTTTTTTACGCTACACCCAGAAATATACATTTATTTCATTGCGACTTTATGCAATATACCAACACTGAGCTGTAAATATATATATATATATATATATATATATATATATATATATATATATATATATATATATATAATCTATATATATAATTGCCTTATTCTGTCTGTCTCTCTGTCTGTCTGTCTGTCTGTCTGTCTTGCTCCAAAATTGTGTCCTTACGGTGACACAAAGCTGATTGGCCGCTGGGCTCGCCATGGCCCCGCCCCCCCGCACGGATTGGCCGCTCGCCTCGGCCTGGCCCCGCCCTCCGCATGGATTGGCCACTCGCCCCGGCCCTCCGCACGCATCGCCAGACATAACCTTGCGCTGCTGGGATCGTGACGGAGCTGGTGAACGCTGGTAACCATTATACACATCGGGTAACTAAGGTCCCTTAGTTACCCGATGTGTATCATAGTTACCAGTGTACACCGGATCCCGGTACACATGTGCAGGGAGCCGGCATTATACTCCTCTCCCCCCAGGACTACTCCTCCTATTATAGTCCTCCTATTATACTCCTCTCTGAGTATAATAGGAGAACTATTATAGCATGGGGGATGGAGCACGATGGGGTGCGCAGCATGGGGGATGTAGCACGATGGGGGGTGCGCAGCATGGAGGATGGAGCACGATGGGGAGTGCGCAGCATGGGGGATGGAGCACGATAGGAAGTGCACAGCATGGGGGATGGAGCACGATGGGGGGTGCGCAGCATCGGGGATGGAGCACGATGGGGAATGCGCAGCATAGGGGATGGAGAACGATGGGGGGTGGGCAGCATGGGGGATGGAGCACGATGGGGGGTGCGCAGCATGGGGGATGGGGCACGATGGGGGGTGCGCAGCATGGGGGATGGAGCACGATGGGAGGTGCACACCTCCCCCCAACACACACACACAACACACCACACACACACTGGGAACCACAAACACCGCCATACACAGACACCCACACACACAGACAACACCCAACACACAAACACCGCGGCATACATAAATATACGCACATACCGCACAACACACACATTGCACAAAACATACCTCCCCCCAAAACACACCACACCCACACAAACCGCGCAACACAAACACACACAACGCTACAGACACACAGCGCTCCACAAACAACGCAACACACGCAACACACATACAACACCGCTCTCACCCCCCGCCACACCAAGACAACACCCAGAACATGTACAGCCCCTACACAAACACTTGGTAACTACACACAACAACATCTATATATATATATATATATATATATATATAACAAAAATCATACATGAACTACACAATACGTAAATTCTAGAATACCCGATGCGTAGAATCGGGCCACCTTCTAGTCTATATATATAATTGCCTTATTCTGTCTGTCTGTCATGCTCCAAAATTGTGTCCTTACGGTGACACAAAGCTGATTGGCCGCTGGGCTCGCCATGGCCCCGCCCCCCCACACGGATTGGCCTCTCGCCCCGGCTCTCTGCAGGCCCCGCCCCCCTCACGCAATGCACGCTCGCTCTGGCCCCGCCCCCCGCACGCATTCCCCCAACTGACACGGAGCCCCAGGTGAGTACACACACACACATCAGATCACAATCACTCTCACACACACCTCACACATCACATCCACACACTCACAACATCCTGGGATATCGCTTGCTTTTCGGCGGCGATACTGTGCTGTGAGCTTTCAGGACCTGCCGGAGGATCACATGGCCGGAAGCATGTGGTATCTCCGGATGTTGAGTATGAGCGCCTATGTGTAATATCGTCAATGTGTGTGTGCGCGTGAGTGTATGCGATCGGGTGGGTGTGAGTGTATGCGATCGGGTGGGTGTGAGTGTATGCGATCGGGTGGGTGTGAGTGTATGTGATCGGGTGGGTGGGTGTGAGTGTATGCGATCGGGTGGGTGGGTGTGAGTGTATGCGATCGGGTGGGTGTGTGTGTGTGTGAGTGTATACGATCGGATCTGTGAGTGTCGGCAGAGGAGCACGGCGTGCTGGAGGAGGCTGGGAGGAGAGAGGCTGATCCTGGGGAAGGCTGGGAGGGGGGAGGCTGAGAGAAGAGAGGCTGATGTTGGGGGAGGCTGAGGCTGGGGTAGGCTGGGAGGAGAGAGGCTGATGCTGCGGGCACAGAGGCTGATGCTGCGGGCACAGAGGCTGATGCTGCGGGCACAGAGGCTGATGCTGCGGGCACAGAGGCTGATGCTGCGGGCACAGAGGCTGATGCTGCGGGCAGAGAGGCTGATGCTGCGGGCAGAGAGGCTGATGCTGCGGGCAGAGAGGCTGATGCTGCGGGCAGAGAGGCTGATGCTGCGGGCAGAGAGGCTGATGCTGCGGGCAGAGAGGCTGATGCTGAGGGCAGAGAGGCTGATGCTGCGGGCAGAGAGGCTGATGCTGCGGGCAGAGAGGCTGATGCTGCGGGCAGAGAGGCTGATGCTGCGGGCACAGAGGCTGATGCTGCGGGCACAGAGGCTGATGCCGCGGCCAGCATGGGGGATGGAGCACGATGGGGGGTGCGCAGCATGGGGGATGGAGCACGATGGGGAGTGCGCAGCATGGCGGATGGAGCACGTTTGGGAGTGCGCAGCATGGCGGATGGACCACGTTTGGGAGTGCGCAGCATGGCAGATGGACCACGTTTGGGAGTGCGCAGCATGGCGGATGGAACACATTTGGGAGTGCGCAGCATGGCGGATGGAGCACGTTTGGGAGTGCGCAGCATGGGAGATGGAGCACGATGGGGAATGCGCAGCATGGGGGATGGAGCACGATGGGGAATGCGCAGCATGGGGGATGGAGCACGATGGGGGGTGCGCAGCATGGGAGATGGAGCACGATGGGAGGTGCGCAGCATGGGGGATGGAGCACGATGGGGGGTGCGCAGCATGGGGGATGGAACACGATGGGAGGTGCACACCTCCCCCCAACACACACACATACACGCGCACTGCACAACACACACACACTGGGAAACACAAACACCGCCGTACACAGACACCCACACACACAGACAACGCTGCACACACACAACACACAAACACCGCGGCATACATAAATATACGCACATACCGCGCAACACACACATTGCACAAAACATACCTCCCCCCAAAACACACACAAACCACGCAACACACACACAATGCTACAGACACACAGCGCTCCACAAACAACGCAACACACACAACGCAACACACAAACAACACCGCTCTCACCCCCCGCCACACCCAGACAACACCCAGAAGATGTACAGCCCCTACACAAACACTTGGTAACTACACACAACAACATCTATATATATAACAAAAATCATACATGAACTACACAATACGTAAATTCTAGAATACCCGATGCGTAGAATCGGGCCACCTTCTAGTATAATATATAATAGTGTTGAGGAGAACTTGTCATGTCAGTTTTTGAACAGCAAAAAAAACCCAGAAAATATTTTTTTTTTACCTAAAACGATGTGTGTATGTGTATATATGAAATAGGTGTTTGTGTATGTGTATATATATATATATATATAATGTGTGTGTTTGTGTGTGTGTGTTTGTGTGTGTGTGTATATGTGACATATATATATAATATATTACACTAGAAGGTGGCCCAATTCTAACGCATCGGGTATTCTAGAACTTATTGTATAGTTAATGTAGGATTTTTATTTTTATATATATATATATATATATATATATATATATATATATATATATATATATATATATATATATAGATGTTGTGTGTAGTTTGGCAAGTGTTTGTGTGGGGGACTGTATATGTTCTGGATGTTGTCTGGGTTTGGGGGGGCCTGAGGGCGGTGTTGTTTGTGTGTTGCATTGTTTGTGTTGCGTTGTGGAGCGCTGTGTGTCTGCAGCGTTGTGTGTGTGTGTTGCATTGTGTGTGTTGCGCGTTGTGTGTGTGTTGCATTGTGTGTGTTGCGCGTTGTGTGTGTGTGTGTGTGTGTGTGTGTGTGTTTTTTGGGGCGGTATGTTTTGTGCAGTGTGTGTCTTCGAGAAGTAGTCCTGGGGAGAGAGGAGTATAATAGGAGGAGTAGTCCTGGGGAGAGAGGAGTATAATAGGAGGAGTAGTCCTGGGGAGAGAGGAGGATAATAGGAGGAGTAGTCCTGGGGAGAGAGGAGTATAATAGGAGGAGTAGTCCTGGGGAGAGAGGAGTATAATAGGAGGAGTAGTCCTGGGGAGAGAGGAGTATAATAGGAGGAGTAGTCCTGGGGAGAGAGGAGTATAATAGGAGGAGTAGTCCTGGGGGGAGAGGAGTATAATAGGAGGAGTAGTCCTGGGGAGAGAGGAGTATAATAGGAGGAGTAGTCCTGGGGAGAGAGGAGTATAATAGGAGGAGTAGTCCTGGGGGGAGAGGAGTATAATAGGAGGAGTAGTCCTGGGGGGAGAGGAGTATAATAGGAGGAGTAGTCCTGGGGGGAGAGGAGTATAATAGGAGGAGTAGTCCTAGGGAGAGAGGAGTATAATAGGAGGAGTAGTCCTGGGGAGAGAGGAGTATAATAGGAGGAGTAGTCCTGGGGAGAGAGGAGTATAAAAGGAGGAGTAGTCCTGATGAGAGAAGGGTATAATAGGAGGAGTAGTCCTGGGGAGAGAGGAGTATAATAGGAGGAGTAGTCCTGGAGGTGAGGAGGATAATAGGAGTAGTCCTAGGGAGAGAGGAGTATAATAGGAGGAGTAGTCCTGGAGGTGAGGAGGATAATAGGAGGAGTAGTCCTGGGGAGAGAAGTATAATAGGAGGAGTAGTTCTGGGGGGAGAGGAGTATAATAGGAGGAGTAGTCCTGGGGGGAGAGGAGTATAATAGGAGGAGTAGTCCTAGGGAGAGAGGAGTATAATAGGAGGAGTAGTTCTGGGGAGAGAGGAGTATAATAGGAGGAGTAGTTCTGGGGAGAGAGGAGTATAATAGGAGGAGTAGTCCGGGGGGGAGGAGGATAATAGGAGGAGTAGTCCTGTGGATAGGAGTATAATAGGAGGAGTAGTCCTGGAGGTGAGGAGTATAATAGGTGGAGTAGTCCTGGGGGGAGAGGAGTATAATAGGAGTAGTAGTCCTGGGGAGAGAGGATTATAATAGGAGGAGTAGTCCTGGGGGGAGAGGAGTATAATAGGAGGAGTAGTCCTGGGGGGAGAGGAGTATAAAAGGAGGAGTAGTCCTGGGGAGCGAGGAGTATAATAGGAGGAGTAGTCCTGGGGGGAGAGGAGTATAATAGGAGGAGTAGTCCTGGGGAGAGAGGAGTATAATAGGAGGAGTAGTCCTGGGGAGAGAGAAGTATAATAGGAGGAGTAGTCCTGAGGAGAGAGGAGTATAATAGGAGGAGTAGTCCTGGGGAGAGGAGGATAATAGGAGGAGTAGTCCTGGGGAGAGAGGAGTATAATAGGAGGCGTAGTCCTGGGGAGAGAGGAGTATAATAGGAGGAGTAGTCCTGGGGAGAGAGGAGGATAATAGGAGGAGTAGTCCTGGGGAGAGAGGAGTATAATAGGAGGAGTAGTCCTGGGGAGAGAGAAGTATAATAGGAGGAGTAGTCCTGAGGAGAGAGGAGTATAATAGGAGGAGTAGTCCTGGGGAGAGGAGGATAATAGGAGGAGTAGTCCTGGGGAGAGGAGGATAATAGGAGGAGTAGTCCTGGGGAGAGAGGAGTATAATAGGAGGAGTAGTCCTGGGGAGAGAGGAGTATAATAGGAGGAGTAGTCCTGGGGAGAGAGGAGTATAATAGGAGGAGTAGTCCTGGGGAGAGAGAAGTATAATAGGAGGAGTAGTCCTGAGGAGAGAGGAGTATAATAGGAGGAGTAGTCCTGGGGAGAGGAGGATAATAGGAGGAGTAGTCCTGGGGAGAGAGGAGTATAATAGGAGGAGTAGTCCTGGGGAGAGAGGAGGATAATAGAAGGAGGAGTCCTGGGGGGAGAGGAGTATAATAGGAGGAGTAGTCCTGAGGAGAGAGGAGTATAATAGGAGGAGTAGTCCTGGGGAGATGAGTATAATAGGAGGAGTAGTCCTGGGGAGAGAGGCGTATAATAGGAGGAGTAGTCCTGGGGAGAGAGGAGTATAATAGGAGGAGTAGTCCTGAGGAGAGAGGCGTATAATAGGAGGAGTAGTCCTGGGGAGAGAGGAGTATAATAGGAGGAGTAGTCCTGGGGAGAGAGGAGTATAATAGGAGGAGTAGTCCTGGGGGGAGAGGAGTATAATAGGAGGAGTAGTCCTGGGGGGAGAGGAGTATAATAGGAGTAGTAGTCCTGGGGGGAGAGGAGTATAATAGGAGGAGTAGTTCTGGGGAGAGAGGAGGATAATAGGAGGAGTTGTCCTGGGGAGAAAGGAGGATAATAGGAGTAGTAGTCCTGGGGAGAGAGGAGGATAATAGGGGGAGTAGTCCTGTGGAGAGAGAAGGATAATAGGGGGAGTAGTCCTGTGGAGAGAGAAGGATAATAGGGGGAGTAGTCCTGGGGAGAAAGGAGGATAATAGGAGGAGTAGTCCTGGGGAGAGAGGAGGATAACAGGAGTAGTAGTCCTGGGGGGTAGGAGTCTAATAGGAGGAGTATAATAGGAGGAGTAGTCCTGGGGAGAGAGGAGGATAATAGGGGGAGTAGTCCTGGGGGGAGAGGAGGATAATAGGGGGAGTAGTCCTGGGGAGAGAGGAGGATAATAGGAGTAGTAGTCCTGGGGAGAGGAGTCTAATAGGTGGAGTAGTCTTGGGAGGTGTCTAATAGGTGGAGTAGTCCTAGGGGGTAGAAGGTAGATGTATAGGTACCCAATGTGTCCGGGGGTCGTGGCCGAGCGGGCACAGTGTGCGGTGGGGGGGGCGTGGCCGAGCGGGCACAGTTTGTGGGGGCATGGCTGAGTGGGCACAGTGTGCGGGGGGCGTGGCTAAGTGGGCACAGTGTACGGGGCGTGGCCGAGCGGGCACAGTGTGCGACGGTTGTGGCCGAGCGGAGCGGCCAATGCGTGCGGGGGGCAGGGCTGGGCCGAGCTAAGCGGCCAATGCAACGGTTGTCACTGTAATGACGTAATTTTGGAGCAAGACAGACAGACAGAATAAGGCAATTTTATATATATATATATATATATATATATATATATATATATATATGATATATCATATTTTGTGTGTGTATATAATATATTTATTATAAGTAATATGAAATTGAAAACTTGTGACATTCCTCTGTATTCAGTCCCCCTGAGTCAATACTTTTGAAGGACCACCTATGTATGGTGGAAAACTAACAGTGCGCATCACCCTGAAAACACCTTCCCCACAGTCATACATGGTGGTGGCAGCATCATGCCAGTGAGAGGCTTTTCTTCAGCAGGGGCAGGGAAGCTGGTCAGAGCTGATGACAAGATGTATGGAGTTAAAACAGGAGAATCCTGGAGGATAACCTGTTAGAGGCTGAAAAAGACTTGAGACTGGGGCATAGGTTCACCTTCCAGCAGGACAGTGACCCTAAGCATCCTGCCAGAGCTACAATACAGGGCTCAGATCATAGCATATTCCTATGAATGAACGGCCCAAAGTCCAGACTGAAATCCCATTGAGAATCTGACAAGACGTGAAAATTGCTGATCACAGACGTCTCCATCCAGTCTCACAGAGCGAGTGTGCAAAGGAGGAGGGGCAAAAATGTCACTTCTAGATCAGTGTTTCCCAAACTACAGTCCTCCCGGACCCCAACAAGTCATGTTTTCAGGATTTCCTTAGCTTTGAACAGGTGATGGCATCATTATCGAGGCATCACCTGTGCTATAAGGACAACATGACCTGTTGGGGGCCGTGAGGACTGTGGTTTGGGAAATACTTCTCTAGATGTACTAAGCTGGTAGAGACATCCCTCAAAAGACTGGCAGCTGTAAAGTATTGCCTCGGGGCTGAATACAAATACACATCACAATATTCAGATTTATATTTTTAAATATTTAGAAAACTATGTATCATCTTGTTTACACTTAACAGATATTTCCAACTTTGCTTTATCACATACAATGGCAATTTTTAAAAAAATGTGGAAAAGTTAACGGGATATGCATACTTCAAGGAAATGTATGTCTACCTTTTGGACATCATACTTATATATGTAAAATTAATGTTCATATGTTTTCTCACTGTACATACATTGCATTACTTATCCTGTACTGATCCTGAGTTACATCCTGTATTATACTCCAGAGCTGCACTCACTATTCTGCTGATGCAGTCACTGTGTACATATATTACTTATCCTGTACTGATCCTGAGTTACATCCTGTTTTATACTCCAGAGCTGCACTCACTATTTTGCTGATGCAGTCACTGTGTACATATATTACTTATCCTGTACTGATCCTGAGTTACATCCTGTATTATACTCCAGAGCTGCACTCACTATTCTGCTGGTGCAGTCACTGTGTACATATATTACTTATCCTGTACTGATCCTGAGTTGCATCCTGTATTATACTTCAGAGCTGCACTCACTATACTGCTGGAGGAGTCACTGTGTACATATATTACATTACTTATCCTGTACTTATCCTGAGTTGCATCCTGTATTATACTTCAGAGCTGCACTCACTATACTGCTGGAGGAGTCACTGTGTACATACATTACATATCAGTACTGATCCTGGGTTACATCCTGTATTATACTCCAGAGCTGCACTCACTATTCTGCTGGTGCAGTCACTGTGTACATATATTACTTATCCTGTACTGATCCTGAGTTACCTCCTGTATTATACTCCAGAGCTGCACTCACTATTCTGCTGGTGCAGTCACTGTGTACATTACATTACATTACTTTTCTTCGGCGCTCCATTGGGAGACCCAGACGATTGGGGTGTATAGTACTGCCTCCGGAGGCCACACAAAGCACTACACTAAAAAGTGTAAGGCTCCTCCCCTTCTGGCTATACACCCCCAGTGGGATCACTGGCTCACCAGTTTTCTGCTTTGTGCGAAGGAGGTCAGACATCCACGCATAGCTCCACTGTTTAGTCAGCAGCAGCTGCTGACTATGTCGGATGGAAGAAAAGAGGGCCCATACTAGGGCCCCCAGCATGCTCCCTTCTCACCCCACTTTATGTCGGCGGTGTTTGTTAAGGTTGAGGTACCCATTGTGGGTACGGAGGCTGGAGCCCACATGCTGTTTTCCTTCCCCATCCCCCTGAGGGGCTCTGAGGAAGTGGGATCTTACCGGCCCCCAAGCCCTGAGGCCGGGCTCCATCCACAGACCCATGGAACCTGCTGGATACGGAGCTGGGTACCGTTCAGGGACAAGGCCCTGCGACATTCAGGTACTCTGTGTCCCAAACAGGCCGCGCACATTCCAGACTTGCTGGGTGTGCTAGTGCGCCGGGGACAGTAGCGCTGCGCGCTGGGGTTACAGTCACTACAGTTTGTCTGAGTGACGTTATGTGTTGGGGACTGCCGCGCCGGCCGCCCCTGGAGCGGCGGCGCGGCTGCGACTTGTAGTGCGCCGGGGACTTAGCGCCGACCGTGCTTTTACGACGGCGTCGCTTATAAATTTAGTCCCCGGCTTCTGCGGCCTAGCTCCGCTTCGTTCCCGCCCCCACCCTGTCAATCAGGGCAAGGGAGAGACGCTGTACGATTAATCAGCGCCGAGGGCTGGAGTCTTATTTACATGCTCCAGCCCTCTCACTGAGCACAGGGGGACGCAGGTTTCCCGCTCTTTGTCTGCACACGCCCAGGGCCCGCCCCTCTCCATAGGACGCCGGCAGCCATTCCTACATGCAGTCTGGCTGGAGAACGGACACAGGCTCTGGGAGACCCAGACAAGGGATTTCTGGCGACCACACACCCGCGTTAAGCGGGCGGTAAGCAGCACTTTAGTGCTGGCCCCACTAGTGCCACAGTGTTATTTTGGTGTACCTTTTTTCTCTATACCATATATATATGTATATATATATTGCACTGTAAGGTCGCTTCTTGGCTGTATACCCTATCTTGCTCTGAGGAGACGACAACATGTCATCCGCAAAACGCAAGGGTGCCAAGACACGGGCTGTAAGCGCTGCTTGTGCCGCTTGTGGGGCTGATCTACCGGCAGGTTACAATGACCCCCATTGTGTGCAATGTTCGGTCCCTGTGCCACTTCGTCAGCCGGAGTCTATGGTGGTAGTGGCCCAGGCAGAGTCGCCGGTGAACCCTGTCCCGGTGACGGGGACAGAGTTTGCAGTTTTTGCTGACAAGATGTCTGTCACTATGACAAAGATACTAGAGACCTTGCAGGCCAGGCCAGTTACTCAGACCATGGACACTGCTGCGGCAACGTTCCCCGGTCCCCCTCAGTTGGAGTTAATCCGTGATACAAGGGGGTCCCAGGCATCTCAGCCTGACGGCTCTGATTCAGATGACAGTCCCAGGCAGCCTAAGCGTGCTCGCTGGGAGAGACCCTCCACGTCATCACGCGGATCAGGGTCTCAGCGAGAAGAGTCTCTACATGATGAGACAGAGGAGGGTGATCAGGAGTCTAATCCTGAAACCGCTCTCAATCTGGATACTCCTGATGGTGACGCCGTGGTAAATGACCTTATAGCGGCCATCAATAGTCTATTGGAAATTTCTCCCCCTGCCCCTTCTGCAGAGGAGGCAGCTGCACAGCAGGAGAAGTTCCATTTCAGGTATCCCAAGCGTAAACTGAGTACTTTTCTGGACCACGCTGACTTCAGAGAATCAGTCCAGAAACACCATGCTTACCCAGACAAGCGTTTCTCCAAACGTCTTAAGGATACACGTTATCCCTTTCCCCCTGACGTGGTCAAACGCTGGACCCAGTGTCCAAAGGTGGACCCCCCAATCTCCAGGCTTGCGGCTAGATCCATAGTTGCAGTGGAGGATGGGGCTTCACTTAAAGATGCCAATGACAGACAGATGGACCTTTGGTTAAAGTCTGTCTATGAAGCTATCGGCGCGTCGTTTGCTCCAGCATTCGCGGCCGTGTGGGCACTCCAAGCTATTTCAGCTGGTCTGGCACAGGTGGACTCTATCATACGTCCAGCAGTGCCGCGAGTAGCGTCCCTAACCTCGCAAATGTCTGCGTTTGCGACTTACGCTATCAACGCTGTCCTGGACTCTACAAGCCGTACCTCAATGGCGTCTGCCAACTCTGTGGTTTTGCGCAGAGCCTTGTGGTTAAAGGAATGGAAAGCGGATTCTGCTTCCAAAAAATGTTTAACCAGCTTGCCACTATCTGTAGATAGACTGTTTGGTGAACAATTGGCTGAAATCATTAAACAATCCAAGGGTAAAGACTCCTCCTTACCCCAGCCCAGATCAAGCAAACCTCAACAGAGGAAGTGGCAGTCGAGGTTTCGGTCCTTTCGAGGCTCCGGCAAGACCCAATTCTCCTCGTCCAAAGGGACTCAGAAGGAGCAAAGGAGCTCAGATTCCTGGCGGGCTCACTCACGCCCCAAGAAAGCAACCGGAGGAACCGCTTCCAAGGCGGCTGCCTCATGACTTTCGGCCTCATCCCTCCGCATCCTCGGTCGGTGGCAGGCTCTCCCGCTTTTGCGACATTTGGCTGCCACAGGTCAAAGACCGGTGGGTAACAGACATTTTGTCTCACGGGTACAGGATAGAGTTCAGTTCTCGTCCTCCGCCTCGGTTCTTCAGAACCTCCCCACATCCCGACCGAGCAGATGCCCTTCTGCAGGCGGTGTGCTCACTAAAAGCAGAAGGAGTGGTGATCCCTGTTCCTCAGCAGGAACAAGGGCAAGGTTTTTACTCCAATCTCTTTGTGGTTCCAAAAAAGGACGGCTCGTTTCGTCCTGTTCTGGACCTAAAGCTGCTCAACAAGTATGTGAACGCCAGGCGGTTCCGGATGGAATCCCTCCGCTCCGTCATTGCTTCAATGTCTCAAGGAGATTTCCTTGCATCAATAGACATCAAAGATGCTTATCTCCACGTGCCGATTGCTACAGAGCACCAACGTTTTCTACGTTTCGTGATAGGAGACGACCATCTCCAGTTCGTAGCTCTGCCATTTGGTCTGGCGACAGCCCCACGGGTTTTCACCAAGGTCATGGCGGCAGTGGTAGCAGTCTTGCATTCTCAGGGACATTCGGTGATCCCTTACTTAGACGATCTACTTGTCAAAGCACCCTCTCAAGAGGCATGCCAACACAGCCTGAATGTTGCGCTGGAGACTCTCCAGACTTTCGGGTGGATCATCAACTTTTCAAAGTCAAACCTGGCACCGACTCAATCACTAACGTATCTTGGCATGGAGTTTCATACTCTTCAGCGATAGTGAAGCTTCCGCTGAACAAGCAGCGGTCACTACAGACAGGGGTGCAGTCTCTCCTTCAGGGTCAGTCGCACCCCTTAAGGCGCCTCATGCACTTCCTAGGGAAGATGGTGGCAGCAATGGAGGCAGTCCCGTTCGCGCAGTTTCATCTGCGCCCACTTCAATGGGACATTCTCCGCCAATGGGACGGGAAGACAACTTCCCTAGACAGGAAAGTCTCCCTTTCTCAGACGGCCAAGGACTCTCTGCAATGGTGGCTTCTTCCCACCTCATTATCACAGGGAAGATCATTCATGCCCCCATCCTGGGCAGTGGTCACGACAGACGCGAGTCTGTCAGGGTGGGGAGCAGTTTTTCTCCACCACAGGGCTCAAGGGACGTGGACTCAGCAGGAGTCCACCCTTCAGATCAATGTTCTGGAAATCAGGGCAGTGTATCTTGCCCTATTAGACTTCCAGCAGTGGCTGGAAGGAAAGCAGATCCAAATTCAGTCGGACAACTCCACAGCGGTGGCATACATCAACCACCAAGGAGGGACACGCAGTCGGCAAGCCTTCCAGGAAGTCAGGCGGATTCTGATGTGGGTGGAGGAAAGAGCATCCACCATATCAGCAGTTCACATCCCGGGCGTAGAAAACTGGGAAGCAGACTTCCTCAGTCGCCAGGGCATGGACGCAGGGGAATGGTCCCTTCACCCGGACGTGTTTCAGGAAATCTGCCGCCGCTGGGGGGTGCCGGACGTCGACCTAATGGCGTCTCGACACAACAACAAGGTCCCGACCTTCATAGCGCGGTCTCGCGATCAAAGAGCTCTGGCGGCAGACGCCTTAGTGCAAGATTGGTCGCAGTTCCGGCTCCCTTATGTGTTTCCACCTCTGGCACTCTTGCCCAGAGTGTTACGCAAGATCAGATCCGATTGCGGCCGCGTCATACTCGTCGCCCCAGACTGGCCGAGGAGGTCGTGGTACCCGGATCTGTGGCATCTCACGGTCGGCCAACCGTGGGCACTACCAGACCGTCCAGACTTACTGTCCTAAGGGCCGTTTTTCCATCGGAATTCTGCGGCCCTGAACCTGACTGTGTGGCCATTGAGTCCTGGATCCTAGCGTCTTCAGGATTACCCCAAGGGGTCGTGGCCACCATGAGACAGGCTAGGAAGTCCACTTCTGCTAAGATCTACCACAGAACGTGGAAGATTTTCTTATCCTGGTGCTCTGCACAAGGAGTATCCCCCTGGCCATTCGCGTTACCTGTCGTTCTTTCCTTCCTGCAATCTGGGTTGGAAAAGGGCTTGTCGCTCGGCTCCCTTAAAGGGCAAGTCTCGGCACTATCCGTGTTTTTTCAGAAGCGTCTAGCACGACTTTCTCAGGTGCGCACGTTCCTGCAGGGGGTTTGTCATATCGTACCTCCGTACAGGCGGCCGTTAGATCCGTGGGATCTAAACAAGGTCCTTGTTGCTCTCCAGAAGCCGCCCTTCGAGCCTCTGAGGGATGTGTCACTTTCTCGACTCTCACAGAAAGTGGCCTTTCTGGTAGCGGTCACGTCTCTTCGGAGAGTGTCTGAACTAGCAGCGCTGTCATCCAAAGCTCCTTTCCTGGTGTTCCACCAGGACAAGGTAGTGCTGCGCCCCATTCAGGAGTTTCTCCCTAAGGTGGTATCTTCTTTTCATCTTAATCAGGATATCTCCTTGCCTTCCTTTTATCCGCATGCAGTTCATCGGTATGAAAAGGATTTACATTTGTTGGATCTGGTGAGAGCACTCAGAATCTACATTTCCCGCACGGCGCCCCTGCGCCGCTCGGATGCACTCTTTGTCCTTGTTGCTGGTAAGCGCAAAGGGTCGCAGGCTTCCAAAGCCACCCTGGCTCGATGGATCAAAGAACCAATTCTTGAAGCCTACCGTTCTGCTGGGCTTCCGGTTCCATCAGGGCTGAAGGCCCATTCTACCAGAGCCGTGGGTGCGTCCTGGGCATTACGACACCAGGCTACGGCTCAACAGGTGTGCCAGGCAGCTACCTGGTCGAGTCTGCACACTTTCACCAAACATTATCAGGTGCATACCTATGCTTCGGCGGACGCCAGCCTAGGTAGAAGAGTCCTGCAGGCGGCAGTTGCCTCCCCGTAGGGGAGGGCTGTCTTTGCAGCTCTAACATGAGGTATTTCTTTACCCACCCAGGGACAGCTTTTGGACGTCCCAATCGTCTGGGTCTCCCAATGGAGCGCCGAAGAAGAAGGGAATTTTGTTACTTACCGTAAATTCCTTTTCTTCTAGCTCCTATTGGGAGACCCAGCACCCGCCCTGTTGTCCTTCGGGATTTTTGGTTGTTTTTCGGGTACACATGTTGTTCATGTTGAATGGTTTTCAGTTCTCCGATGTTACTTCGGAGTGAATTTGTTTAAACCAGTTATTGGCTTTCCTCCTTCTTGCTTTTGCACTAAAACTGGTGAGCCAGTGATCCCACTGGGGGTGTATAGCCAGAAGGGGAGGGGCCTTACACTTTTTAGTGTAGTGCTTTGTGTGGCCTCCGGAGGCAGTA
Source organism: Anomaloglossus baeobatrachus (assembly GCF_048569485.1). Taxonomy (NCBI): domain Eukaryota; kingdom Metazoa; phylum Chordata; class Amphibia; order Anura; family Aromobatidae; genus Anomaloglossus; species Anomaloglossus baeobatrachus. Next base: position 648,700,568 of record NC_134355.1, read on the forward strand.
CTATACACCCCAATCGTCTGGGTCTCCCAATAGGAGCTAGAAGAAAAGGAATTTACGGTAAGTAACAAAATTCCCTTCATCCTGTACTGATCCTGAGTTACATCCTGTATTATACTCCAGAGTTGCACTCACTATTCTGCTGGTGCAGTCACTGTGTACATACATTACATTACTTATCCTGTACTGATCCTGAGTTACCTCCTGTATTATACTCCAGAGCTGCACTCACTATTCTGCTGGTGCAGTCACTGTGTACATACATTACATTACTTATCCTGTACTGATCCTGAGTTACATCCTGTATTATACTCCAGAGCTGCACTCACTATTCTGCTGGTGCAGTCACTGTGTACATACATTACATTACTTATCCTGTACTGATCCTGAGTTACATCCTGTATTATACTCCAGAGCTGCACTCACTATTCTGCTGATAGTGTCACTGTATACACAGATTACATTATTTATCCTGCACTGATCCTGAGTTACCTCCTGTATTATACTCCAGAGCTGCACTCACTATTCTGCTGGTGCAGTCACTGTGTACATACATTACATTACTTATCCTGTTCTGATCCAGTATTTATATTCTGTATTATACTCCAGAGCTGAATTCATATTTAGGCTCAAAATCTGTCAGTTGAATGCAGCTCTGGAGAATAATATACTTCTTAGCTGGGAAATCCTCATCAATAAAACCTAATCATTGGCAGTCACTAATTTTGTCGTTCATTTTTTTATTTCGTCATGTTCCTTAGGAGGAGAAACATCAACAAATCACTCTGAAAGTGCAGGATGTCCGAGGAAGGAAGCAAATGAAGAAGAACGAGCTGAACGCCATAGACCAGAAGTGTGATCTGGGGGTTGTGGAGATCAGACAGCTCCAGCAGCAGCTGCAGGTAGCCGATTACAGCTCCGCGGACGGATTTCCATGTTGCAGGGAGTTGTGGCCATTCCCGGGTTGCTCAGCTCCCATCATTCACTTCTTTGTTAGGTGTCTCTATTTTTGCATGACGCCTTTAAAGCCAGGACTAGGTGGAGAATTTGATCTTGCAACATCAAGTCACATACAAGTCGCACAAACATTTTAGTTTGATTTCAGTATAAGATACGAAAACAAAAAATGCTTTCATATTACAGGCACAAGCGATGTACATTACATTCTGTACTGGGGACATCACAGATTCAGTCTATCAAATATACTGCGAGCTTGGATTTTTGGTGAAGGTCGTGTTGTGATAACTTTATTGCAGAACCCTTTTTAAGGCCTACTGCAGCTGAGCTGTGTAGTGGGCTTCTGCAGCATCTGAGGTGTGTAGTATGGGGTTCTGCAGCAGCTGAGCTATGCACTATTTGGTTCTGCAGCATCTATGGTATGTAGTATGAGCTTCTGCAGCATTTGAGATGTTTAGTATATAGTTCTGCAGCATCTGAGTTGTGTAGTATGAGGTTCTGCAGCATCTGAGGTGTGTAGTATGAGCTTTTGCAGCATCTAAGGTGTGTAGTATTTGGTTCTGCAGCATTTGAGATGTTTAGTATGAGGTTCTGAAGCATCTGAGGTGTGTAGTATGAGCTGCTGCAGCATCTGAGGTGTGTAGTATGAGGTTCTGCAGCATCTGAGGTGTGTAGTATGAGGTTCTGCAGCATCTGAGGTGTGTAGTATGAGGTTCTGCAGCATCTGAGGTGTGTAGTATGAGGTTCTGCAGCATCTGAGGTGTGTAGTATTTGGTTCTGCAGCATCTGAGGTGTGTAGTATGAGGTTCTGCAGCATCTGAGGTGTGTAGTATGAGCTTCTGCAGCATTTGAGATGTGTAGTATGGGGTTCCGCAGCATCTGAGATGTGTAGTATTTGGTGCTGCAGCATCTGAGGTTGTGTAGTATGAGCTTCTGCAGCATCTGAGGTGTGTAGTATGAGGTTCTGCAGCATCTGAGGTGTGTAGTATGAGCTTCTGCAGCATTTGAGGTGTGTAGTATGAGGTTCTGCAGCATCTGAGGTGTGTAGTATGAAGTTCTGCAGCATCTGAGGTGTGTAGTATGAGGTTCAGCATCTGAGGTGTGTAGTATGAGGTTCTGCAGCATCTGAGGTGTGTAGTATGAGGTTCTGCAGCATCTGAGATGTGTAGTATGAGGTTTTGCAGCATCTGAGGTGTGTAGTATGAGGTTCTGCAGCATCTGAGGTGTGTAGTATGAGCTTCTGCAGTATCTGAGATGTGTAGTATGAGGTTCTGCAGCATCTGAGATGTGTAGTATGAGGTTCTGCAGCATCTGAGATGTGTAGTATTAGGTTTTGCAGCATCTGAGGTGTGTAGTATGAGGTTCTGCAGCATCTGAGGTGTGTAGTATGGGGTTCCGCAGCATCTGAGATGTGTAGTATTTGGTGCTGCAGCATCTGAGGTGTGTAGTATGAGCTTCTGCAGCATTTGAGGTGTGTAGTATGAGGTTCTGCAGCATCTGAGGTGTGTAGTATGAGGTTCTGCAGCATCTGAGGTGTGTAGTATGAGGTTCAGCATCTGAGGTGTGTAGTATGAGGTTCTGCAGCATCTGAGGTGTGTAGTATGAGCTTCTGCAGTATCTGAGATGTGTAGTATGAGGTTCTGCAGCATCTGAGATGTGTAGTATGAGGTTCTGCAGCATCTGAGATGTGTAGTATGAGGTTTTGCAGCATCTGAGATGTGTAGTATGAGGTTCTGCAGCATCTGAGATGTGTAGTATGAGCTTCTGCAGCATCTGAGGTGTGTAGTATGAGCTTCTGCAGCATCTGAGATGTGTAGTATGGGGTTCCGCAGCATCTGAGATGTGTAGTATGAGGTTCTGCAGCATCTGAGATGTGTAGTATTTGGTTCTGCAGCATCTGAGGTGTGTAGTATGAGCTTCTGCAGCATCTTAGGTGTGTAGTATGAGGTTCTGCAGCATCTGAGGTGTGTAGTATGAGGTTCTGCAGCATCTGAGGTGTGTAGTATGAGGTTCTGCAGCATCTGAGGTGTGTAGTATGAGCTTCTGCAGCATCTGAGATGTGTAGTATGGGGTTCCGCAGCATCTGAGGTGTGTAGTATGAGGTTCTGCAGCATCTGAGGTGTGTAGTATGAGGTTCTGCAGCATCTGAGGTGTGTAGTATGAGGTTCTGCAGCATCTGAGGTGTGTAGTATGAGCTTCTGCAGCATCTGAGGTGTGTAGTATGAGGTTCTGCAGCATCTGAGGTGTGTAGTATGAGCTTCTGCAGCATTTGAGATGTGTAGTATGAGGTTCTGCAGCATCTGAGGTGTGTAGTATGAGGTTCAGCAGCATCTGAGGTGTGTAGTATGAGCTTCTGCAGCATCTGAGGTGTGTAGTATGAGGTTCTGCAGCATCTGAGGTGTGTAGTATGAGGTTCTGCAGCATCTGAGGTGTGTAGTATGGGGTTCCGCAGCATCTGAGGTGTGTAGTATGAGGTTCTGCAGCATCTGAGGTGTGTAGTATGAGGTTCTGCAGCATCTGAGGTGTGTAGTATGAGCTTCTGCAGCATTTGAGATGTGTAGTATGGGGTTCCGCAGCATCTGAGATGTGTAGTATTTGGTGCTGCAGCATCTAAGATATGTAGTATGAGGTTCTGAAACATGTTAGGTGTGTAGTATGAGATACAATATTCCCATGGACACATTTCCTATAAATATTATGTCTAACCCTCTCCCAATAAATTAAAAAAAAAAACACATTCCCATTCACCTCAATGGAGCCGGGCTGCAGTGGATGGTCAGTGACTGCAGATTGCAGCTGTGTTTTTCTGACGCAAGCTATAAGGTCAAATCCTCATATTAGATGCAGATTTTGCTATTGTTTCACTCTGTGTAACTTGTCTGTTAGGAATATCAGAATAAGCTGAGCGGTCTGCTCCCTGAGAAACAAGCCTTGAACGAGCAGATGAAGCAGATTCAGTTGGGAAAATCATCGGGTGAGTTTTATATTCTGCCCGTTATTTTCTGCCCTTTTTTCCCTAATACGGTCAGTGTGTGGACGTCTCATGTAATATCCCATTATCTTCTTTCACAGATGACTCCAACTCCAGTTTCCTTGGCATTCATAAGAAAAATGTTGAGAAGGATGGGTTGTGCCAGAGGCTTCGGGAGCAGATGGACGCCTTGGAGAAAGAAACGTCTGCAAAATTATCAGAGATGGACACTTTCAACAACCAGCTCAAGGTGCGAAAGACCACCATCCATAATAAAAGATACACTGCCCTCAGTTTACTCGCCCGCTGATCCTTAGCCGACTCGGCCGACTTGCTGGCACTTAGCTGATTTGCCCGAATGGCCCTTGGCCGAGGCGGCCGACCCACTCGCTGGCCCTCATACAGCCGAGGTGCCCGCTGGACATTGTCCGGCCCCGCTAATTGGCATGCTCTCTTAAGTGCCACAGCAAACTTACAGGCCCAGGCAGACGGACACGTGAGCCCACAACTAGTATGCACTGAACTTAAAATACTTTCCCCTAGATTTTTCCAGCAGTGGTTAATGCTTGGGCCTAGAGCGCTAATCATGCTAAAAAGCATTGAAGCAGTAAAGCACACCAATCACCAGGATTTTGCTATATAACCTAAAGCCAGTGCTATACTGGCACTATCAGGCTGATTCTATGCATACCTTTAGGTGTCAGTTAGGATGTGTAGGTTTTGAAAAACACGCAAGTAAAGTTTGTAAAATCAGCAGCTTTTTAAATGACAGCAGCAGCCGATCAGCTGATAGCTGGGGTGGGTATTCATAGTTATTCACACCCCCTGCCTGTTCCTCCCTGTTATTTATGCTAATTCTTTTATAGAATCATTTTACTTACTGACTAGAAGGACCTGTGCTGATGTTATCACCATGTGACCAGAAGGGGCAGGGCCTCAGCCAACAGAAAAATAATGTTGCTTCCTGGTATCAGCTATGTTGGCTGAGGCCCCACCCTTTCTAGTCACATGGGTATGACATCAGCACAGGTCCTTCTAGTCAGTAAAATTATTTTATAATAGGATTAGCATAAATAACGGGGAGGACGGACAGGCAGGGGGGATGGGAATCGCTAAGAATACCCACCCCAGCTATCAGCTGATTGGCAGCTGCTGTCACTCAAAAAGGCTGCTCGTTTTACAAACTTTACTTGCTTTTGTTTCAAAACCTTAACATCCTAGCTGCCAACTAAAGGTATGTATAGAATCAGCATGATAGCGCCAGTATAGCACTGGCTTTACGTTATATAGGAAAATCCTGGTGATTGGTGCACTTTAAGCATTGCACTCCAATTCGCCGGTGTTTCCCCCGCTGCCCCTGAGCGGGGTTCCCAGTACTTACTTTGCCTTCTCTGCCTTATTTTACAGTGTGAGAATATGGATGACTCTGTTCTGCAGTGCCTTCTGTCTCTCCTCAGCTGTCTCAGCAATCTCTTCCTCTTGCTTAAGGTTATTTCAATTTCAATGTCTCCTTTCCCTCTCGCTCTCTTATTCTTTCCTTGTTTTTCAATTTCTCGCTTTCCATTTCTGGTATGAATGTGCTCATTTTTTTTGGATGGGGATTTTCAGGTGAGTGGAAGAGGGGGAGGTCTGGGAGACTCGTCGCTCCTTCAGACCCTTCTTCAGTCTTTCATTACGTCACATTGTGAAGACATCCATTCTGTAAAATAGGTAAAATGTGCTTATAATGGTGGAATCACAGCCATATAACGGTCGCGGCACATCTTTACGTAGTTGGAGCAGTATTTACGTTTTCCCCTTCACCCATGACATCACCACAGGATTATATGGGTGCTGTCATGGGTTCTGCAAAAACCGGCTACCGGTAAGTAACCTTGGTGTTTTCCCCTTCACCCATAACAGCACCCATATAATCACGAGGTGCTGTCATGGGTGAAAGGGAAAACTGGCTACCGGTAAGTAACCTTGTTGTTTTCCCCTTCACACATGACAGCACCCATATAATCACCTGGTGCTGTCATGGGTGAAGGGGAAAACCGGCTACCGGTAAGTAACCTTGGTGTTTTCCCCTTCACCCATGACAGCACCCATATAATCACCTGGTGCTGTCATGGGTGAAGGGGAAAACCGGCTACCGGTAAGTAACCTTGGTGTTTTCCCCTTCACCCATGACAGCACCCATATAATCACGTGGTGCTGTCATGGGTCAAGGGGAAAACCGGCTACCGGTAAGTAACCTTGGTGTTTTCCCCTTCACCCATGACAGCACCCATATAATCACGTGGTGCTGTCATGGGTGAAGGAGAAAACCGGCTACCGATAAGTAACCTTGGTGTTTTTGTCTACTTTGGACAATCCCTTGGTGTCTGGTGGCTTCTTAGACAAGGTTTTGATTGCAGGATACTGTATTGCGGAGGAAGATGATATCCTGATGATTATTTCAATCAGTGAAGTGCACAAATGTGCCGGACCTAAGAGGAAAGGATCTAGGACTCCATGACCTTTTTCTAAAACATGGATGCCTTTGGCAACTGGAGGGAAGTAAAAGAGAAAAGGACACAATACAAGCAAACACTGCTCTTCTTTTGCTTAGTCAACCGGGCGCCTAGTTGCATGTGTGTTACGTTGCAAGTGCGTTACGTTGCATGTGCGTTACGTTGCAACGAGGACATTACACCAATCCGGCTAATGAAGAGAAGAGCCACAGATGCTACTAGGTAGGAATCGGTTCTTTGGGCTCCTGTCCAGTATGTACAGATTACTGATGTGACCAATGGACTGGATTCTGTTAATGGATTTCACACCAGCGCTAATTGTAATCTGTCACTTGATGAGTATATAGGGTTCCTTTTCTGTTTGTGTAGAGCACCACCTGGCGTCTATTCTGGGGGTAAAAGGGTATGCGAATTAGCTCTTCTCCAAATGAAAGAACACTGTAGTGCGACCTACGAGAGGCTGCTATCCAATCTGTCATAATTTGGCTCCAAGAAATGATGATGACCATCAGCAGATGTTCCAGGGTTCTCGCCCCTCATCAGTGCTGAGCTTTCTTTTTTTTTTTTCTTTCTTTTTTTTTTTTTTTGGGGATACCTAAGTTGCACACACTTTTTTTCTTTGTCGCTCTATTGGGAGACCCAGACAATTGGGTGTATAGGCTATGCCTCCGGAGGCCGCACAAAGTATTACACTCAAAAGTGTTAAGCTCCTCCCCTTCAGCCTATACACCCCCGTGCTCCCACGGGCTCCTCAGTTTTTTGCTTTGTGCGAAGGAGGTCAGACACGCACGCACAGCTCCACAGATTGGTCAGCAGCAGCTGCTGACCATGTCGGATGGAAGAAAAGTGGGCCCATATAGGGCCCCCAGCATGCTCCCTTCTCACCCCACTCTTGTCGGCGGTGTTGTTAAGGTTGAGGTATCCATTGCGGGTACGGAGGCTGGAGCCCACATGCTGTTTTCCTTCCCCATCCCCCTCAGGGTTCTGGTGGAAGTGGGATCCTATCGGTCTTCAGGCACTGAGACCGTGCTTCATCCACAACTCCTGTGGAGCCTGCTGGATAGGAGCCGGGTATCGTTCAGGGACATGGCCCTGCTACTTGGAGGTACTCTGTGTCCCCGTGGGGACCGCGCACAGCAACACTCCAGCTTTGCTGGGTGTGCTAGTGCACCGGGGACCGCGGAGCTGACCGGGTTAATATGTGCCATTACACACTCAGCGTTGCTGAGTGTGTTTATGTATAGGGACTGCCGCATTGACCGCCGCTGCCTTGGAAATACTGCGGCGCGGCTGGGACTTGTAGTGCGCCGGGGACTTCCACGCCGGCCGCGCTTTTACGGCGGCCGCGTTTATTACTAGAGTCCCCGGCTTTTTGCGGCCTAGTTTCCTTTCCTCCCGCCCATAGCCCTGACAGGCAGGGGAAGGGCGGGACGCTGCATAGAACGAGCAGCACTGAGGGCTGGAGCATGCTTTGCATACTCCACTCCCCTCACTGTGCACAGTGCAGGCACCAGTTCCCGCTCTTTCTGGGTCACGCCCACGGCTCCCTCCTCTCCTCAGGACGCATTCCTGTCAGCTCCTCGGACGCTGCAGAGGGGGACAAAATCTGGGAGACCCAGGCAGGGACTCTGGTGGCCTCACAACCGCTTTAAGCGGGTGGTAAGCAGCACCTGTGGTGCTAGCCCCATTGTGCAGTAGTGTAACATTATATGTTTATTTTACACTGTATAGTGCACAGTTGATTTCTGGCTATATACCCTATTGTGTTGCTCAGGGAAGATAATAGCATGGCGCCCACGAAAGGCAGGGGTGCCAAAACACAGGCTTATTATGTTGCCTGCGCCGCATGTACGACCCCGCTACCGGCAGGTTCCACTGACCCTCATTGTCTGCACTGTTCGGCCCCTGTGGCACTTGCTCAGCCAGAGCCTCTGCTAGGGGGGGCCCAGGGGGAGCCACCTGCTAACACTGTTCAGGTGACAGGGACGGAGTTTGCAAAACTCTCTGAGACTATGGCTAAGATACTAGAAGCCTTGCAGTCCAGGCCGGTATCTCAGCACAGGGACTCTGTTGATTCTTTGTTCCCGGGCCCACCTCAGCTGGACCAACAATGTCCTCCCGGGGTATCTCATGGATCCCAAGCTGAGGGTTCTGACACAGACCCCAGCCCCAGACCGACTAAGCGAGCTCGCTTAGATTTTCCCTCGACATCATCATATTGTTCAGGGTCTCAGCGAGGGGAATCGCTGGTCGATGACGCGGAAGTAGCTGATCGGGATTCTGATCCTGAGGCCGCTCTCAATCTTGATACTCCGGACGGGGACGCCATAGTGAACGACCTTATTGCGTCCATCAATCGTATGTTGGATATTTCTCCCTCAGCTCCTCCGGCGGAGGAATCGGCTTCCCTGCAGGAGAAATTCCGTTTCAGGTTTCCCAAGCGTACACCGAGTATGTTTCTGGACCACTCTGATTTCAGAGAGGCAGTCCAGAATCACCATGCTTGTCCAGATAAGCGTTTTTCTAAGCGCCTTAAGGATACACGTTACCCTTTCCCCCCTGACGTGGTCAAGGGCTGGACTCAGTGTCCCAAGGTGGATCCTCCAATCTCCAGACTGGCAGCTAGATCCATACTTGCAGTGGAAGATGGGGCTTCACTCAAAGATGCCACTGACAGGCAGATGGAGCTCTGGTTGAAATCCATCTATGAAGCTATCGGCGCTTCTTTTGCCCCAGCATTCGCAGCCGTATGGGCGCTACAAGCTATCTCAGCAGGTCAAGCGCAAATTGACGCAGCCACACGCACGTCCGCGCCACAGGTGGCGTCCATAACCACTCAGACGTCGGCATTTGCGTCTTACGCTATTAATGCTATCCTGGACTCTGCGAGCCGTACGGCGGTTGCAGCCGCCAATTCGGTGGTACTCCGCAGGGCCTTGTGGCTACGGGAATGGAAGGCAGATTCTGTTTCCAAAAAGCGCTTAACCAGTTTGCCAATTTCGGGCGAACGATTGTTTGGCGAGCGTTTAGATGAAATCATCAAACAATCCAAGGGAAAGGATACATCCTTACCCCAGCCCAATCCGAACATACCCCAACAGAGGAAGGGGCAGTCGAGGTTTCGGTCCTTTCGGGGCGCGGGCAGGTCCCAATTCTCCTCGTCCAAAAGGCCTCAGAAAGATCAAAGGAACTCTGATGCATGGCGGTCTAAGTCACGTCCTAAACAGACCACCGGAGGTGCCGCTACCAAAGCGGCTTCCTCATGACTTTCGGCATCCTCACTCCGCATCCTCGGTCGGTGGCAGGCTCTCCCGCTTTTGCGACACCTGGCTGCCACGGGTAAAAGACCGTTGGGTGAGAGACATTCTGTCTCACGGTTACAAGATAGAGTTCACCTCTCGTCCCCCGACTCGATTCTTCAGGGCATCCCCGCCTCCCGAGCGAGCCGAGGCTCTTCTGCAGGCGCTGGGCATTCTGAAGGCAGAAGGAGTGGTGGTCCCTGTTCCTCTTCAGCAACAGGGCCACGGTTTTTACTCCAACTTGTTTGTGGTCCCAAAGAAGGACGGGTCTTTTCGACCTGTCCTGGACCTGAAACTTCTCAACAAACACGTAAAGACCAGGCGGTTCCGGATGGAATCCCTCCGCTCCGTCATCGCCTCAATGTCCCAGGGAGATTTCCTTGCATCGATCGATATCAAGGATGCTTATCTCCACGTACCGATTGCTCCAGAGCACCAGCGCTTCTTGCCGTTTGCCATAGGGAACGAACACCTGCAGTTCGTGGCACTGCCGTTCGGCCTGGCAACAGCCCCACGGGTTTTCACCAAGGTTATGGCTACTGTAGTAGCGGTCCTCCACTCTCAGGGTCACTCGGTGATCCCGTACTTGGACGATCTGTTGATCAAGGCACCCTCTCTAGAGGCATGCCAACACAGCCTCGACGCTACCCTGGAGACTCTCCAGAGTTTTGGGTGGATCATCAATTTTCCAAAGTCAAATCTGACACCGGCCCAATCGCTGACATACCTTGGCATGGAGTTTCATACCCTCTCAGCGATAGTGAAGCTTCCGCTGATCAAGCAGCGGTCACTACAGACAGGGGTACAATCTCTCCTTCAAGGTCGGTCACACACCTTGAGACGCCTCATGCACTTCCTGGGGAAGATGGTGGCAGCAATGGAGGCAGTTCCTTTCGCGCAGTTTCACCTGCGTCCTCTTCAATGGGACATCCTTCGCAAATGGGACAGGAAGCCGACGTCCCTCGACAGGAACGTCTCCCTCTCGCAGGCGACCAAAGCTTCCCTTCGGTGGTGGCTTCTTCCCACTTCATTATCGAAAGGGAAATCCTTCCTACCCCCATCCTGGGAGGTGGTCACGACGGACGCGAGTCTGTCAGGGTGGGGAGCGGTTTTTCTCCACCACAGGGCTCAGGGTACGTGGACCCAGCAAGAGTCCTCGCTTCAGATCAATGTTCTGGAAATACGGGCAGTGTATCTTGCCCTGAAAGCGTTCCAGCAGTGGCTGGAAGGCAAGCAGATCAGAATTCAGTCAGACAATTCCACAGCGGTGGCATACATCAACCACCAAGGCGGCACACGCAGTCGGCAAGCCTTCCAGGAAGTCCGGCGGATTCTACTGTGGGTGGAAGCCACGGCCTCCACCATCTCCGCAGTTCACATTCCAGGCGTGGAAAACTGGGAAGCAGATTATCTCAGTCGCCAGGGCATGGACGCAGGGGAATGGTCCCTTCACCCGGACGTGTTTCAGGAGATCTGTTGCCGCTGGGGGGTGCCGGACGTCGATCTCATGGCGTCCCGGCACAACAACAAGGTACCAGCGTTCATGGCCCGGTCTCAAGATCCCAGAGCTCTGGCGGCAGACGCCTTAGTTCAGGATTGGTCGCAGTTTCAGCTCCCTTATGTGTTTCCTCCGCTGGCACTGTTGCCCAGAGTGTTACGCAAGATCAGGGCCGACTGCCGCCGCGTCATCCTCGTCGCTCCAGACTGGCCGAGGAGGTCGTGGTACCCGGATCTGTGGCATCTCACGGTCGGCCAACCGTGGGCACTACCAGACCGACCAGACTTGCTATCTCAAGGGCCGTTTTTCCATCTGAATTCTGCGGCCCTCAACCTGACTGTGTGGCCATTGAGTCCTGGATCCTAGCGTCTTCAGGGTTATCTCAAGACGTCATTGCCACTATGAGACAAGCTAGGAAACCAACGTCCGCCAAGATCTACCACAGGACGTGGAAAATTTTCCTGTCGTGGTGCTCTGCTCAGGGTATTTCTCCCTGGCCTTTTGCTTTGCCCACTTTTCTGTCCTTCCTTCAATCTGGACTGGAAAAGGGTTTGTCGCTCAGCTCCCTTAAGGGACAAGTCTCGGCGCTCTCTGTGTTTTTCCAGAAGCGCCTAGCCAGACTTCCACAGGTACGCACGTTCCTGCAGGGGGTTTGTCACATCGTCCCTCCTTACAAGCGGCCGTTAGAACCCTGGGATCTGAACAGGGTGCTGACGGTTCTTCAGAAACCACCATTCGAGACAATGAGAGATATTTCTCTCTCACGCCTTTCGCAGAAAGTGGTTTTTCTAGTAGCAGTCACTTCACTTCGGAGAGTGTCTAAGCTAGCAGCGCTGTCATGCAAAGCCCCTTTCCTGGTGTTTCACCAGGACAAGGTGGTTCTGCGTCCGGTTCCGGAATTTCTCCCTAAGGTGGTATCCCCCTTTCATCTCAATCAGGATATCTCCTTACCTTCTTTTTGTCCTCATCCAGTTCACCAATGTAAAAAGGATTTGCACTTGTTAGATCTGGTGAGAGCACTCAGAATCTACATTTCTCGTACGGCGCCCCTGCGCCGCTCCGATGCACTCTTTGTCCTTGTCGCTGGCCAGCGTAAAGGATCACAGGCTTCCAAATCAACCCTGGCTCGGTGGATCAAGGAGCCAATTATCGAAGCTTACCGTTCGGCTGGGCTTCCGGTTCCCTCAGGGCTGAAGGCCCATTCTACCAGAGCCGTGGGCGCGTCCTGGGCTTTGAGGCACCAGGCTACGGCTCAGCAGGTGTGTCAGGCGGCTACCTGGTCGAGCCTGCACACTTTCACGAAGCACTATCAGGTGCATACCTATGCTTCGGCGGATGCCAGCCTAGGTAGACGAGTCCTTCAGGCGGCGGTTGCCCACCTGTAGGAAGAGGCCGTTTTACGGCTCTTTTACGAGGTATTATTTTACCCACCCAGGGACTGCTTTTGGACGTCCCAATTGCCTGGGTCTCCCAATAGAGCGACAAAGAAGAAGGGAATTTTGTTTACTTACCGTAAATTCCTTTTCTTCTAGCTCTAATTGGGAGACCCAGCACCCGCCCCTGTTTTTTTGTGTACACATGTTGTTCATGTTGAATGGTTTCAGTTCTCCGATATTCCTTCGGATTGAAGTTACTTTAAACCAGTTTATAATTCTTTTTCCTCCTTCTTGCTTTTGCACCAAAACTGAGGAGCCCGTGGGAGCACGGGGGTGTATAGGCAGAAGGGGAGGGGCCTAACACTTTTGAGTGTAATACTTTGTGCGGCCTCCGGAGGCATAGCCTATACACCCAATTGTCTGGGTCTCCCAATTAGAGCTAGAAGAAAAGGAATTTACGGTAAGTAAACAAAATTCCCTTCTTTTTTTTTTTTTCTTTTTTCTAGTGAACATCACTGCATCAGGAGGTTAAACGGAGCACCCCGCTATTACTGATTTGCAGGGGCACATGATAATCATGGCACATATATGCCTCAGTGTACTTTCTTTGTCAGTAGCCTGTTCCATGATTATCATGTGCCCCTGCAAATCAGTAATAGCGGGGTGCTCCATTTAACCTCCTGATGTGTCTCACTAACATGTGAGACGAAACGCGATGAAGTGGAGCAGATAAGAATAGAGCTCTCCAAGCCATAACCGTAGTGCTTAATATTTGAGTACATTGCAGGAAAACATGGCATAGCATTATAAAGCTGCCCTGCTAACTATGTATCTATATGAATAGTCTCCTATGCGATGATAGAATCCATGTCCCTAATGGAAAAGCCCCATTATGTTCACAGATATTAGTACTAGGCACAAGTCACTTTAAAGGGAACCTGTCACCAGTTTTTTGCCCTATAAGCTGTGACCACAACCAGTGGGCTCTTATACACAGCATTCTATCTTGCTGTATATAAGAGCCCAGGCCACTGTGTAGAATATAAAAAACACTTTATAATACTCACCTAAACTGGTCGCTTCGGTGGATGTGGCTCAAATGAGCGTCTTGTTCTCCGGTGCCGGCGCCTCCTCTTTCGGCCATCTTTGTCCTCCTTCTGAAGCCTGTGTGCATGACGCGTCCTACGTCATACATACTCGCCGGTCCCGCGCATGCGCACTAGAATATTTTGATCTGCCCTGCTCAGGACCTGAATGCCGGCGAGTGTGTATGACGTAGGACACATCATGCACCGCGGCTTCAAAAGGAGGAAGAGCAGAAAGAGGAGGCGCCGGCACCGGAGGACGAAGACGCCCATTTGACCCACATCCACAGCAGCAACCGGTTTAGGTGAGTATTATAAAGTGTTTTGTATGCTCTACACAGCGGTCTCGGCTCTTATATACAGCATGTTAGAATTCTGTATATAAGAGCCCACTGGTGGTGGCCGCAGCTTATAGGCCATAAAACTGGTGACAGGTTCCCTTTAAATATAAGGTTCTGGTACATTAGCTGTGAGTAAATGTGGGATATAGATTGCTGTTACATACAGTACCATGCTAAAATAGAGAAACAAAATAAAAAAGGGGCACTGGATACTTTAATGATGGGTGCATGATATATAATAGGGCATTAGATCTTTATCTGTCTTATTATAGGGGATTAATGTGAATAGTATTGTAATAACAGATGCAAGGAGGCATGGTAGCCCTTTATAAGCTCCTATTGTTTTAGATATTAGGCACAAGTCACTTTACAATTAGTGGACTGCTACCATAAAATTATGGAGTGTGAGGGATAGGTGACATTTAATATATAGTGCCAGGGCTAAGTCCAATAGAGGCACTAAATATTGGCACTAGGCACTTTAATATAGGTGGTGGATATCATACTATTGAATTAAATTTGCAGTAGTATGAGAATAATACTTGCATATTGGTCAGTATAGCTGCAAAATAATTGTATCTGGTTGCTTTGCCATCATTAGACTCGGGCTTCAGAGAATGTTGTGAATTAGTTGAGCATATTTTAATGAGAATAATATAAGTTATATTTTAATTTTGTTCACGTAAGCCAGTGAATTAAAAAAATTAATGGACAAGAGAGTATAGGTCGTCACAGTGGAACAATGTGTTGCCCATGAATTCTTCTATGCCAAAGATGAATGGTGCCACCGAGACCCTTATCAAAGCTCTTTCATCCAAAAAAAAAAACCCAAAACCCCGTTCTACACTAATGAGGAGAAACAAATCCAAAACTGTTACTTTTTTGGTAGGAGACTTGCGTTTGGCTAACATTCTTAGTGATGGTGTGCAGTTTGATGAAGGGTCAGACATTGACTTATAGGGGGGCTTCCTCTAATGGATGACACTTTATTGGCCTAGACTTGTGTACATTGTCTACCTATGACCAGGACCCAGCTTTAGGGGTGCTTCACACACAGCGAGATCGCTGCTGAGATCGCTGCTGAGTCACGTTTTTTGTGACGCAGCAGTGACCTCCATTAGCGATCTCGCTGTGTGTGACACTGAGCAGCGATCTGGCCCCTGCTGTGAGATCGCTGCTCGTTACACACAGCCCTGGTTCGTTTTTTTTATTGTAGCTCTCCCGCTGATAAGCACACATCGCTGTGTGTGACAGCGAGAGCGCAACAATCCTGAATGTGAAGGGAGCAGGAGCCGGCGTCTGACAGCCTGCGGTAAGCTGTAACCAAGGTAAACATCGGGTAACCAAGGTGGTTACCCGATATTTACCTTCTTTACCAGCATCTGCAGCTCTCACGCTGCCAGTGCCGGCTCCCTGCTCCCTGCACACGAGCTGGCAGGACACATCGGGTAAATAAGCAAAGGTTTGCTTATTAACCCGATGTGTGCTGTGGCTACGAGTGCAGGGAGCCAGCGCTAAGCGGTGTGCACTGGTAACTAAGGTAAACATCGGGTAACCATACCCGATGTTTACCTTATTTACCAGTGTCCACAGCTTCCAGACGCCGGCTCCGTGCAAGCGCAGCGTCGCTTCCACATCGCTGCTGGCTGGGGGCTGGTCGCTGATGAGATCTGCCTGTTTGACAGCTCACCAGCGACCATGTAGCGATGCAGCAGCGATCCTGACCAGGTCAGATCGCTGGTGGGATCGCTGCTGCATCGCTAAAGTGTGACGGTACCCTTAGATTGCTAAAGCGGTTGTCCACTACCTTTACATTGCTGGCCTATCTTTGGATTGGTTATCAGTGTCTGATTGCCGGGTTCAGACATCCCGCACCACCACCATTCATCTGTTCTCGGTGCCGACAGCTCGGAAATGCTCAGTTCCAGAGCTGCCCTGTCTTCTGACGTCTTCCGCCTCCTATTGATCTGTATAGCAGGCAGATGTGCAGAAGATGGAGCAGCTCCGGAACTGAGCATTTCCTGCTGCTGCCGGCGGCACAGAGAGCAGCTGATTGGCAGGGGTGCGGGGCTTCAGACCCCAACCGATCTGACATTGATGACCTATTTTAAGGATAGGCCATCAGTGTAAAAGTGGGGGACAACCTCTTTAATGGCCATGTGATATTGAGCAGCCAGGGTTGGACTCACATTTAACTTCTGGGCTAGATTTTTTCTACTTTACTTAATTTATAATGGTGTCTACAGATTATCTAGGTCAGTGTTTCCCAAACTCCAGTCCTCATGGCCACCAAGTCATGTTTTCAGGATTTCCTTACTATTGAACAGGTGATGGAATCATTATCAAGGCATCACCTGTGCTATATTAAGGAAATCCTGAAAACATGACCTGTTGGAGGTCGTGAGGACTGGAGTTTGGGAACCATTGGTCTAGGCCATTGTCTCCAGTTTTCAGGTGTTTGTTTTGTGGTGTAACGAGCCATGCCCTTCTTGGCGTACGCCAATCTGCTCACAGCAGAGACTAGAGAGTAATGTGAAGCTTCTGGACCCCAGTGCCACCAGCTCCCGTACCCCCTACTTATTTTATGCTAGTTATAATATTGGTGTCTTTCATGGCCTAGGGGGTTTCAGCTTTGGAGTGTAGATATTACCCTAACCCCCACTGTAGCTACGCTCCTGACTGAGACCAGTGTGTGTCAGGGACCTTTCATGTTGCGTCAGAAGTTGCAGTTCTTGGCACTGGTCACCCATTTACATGGCCCACTTGTATTCTTATTAGATAACCATATATACGTACATTGCCATCTGATGGTTA
Organism: Anomaloglossus baeobatrachus; assembly: GCF_048569485.1. Taxonomy (NCBI): domain Eukaryota; kingdom Metazoa; phylum Chordata; class Amphibia; order Anura; family Aromobatidae; genus Anomaloglossus; species Anomaloglossus baeobatrachus. The sequence continues at coordinate 648,717,401 of NC_134355.1, forward strand.
AAATACAGGTTAGCGCATCACATATGGGTTGGCGAATGATTTTGGATTCAGCCGAAAATGGAGTCCTCATTTTTTGTCTACTTGGTAAGTCCATGCTTGTCTTGTGCAATGGCAAAATCATAGTGGGTTTTTTTTACCATGTTGGCTTCTTCATCCATCCATACTCAGTCCTTTCCGTGCATGCCGCACACCGCAGATCTCCATCGCTGCTGAATTCTATGCTTTCTTCTCTTTTATTATCTGATGGACATTTTTTTTGGCTTTTTGTTAGGAGCTAAGAGAAAGTTACAACAAGCAGCAGGCGGCTCTCCACCAACTGCAGAAAATCAAGCAAGACAAACTGAGGGATCTGGAGCGAAAGAATGCAGAAATGGCCCAGAGAAAGAAGGAAGAGGAGGAGGCTGCAAGGTATCTTCTATCCCTCAGTTTATATCACTTGGTGGTTTTTTTTGTTTGGTTTTTTTTATTCTTCATTTGGGTTATATTACCAGACAAGGGTCAAAAGATTCACTTTGGCCACTCTGGCTGGTGCATAGTAAAAACAAAAATATGCTTATAAGGCTTTCTGGGCAGGCTGCTGTGCCTTTCCCTTTAACTGATGTCCATCCTCCTATTGGGCAGGCAGGATGAGTACATAGCCGATCTACCCTGGGGCAGCAGCCAGGTATAATGCTGTGATGCTATGTGTAGGGTAGCTCAGGACGTGCATCATACTGTGCAACCTGAACTTAAGACCCCCAAGTGCTCCAAGGCAATAGTGCACACCCCCGAGTTACTGTGCTGTCCAAACGATCGCAGCATTAAATTTTCTGGAGTGTCAACCATTATCTCTATTATTTCTGATTGTGCATCTCACAACTACAGGGGTCTTTTAATTGCAGGACTCTAAAGCTGGAAAGGATAGATAGAAAATGGATGGATGGAATGGTGGATGGATGGATGGAATGCTGGATGGATGGATGGAATGGTGGATGGATGGATGGAATGCTGGATGGATGGATGATTGGAATGCTGGATGGATGGAATGATGGCTGATTGGAATGCTGGATGGATGGATGGAATGCTGGATGGATGGAATGCTGGATGGATGGATGGAATGCTGGATGGATGGATGGAATGCTGGATGGATGGATGGAATGCTGGATGGATGGATGGAATGCTGGATGGATGGATGGAATGCTGGATGGATGGATGGATGGAATGCTGGATGGATGGATGGAATGCTGGATGGATGGAATGCTGGATGGATGGATGGATGGAATGCTGGATGGATGGATGGAATGCTGGATGGATGGATGCAATGCTGGATGGATGGATAGAATGCTGGATGGATGGATGGAATGCTGGATGGATGGATGGAATGCTGGATGGATGGATGGATGGAATGCTGGATGGATGGATGCAATGCTGGATGGATGCAATGCTGGATGGATGGAATGCTGGATGGATGGATGGAATGCTGGATGGATGGATGGATGGAATGCTGGATGGATGGATGGAATGCTGGATGGATGGAATGCTGGATGGATGGATAGATGGATGGAATGCTAGATGGGTGGATGGATGGAATGCTGGATGGATGGATGGAATGCTGGATGGATGGAATGCTGGATGGATGGATGGATGGAATGCTGGATGGATGGATGGAATGCTGGATGGATGGATAGATGGATGGAATGCTAGATGGATGGATGGATGGAATGCTGGATGGATGGATGGAATGCTGGATGGATGGATGGAATGCTGGATGGATGGATGGAATGCTGGATGGATGGATGGAATTCAGGATGGATGGATGGAATTCAGGATGAATGGATGGATGGAATGCTGGATGGATGGATGGAATGCTGGATGGATGGATGGAATGCTGGATGGATGGAATGCTGGATGGATGGAATGCTGGAAGGATGGATGGAATGCTGGATGGATGGATGGAATGCTGGATGGATGGAATGCTGGATGGATGAATGCAATACTGGATGGATGCAATGCTGGATGGATGGATGCAATGCTGGATGGATGGATGCAATGCTGGATGGATGGATGGATGGAATGCTGGATGGATGGAATGCTGGATGGATGGATGGAATGCTGGATGGATGGATAGATGGATGGAATGCTAGATGGATGGATGGATGGAATGCTGGATGGATGGATGGAATGCTGGATGGATGGATGGAATGCTGGATGGATGGATGAAATGCTGGATGGATGGATGAAATGCTGGATGGATGGAATTCTGGATGGATGGATGGAATGCTGGATGGATGGATGGAATGCTGGACGGATGGAATGCTGGATGGATGGATGGAATGCTGGATGGATGGATGGAATGCTGGATGGATGGATGGAATGCTGGATGGATGGATGGAATGCTGGATGGATGGATGGAATGCTGGATGGATGGATGGAATGCTGGATGGATGGATGGAATGCTGGATGGATGGATGGAATGCTGGATGGATGGATGGAATGCTGGATGGATGGATGGAATGCTGGATGGATGGATGGAATTCTGGATGGATGGATGGATGGAATGCTGGATGGATGGATGGAATTCTGGATGGATGGATGGAATGCTGGATGGATGGATGGAATGCTGGATGGATGGATGGAATGCTGGATGGATGGATGGAATGCTGGATGGATGGATGGAATGCTGGATGGATGGATGGAATGCTGGATGGATGGATGAAATGCTGGATGGATGGATGGAATGCTGGATGGATGGATGGAATGCTGGATGGATGGATGGAATGCTGGATGGATGGATGGAATGCTGGATGGATGGATGGAATGCTGGATGGATGGAATGCTGGATGGATGGAATGCTGGATGGATGGATGGAATGCTGGATGGATGGAATGCTGGATGGATCGATGGAATGATGGATGGATGGATGGAATGATGCATGGAATGCTGGAATGATGCATGGAATGCTGGAATGATGCATGGAATGCTGGAATGATGCATGGAATGCTGGAATCATGCATGGAATGCTGGATGGATGGATGGAATGCTGGATGGATGGATGGAATGCTGGATGGATGGATGGATGGAATGCTGGATGGATGGATGGATTGAATGCTGGATGGATGGAATGCTGGATGGATGGATGGAATGATGGATGGATGGAATGCTGGATGGATGGATGGAATGATGGATGGATGGAATGCTGGATGGATGGATGGAATGCTGGATGGATGGAATGCTGGATGGATGGAATGCTGGATGGATGGAATGCTGGATGGATGGACTGCTGCATGGATGGATGGAATGCTGGATGGATGGAATGCTGGATGAATGGAATGCTGGATGGATGGAATGCTGGATGGATGGAATGCTGGATGGATGGATGGAATGCTGGATGGATGGATGGAATGCTGGATGGATGGAATGCTGGATGGATGGAATGCTGGATGGAATGCTGGATGGAATGATGGATGAAATGCTGGATGGATGGATGGATGGAATTCTGGATGGATGGATGGATGGAATTCTGGATGGATGGATGGAATTCTGGATGGATGGATGGAATTCTGGATGGATGGAATGCTGGATGGATGGATGGATGGAATTCTGGATGGATGGAATGCTGGATGGCATCTCACAACTACAGGGGTCTTTTAATTGCAGGACTCTAAAGCTGGAAAGGATAGATAGAAAACGGATGGATGGAATGGTGGATGGATGGATGGATGATTGGAATGCTGGATGGATGGAATGCTGGATGGATGGATGGAATGCTGGATGGATGGATGGAATGCTGGATGGATGGATGGAATGCTGGATGGATGGATGGAATTCAGGATGAATGGATGGATGGAATGCTGGATGGATGGATGGAATGCTGGATGGATGGAATGCTGGATGGATGGATGCAATGCTGGATGGATGGATGGATGGATGGAATGCTGGATGGATGGAATGCTGGATGGATGGATGGATGCAATGCTGGATGGATGGATGGAATGCTGGATGGAATGCTGGATGGATGGATGGAATGCTGGATGGATGGATGGAATGCTGGATGGATGGATGGAATGCTGGATGGATGGATGCAATGCTGGATGGATGCAATGCTGGATGGATGCAATGCTGGATGGATGCAATGCTGGGTGGATGGATGGAATGCTGGATGGATGGATGGAATGCTGGATGGATGGATGGATGGAATGCTGGATGGATGGATGGATGGAATGCTGGATGGATGGATGGAATGCTGGATGGATGGAATGCTGGATGGATGGATAGATGGATGGAATGCTAGATGGGTGGATGGATGGAATGCTGGATGGATGGATGCAATGCTGGATGGATGGAATGCTGGATGGATGGATGGATGGAATGCTGGATGGATGGATGGAATGCTGGATGGATGGATGGAATGCTGGATGGATGGATGGAATGCTGGATGGATGGATGGAATGCTGGATAGATGGAATGCTGGATGGATGGATGGATGGATGGATGGAATGCTGGATGGATGGATGGAATGCTGGATGGATGGATGGAATGCTGGATGGATGGAATGCTGGATGGATGGATGGATGGATGGAATGCTTGATGGATGGATGGAATGCTGGATGGATGGATTGAATGCTGGATGGATGGATTGAATGCTGGATGGATGGAATGCTGGATGGATGGAATGCTGGATGGATGGATTGAATGCTGGATGGATGGAATGCTGGATGGATGGAATGCTGGATGGATGGATGGAATGCTGGATGGATGGAATGCTGGATGGATGGAATGCTGGATGGATGGAATGCTGGATGGATGGATGGAATGCTGGATGGATGGATTGAATGCTGGATGGATGGAATGCTGGATGGATGGAATGCTGGATGGATGGATTGAATGCTGGATGGATGGAATGCTGGATGGATGGATGGAATGCTGGATGGATGGATGGAATGATGGATGGATGGAATGATGCATGGAATGCTGGATGGATGGATGGAATGCTGGATGGATGGATGGAATGCTGGATGGATGGATGGAATGCTGGATGGATGGATGGAATGCTGGATGGATGGATGGAATGCTGGATGGATGGATGGAATGCTGGATGGATGGAATGCTGGATGGATGGATGGAATGCTGGATGGATGGAATGCTGGATGGATGGATGGAATGCTGGATGGATGGATGGAATGCTGGATGGATGGATGGAATGCTGGATGGATGGATGGAATGCTGGATGGATGGATGGAATGCTGGATGGATGGAATGCTGGATGGATGGATGGATGGAATGCTGGATGGATGGAATGCTGGATGGATGGATGGAATGATGGATGGATGGAATGCTGGATGGATGTAATGATGGATGGATGGAATGCTGGATGGATGGATGGAATGCTGGATGGATGGATGGAATGCTGGATGGATGGAATGCTGGATGGATGGAATGCTGGATGGATGGAATGCTGCATGGATGGATAGAATGCTGGATGGATGGAATGCTGGATGAATGGAATGCTGGATGGATGGAATGCTGGATGGATGGAATGCTGCATGGATGGATGGAATGCTGGATGGATGGATGGATGGATGGAATTCTGGATGGATGGATGGAATTCTGGATGGATGGATGGATGGATGGATGGAATTCTGGATGGATGGATGGAATTCTGGATGGATGGATGGAATTCTGGATGGATGGATGGATGGAATGCTGGATGGATGGATGGATGGATGGAATTCTGGATGGATGGAATGCTGGATGGCATCTCACAACTACAGGGGTCTTTTAATTGCAGGACTCTAAAGCTGGAAAGGATAGATAGAAAACGGATGGATGGAATGGTGGATGGATGGATGGATGATTGGAATGCTGGATGGATGGAATGCTGGATGGATGGAATGCTGGATGGATGGATGGAATGCTGGATGGATGGATGGAATGCTGGATGGATGGATGGAATGCTGGATGGATGGATGGAATGCTGGATGGATGGAATGCTGGATGGATGGATGGAATGCTGGATGGATGGAATGCTGGATGGATGGATGGAATGCTGGATGGATGGATGGAATGCTGGATGGATGGATGGAATGCTGGATGGATGGATGGAATGCTGGATGGATGGAATGCTGGATGGATGGAATGCTGGATGGATGGATGGATGGAATGCTGGATGGATGGAATGCTGGATGGATGGATGGAATGATGGATGGATGGAATGCTGGATGGATGTAATGATGGATGGATGGAATGCTGGATGGATGGATGGAATGCTGGATGGCATCTCACAACTACAGGGGTCTTTTAATTGCAGGACTCTAAAGCTGGAAAGGATAGATAGAAAACGGATGGATGGAATGGTGGATGGATGGATGGATGATTGGAATGCTGGATGGATGGAATGCTGGATGGATGGAATGCTGGATGGATGGATGGAATGCTGGATGGATGGATGGAATGCTGGATGGATGGATGGAATGCTGGATGGATGGAATGCTGGATGGATGGATGGAATGCTGGATGGATGGAATGCTGGATGGATGGATGGAATGCTGGATGGATGGATGGAATGCTGGATGGATGGATGGAATGCTGGATGGATGGATGGAATGCTGGATGGATGGATGGATGGAATGCTGGATGGATGGAATGCTGGATGGATGGATGGAATGATGGATGGATGGAATGCTGGATGGATGTAATGATGGATGGATGGAATGCTGGATGGATGGATGGAATGCTGGATGGATGGATGGAATGCTGGATGGATGGAATGCTGGATGGATGGAATGCTGGATGGATGGAATGCTGCATGGATGGATAGAATGCTGGATGGATGGAATGCTGGATGAATGGAATGCTGGATGGATGGAATGCTGGATGGATGGAATGCTGCATGGATGGATGGAATGCTGGATGGATGGATGGATGGATGGATGGAATTCTGGATGGATGGATGGAATTCTGGATGGATGGATGGATGGAATTCTGGATGGATGGATGGAATTCTGGATGGATGGATGGATGGAATGCTGGATGGATGGATGGATGGATGGAATTCTGGATGGATGGAATGCTGGATGGCATCTCACAACTACAGGGGTCTTTTAATTGCAGGACTCTAAAGCTGGAAAGGATAGATAGAAAACGGATGGATGGAATGGTGGATGGATGGATGGATGATTGGAATGCTGGATGGATGGAATGCTGGATGGATGGAATGCTGGATGGATGGATGGAATGCTGGATGGATGGATGGAATGCTGGATGGATGGATGGAATGCTGGATGGATGGATGGATGGAATGCTGGATGGATGGATGGAATGCTGGATGGATGGATGGAATGCTGGATGGATGGATGGATGGAATGCTGGATGGATGGATGGAATGGTGGATGGATGGAATAAATGAATAGACTTGGATTGGAGAGTTATGTTGCTGTTCCAGAATGCTATATGACTATATTTGAATAAATGTTTGATTTTTTTCTTTTTGCTCAAAAATAAATGTGGTTTGCTGTTCATGGAAAAACATAAGAAATTCCCTGAAAATTAGCCCTAGCCCATATTTCTGAACCACAAATAATATAAGACCCTGTCTTATTTTCAGGGAAATACGGTTCCACTTTTTTACGTTTTTTTCTGGTCTGGAAGCAATAAAGGCCCAAGCACCAGTATCCTGAACCTGAATGTTGCTTCCGATTCGGTGGAGACAGATATGTAGTCAGCAGCTTGGAGCTTGGAAGTTTTTCAGGATTAGCAAAGCTCCTTCTTTTTTTTTTCTTTTCTTTTCTTTTATCTGGATGACTACCTATTGTAAAGTCAGAAAACTCCTTTAGGCTATGTGCGCACAGTGCGTTTTTCGCGGCGTTTTTGCTTGTTTTTCGGGTGCGTTTTTGGCCTCAAAACTGCATGACTTTGCTTCCCCAGCAAAGTCTATGAGTTTTCAATTTTGCTGTCCGCACACAACTGTTTTTTTAAGCTGCGTTTTTGAGCTTCAAAAAAAAAAAAATGGACATGTCAATTATTTCCTGTGTTTTTCTGCGTTTTCCCCCCATGCAATGTATTGGAAAACCGCAGAGATCAAAAACGCAGCCAAAAACGCACCAAATCGCTGTAAAAACGCATGCGTTTTTTGCTGCGTTTTTTTGACGCGGGTGTGTTTTTGTGCGTTTTTAGCGGCCAAAAACGCAGCGTCAAAAAAACGCAGTGTGTGAACTTAGCCTACAGGCTATAGAAATATCTCAGTTAAAAAAGTGGTTGCTGGGAACTTAATCAAGGTGGCACAGATAAGATATTACTCCCTCAGTAGTATGGATGTTTGGATTTACAAAGGAATAGGGAAGAAGTGGCCGCCTCCTAAGGATCAAATGATTGCTCTTGGGGGGAAAAAAATCTGATGGCCCCCATATGCATGACAGTGCTGCTTTACATTGTAATGCTGTGTGACATCAATGATGTTGTTTCTTCTTTTGTTGTACAGAAAAGCCAAACAAGAGAAGGAAAACCTATGGAAGGAGAGAGTGAAGAAAGAAGAGGAGGAGAAGCAGAGACGCCTCGAGGAAGAGCGGAGGAAGGAACAGATGTTTCTAGAAAAGCAGCGAGCGGAGGACGAAGCAGCTAGGATTAAGGAAAGGGAAGTCCAGCAGGAAAAGCTGGCGGAAGAGAGACAGCGAGAAGAGGAAGAGAAGAGGAAGCGGGCAGAGGTAGAAAGAGAGACGGAGCAGAGGCGGAAACAAGAAGAGGAAAAACGCATGCAGGCGCAGCTGAAAAAGGAAGCAGAGGAAAAAAGCAAAGAGGAGGAGAAGAGATGGAAAGACAGTAGCAAAGAACCAGAAAAACGCTTCTCCAAGCTCAGTATAGACGAGATGTTTGCTGATAAGCTCAAGACGATCAGTGGAAGACACAGCAGCATCGACAAAGGAAGAGAAGGTAACTTTACCCAAACCATCCAAGTGCTCCGTCATAGAGCTAGCACTTACTATGCTGAATAGCTTCAATTGCTGCAATTAGAATTCACACTGATACAGTGGGGGAAAAAGTATTTAGTCAGCCACCAATTGTGCAAGTTCTCCCACTTATAAAAATGAGAGAGGCCTGTAATTGACATGATAGGTGACCACAACTATGAAAGACCAAATGAGAAAACAAATTCAGAAAATCACCACATCTGATTTGGCAAGATTTATTTTTTTTTTTGCAAATTATGGTGGAAAATAAGTATTTAGTCACCTAAAAACATGCACGATTTCTGGCTTTCACAGACCTGTAACTTATTTTTTAAGAGGCTCCTCTGTCCTCCACTCATTACCTGTAGTAATGGCACCTGTTTGAACTTATCATTATAAAAGATACCTGTCGTCAACCTCAAACAGTCACACTCCAAACTTCACTATGGTGAAGACCAAAGAGCTGTTGAAGGACACCAGAAACAAAATTGTAGCCCTGCACAAGGCTGGGAACACTGAATCTGCAATAGGCAAGCAGCTTGGTGTGAGGAAATCAACTGTTGTGGTCTACCTATGATGTCAATTACAGGCAAATCTCATCTTTTTAATGGGAGAACTTGCACAATGGTGGCTGACTAAATACTTTTCTTTCCCCACTGTATATAGTATAAAATGGAGCAAGCGACATCTGCCTGCAGGATAGTGACTGCTGCTTTGGATGTAACTGGAGTAGAGAACTTGTTATTATAATGTAATGCAATCCAATATAATATAATGCAGTCCACTAGCCTTATCTTAGAAGACCCTCCAACCTTAGTCTTTGCGCACCTTCAACATGGAAAAATGATTTTTACATAAGTTAATTGCTACATTTTTAGATAATAAAATGAAAACCTTCATTCCTTTCTTCATTTTCAGCACCCTTGATATGCATTTTGTAGCCTCATTAAAGTTTTACCTAATTTTCCGTTTTATGAGATGCACCCCAAATTTAGGGATAAAAAAAGGTTAAAAAAAAAAATACGGGGTTCGTTTTATAATCCGATGGTGTCTTACCGGAGGGGGGTGGCAGTGTGGTCGAGCAAGATTCACAGGAGGCAGGGGCGGTGCTGGAGTACGGTGAAGCTGTGGGCAGTGCAGAGGGGGGATCCAATGCTCACTGCAGGCTGCTGACCTCTTCAGAATGGCCAGTACAGAGGCTCGGCGCACAGCATTGCCCTGCCTCCTGTGACCCCTCTCCACCACCCCACGGTTAAGCTACATTCGGATTTTAAGACGCACTCCACATTTCTTTTTCGCTCTATTGGGAGACCCAGACAATTGGGTGTATAGGCTATGCCTCCGGAGGCCGCACAAAGTACTACACTTAAAAGTGTTAGGCCCCTCCCCTTCTGCCTATACACCCCCCGTGCTCCCACGGGCTCCTCAGTTTTTGCTTTGTGCGAAGGAGGTCAGACACGCACAGCACAGCTCCACAGATTAGTCAGCAGCAGCTGCTGACTAGGTCGGATGGAAGAAAAGTGGGCCCATATAGGGCCCCCAGCATGCTCCCTTCTCACCCCACTTTTGTCGGCGGTGTTGTTAAGGTTGAGGTATCCATTGCGGGTACGGCGGCTGGAGCCCACATGCTGTTTTTCCTTCCTCATTCCCCTTAGGGCTCTGGGTGAAGTGGGATCTTATCGGTCTCCAGGCACTGAGACCGGGCTTCATCCACAACTCCTGTGGAGCCTGATGGATAGGAGCCGATACCGTTCAGGGACATGGCCCTGCATCTTAAAGGTACTCTGTATCCCTATGGGGACCGCGCACGGCATCACCTCAGCTTTGCTGGGTGTGCTAGTGCACCGGGGACCGCGGCGCTGACCGGGTCTATATGTGCCATTACACACTCAGCGTCGCTGAGTGTGTTTATATGTAAGGGCTACCGCACTGACCGCCGTTGCCACGGGACACTGCGGCGCGGCTGGGACTTGTAGTTCGCCGGGGACTTTCACGCGACCGCGCTTTTACGGCGGCCGCGTTTATTACTACAGTCCCCGGCTTCATTGCGGCCTAGTTTCCCTTTTTTTCTCCCGCCCTCAGCCCTGACAGGCAGGGGAAGGGCGGGACGCTGCACGGAGCGAGCAGCAATGAGGGCTGGAGTATGATTTACATGCTCCACTCCCCTCACTGTGGACAGTGTGAGCGCCCGTTTCGCGCTCTTTGTAGGCCACGCCCACAGCTTCCTCAGCTCGTCAGGACGCCGCAGCCATTCCTGTCAGCTCCACCGACGCTGCAGAGAGGGACATATTCATGGGAGACCCAGACACGGTCTCTGGTGGCCTCACAACCGCTTAGGCGGCTGGTAAACAGCACATGTGGTGCTAGCCCCATGGTGCTGTATTGTATGGGTACATTATTTTTGTGCTGTATATAATTTACACTGTATGAGCACAGTTCTTTCTGGCTATATACCCTATTGTGTTACTCAGGGAAAACTATAGCATGGCGCCCATAAAAGGCAGGGGTGCCAAAACACAGGCTTATTATGTTGCCTGCGCCGCATGTAAGACCCAGCTACCGGCAGGTTCCACTGACCCACATTGTGTACAGTGTTCGACCCCTGTGACACTTCCTCAGCCGGATCCTCTGCTAAGAGGGGCCCAGGGGGAGCCACCTGTTGACACTGTCCAGGTGACGGGGACTGAGTTTGCAGCCTTTAAGGATCAACTCTCTGAGACTATGGCTAAGATACTAGAAGCCTTGCAGTCCAGACCGGTATCTCAGCAAAGGGACTCTGTTGAATCATTGTTCCCTGACCCCCCTCAGTTGGACCAACAATGTCCTCAAGGGGTATCTCATACATCCCAGACGGAGGGTTCGGACTTAGAACCTAGCCCCAGATCGTCTAAGCGGGCCCGCTTAGAATTTCCCTCGACATCATATTGTTTAGGGTCTCAGCGGGGGGATTCTCTGGTTGATGATGCGGAAACAGCTGATCAGGATTCTGATCCTGGGAGCGCTCTCAATCTTAATTCTCCAGACGGGGACGCCATAGTGAATGATCTTATTGCATCCATTCATCAGTTGCTGGATATTCTTCCCTCAGCCCCTCCGGCGGAGGAGTCTGATTCTCAGCAGGAGAAATTTCGCTTCAGGTTCCCCAAGCGTACACAGAGTATGTTTCTAGACCACTCTGATTTCAGAGAGGCAATCCAGAATCACCATGCTTGTCCGGATAAGCGTTTCTCTAAGCGCCTTAAGGATACACGTTATCCTTTTCCCCCGGAAGTGGTTAAAGGTTGGATTCAATGTCCCAAAGTGGATCCTCCAATCTCCAGACTGGCGGCTAGATCCATACTTGCAGTGGAAGATGGGGCCTCGCTTAAAGATGCCACTGACAGGCAGATGGAGCTCTGGATGAAATCCATCTATGAAGCTATCGGAGCTTCTTTTGCCCCAGCATTCGCAGCCGTATGGGCGCTACAAGCTATATCAGCAGGTCAAGCGAAAATTGAAGCGGCCGCGCCACAAGTGGCTTCCATTACCTCCCAGACCTCGGCAATTGCGTCTTACGCTATGAATGCTGTCCTGGACTCTGTGAGCCGTACGGCAGTTGCGACCGCCAATTCGGTAGTAGTCCGCAGGGCCTTGTGGCTACGGGAGTGGAAGGCAGATTCCGCTTCCAAAAAGCGTTTAACCGGTTTCCCAATTTCTGCCGACAGGCTCTTTGGCGAGCGCCTGGATGAAATCATCAAACAATCCAAGGGAAAGGATACATCCTTACCCCAGCCCAAGCAGAACCTCTCCCAACAGAAGAGAGGGCAGTTGAGGTTTCGGTCCTTTCGGGGCGCGGGCAGGTCCCAATTCTCCTCGTCCAAAAGGTCTCAGAAAGAACAAAGGAACTCTGATGCATGGCGGTCTAAGTCACGTCCTAAAAAGGCCATTGGGAGCACCGCTAACAAAGCGGCTGCCTCATGACTTTCTACCTCCTCTAGTAGCATCCTCGGTCGGTGGCAGGCTCTCCCGCTTTTGCGACACCTGGCTGCCACAAATAAAAGACCGCTGGGTGAGAGACATTCTCTCTCACGGTTACAAGATAGAGTTCATCTCTCGTCCCCCGACTCGATTCTTCCGGTCCTCTCCGCCTCCCGAGCGAGCCGAGGCTCTTCGGCAGGCGCTGGGCACCCTGAAGGCAGAAGGAGTGGTGGTCCCTGTTCCTCTTCAGCAACAGGCCCACGGTTTTTACTCCAACTTGTTTGTGGTCCCAAAGAAGGACGGGTCCTTCCGTCCTGTCCTGGACCTGAAACTTCTCAACAAACACGTAAAGACCAGGCGGTTCCGGATGGAATCCCTCCGTTCCGTCATCGCCTCAATGTCCCAGGGAGATTTCCTTGCATCGATCGATATCAAAGATGCTTATCTCCACGTTCCGATTGCCCCAGAGCACCAGCGCTTCTTGCGCTTCGCCATAGGAAACGAACACCTGCAGTTCGTGGCACTGCCATTCGGCCTGGCAACAGCCCCACGGGTTTTCACCAAGGTTATGACTACTGTAGTAGCGGTCCTCCATTCTCAGGGTCACTCGGTGATCCCGTACTTGGACGATCTGTTGATCAAGGCACCCTCTCAAGAGGCATGCCAACACAGCCTCGACGCTACCCTGGAGACTCTCCAGAGTTTCGAGTGGATCATCAATTTTCCAAGGTCAAATCTGAAATCGCTCACATACCTTGGCATGGAGTTTCATACCCTCTCAGCGATAGTGAAGCTTCCGCGTCCCTCGACAGGACCGTCTCCCTCTCTCAGGCGACCAAAGCTTCCCTTCGGTGGTGGCTTCTTCCCACTTCATTATCGAAGGGGAAATCCTTCCTACCCCCATCCTGGGAAGTAGTCACGACGGACGCAAGTCTGTCAGGGTGGGGAGCGGTTTTTCTCCACCACAGGACTCAGGGTACGTGGTCCCGGCAAGAGTCCTCGCTTCAGATCAATGTTCTGGAAATTCGGGCAGTGTATCTTGCCCTGAAAGCGTTCCAGCAGTGGCTGGAAGGCAAGCAGATCCGAATTCAGTCGGACAATTCCACAGCGGTGGCATACATCAACCACCAAGGCGGCACACGCAGTCGACAAGCCTTCCAGGAAGTCCGGCGGATTTTGATGTGGGTGGAAGCCACGGCCTCCACCATATCCGCAGTTCACATCCCAGGCGTGGAAAACTGGGAAGCAGATTATCTCAGTCGCCAGGGCATGGACGCAGGGGAATGGTCCCTTCACCCGGACGTGTTTCAGGAGATCTGTTGCCGCTGGGGGGTGCCGGACGTCGACCTCATGGCGTCCCGGCACAACAACAAGGTACCAACGTTCATGGCACGGTCTCAAGATCCCAGAGCTCTGGCGGCAGACGCCTTAGTTCAGGATTGGTCGCAGTTTCAGCTCCCCTATGTGTTTCCTCCGCTGGCACTGTTGCCCAGAGTGTTACGCAAGATCAGGGCCGACTGCCGCCGCGCCATCCTCGTCGCTCCAGACTGGCCGAGGAGGTCGTGGTACCCGAATCTGTGGCATCTCACGGTCGGCCAACCGTGGGCACTACCAGACCGACCAGACTTGCTGTCTCAAGGGCCGTTTTTCCATCTGAATTCTGCGGCCCTCAACCTGTCTGTGTGGCCATTGAGTCCTGGATCCTAGCGTCTTCAGGGTTATCTCAAGAAGTCATTGCCACTATGAGACAGGCTAGGAAACCAACGTCCGCCAAGATTTATCACAGGACATGGAAAATTTTCCTGTCGTGGTGCTCTGCTCAGGGTTTTTCTCCCTGGCCATTTGCATTACCTACTTTTCTGTCCTTCCTTCAATCTGGACTGGAAAAGGGTTTGTCGCTCGGTTCCCTTAAGGGACAAGTTTCAGCGCTCTCTGTGTTTTTCCAGAAGCGCCTAGCTAGACTTCCACAGGTACGCTCGTTCCTGCAGGGAGTTTGTCACATCGTTCCACCTTACAAGCGGCTGTTAGAACCCTGGGATCTAAACAGGGTGCTGATGGTTCTTCAGAAACCACCATTCGAGCCAATGAGAGATATCTCTCTCTCACGACTTTCGCAGAAAGTGTTTTTTTCTAGTAGCAGTCACTTCTCTTCGGAGAGTGTCTGAGCTAGCAGCGTTGTCGTGCAAAGCCACTTTTCTGGTTTTTCACCAGGACAAGGTGGTTCTACGTCCGGTTCCGGAATTTCTCCCTAAGGTGGTATCCCCCTTTTCATCTCAATCAGGATATTTCCTTACCCTCTTTTTATCCTCATCCAGTTCACCAATGTGAAAAGGATTTGCACTTGTTAGATCTGGTGAGAGCACTCAGACTCTACATTTCTCGTACGGCGCCCCTGCGCCGCTCGGATGCACTCTTTGTCCTTGTCGCTGGCCAGCGTAAAGGATCACAGGCTTCCAAATCAACCCTGGCTCGGTGGATCAAGGAGCCAATTATCGAAGCTTACCGTTCGGCTGGGCTTCCGGTTCCCTCAGGGCTGAAGGCCCATTCTACCAGAGCCGTGGGAGCGTCCTGGGCTTTGAGGCACCAGGCTACGGCTCAACAGGTGTGTCAGGCGGCTACCTGGTCGAGCCTGCACACTTTCACGAAACACTATCAGGTGCATACCTATGCTGCGGCGGATGCCAGCCTAGGTAGACGAGTCCTTCAGGCGGCGGTTGCCCACCTGTAGGAAAGGGCCGTTTTACGGCTCTCTTACGAGGTATTATTTTACCCACCCAGGGACTGCTTTTGGACGTCCCAATTGTCTGGGTCTCCCAATAGAGCGAAAAAGAAGAAGGGAATTTTGTTTACTTACCGTAAATTCCTTTTCTTCTAGCTCTAATTGGGAGACCCAGCTCCCGCCCCTGTTTTTTTGTGTACACATGTTGTTCATGTTGAATGGTTTCAGTTCTCCGAGTTTCCTTCGGATTGAAGTTACTTTAAACCAGTTTATAATTATTTTCCCTCCTTCTTGCTTTTGCACCAAAACTGAGGAGCCCGTGGGAGCACGGGGGGTGTATAGGCAGAAGGGGAGGGGCCTAACACTTTTAAGTGTAGTACTTTGTGCGGCCTCCGGAGGCATAGCCTATACACCCAATTGTCTGGGTCTCCCAATTAGAGCTAGAAGAAAAGGAATTTACGGTAAGTAAACAAAATTCCCTTCTTTCCGCCCAAATTTTTGGGAGGAAAAGTGTGTCTTATAATCCGAAAAATACAGTAATTTTTCACTTGTTGAGAGTCTCTCCCAGTAGACTACCCTCCCTGAGACTGTGGATCCTTTCTCTACAATCCACAATGGAGATCTATGTACAACCTCCTCCTGGCTGGTAATATTAAGAGGAAGGAGATGAGCGCAAAGCGAGGAACTCTGATGGATTTTTTTACTTTTTTTATTTTTCAGATCCCTCAGCTAGATAAAAGCCTTCCAGACACTATTCAGCAATAAAATGGTAGAACGTTTTTATGGTAGAACAATTTAGAAGAAGCTGAATGTTGCATTTAGGGAAAAAAAATTAACAATATGAAAAAAAATGTACAAAGATGTTATTGTATTGGCTTTTTCTTCAGCGCTCTATTGGGAGACCCAGACGATTGGGGTATAGCTACTGCCCTCTGGAGGCCACACAAAGCACTACATTAAAAGTGCAAGGCCCCTCCCCCTCTGGCTATACCCCCCCCGTGGTATCACGGGTTCTCCAGTTTTAGCTTTGTGTGCGAAGGAGGTCAGACATCCACGCATAGCTCCACAGATTTTAGTCAGCAGTAGCTGCTGACTATTTCGGATGGAAGAAAAGAGGACACATATAGTGTCCCCAGCATGCTCCCTTCTCACCCCTGGATGGTGTTGTAAGGTTGAGGTACCTATTGCTGGTACAGGGCTGGAGCCTGACATGCTGTTTTCCTTCCACATCCCCTGGTAGGGCTCTGTGGAAGTGGGATCCTGCCGGCCTATCAGCTCTGACGCCGGGCTCCATCCACAGACCCATTAGAACCTGATGGAGACGGAGCAGGAGTACGATCAGGGACAGGCCCTGCATCATACAGGTACTCTGTGTCCCCGGCAGGCACAGACACACTCCGGGCTGGCTGGGTGTTGTAGTGCGCCGGGGACCGCAACGTTGGAGTTAGTGTCCCTACAGATTACTGGGGGATTGTTTGTGTATGGGAACGCAGCGCCGACCCCCTCTGGACCGGGCGGCGCTGCTGTGACTTGTGGTGCGCCGGGGATCCGCCGTCCGCGCTTTTACGGCGGCGGCGGTTATAAATTGAGTCCCCGGCTTTTTGGGCCTAGGACGCCGGCAGCTCCGATTCGTTCCCGCCCCCACCCTGTCATTCAGGGTAGGGGAGAGACGCTGTTCGCTAGCAGCGACGAGGGCTGGAGCCTGATTTACATGCTCCAGCCCTCACACTAGGCACAGAGGGAAGCAGGCTTCCCGCTCTTAGCCAGGAACGCCCAGGGCCCGCCCCCCTTCTCTCTCAGGACGCCGGCAGCCATTACATGCAGTCTGGCTGGAGGAAGGACGCAAGGCTCTGGGAGACCTGGACTAGGGGCTATCTGGCGACCACACACCCGCTTTTTAAGCGGGCGGTAAGCGATTTTTCTGTGCTGGTCCCTCTAGTGCCTCACGGTGTATCGGTGTACTGTGTAGGATATAGAGATATTGTATTTCTTGCACTGTGAGGTCGCTTCTGGCTGCATCTCCCAGATCCCTCTGTGGAAGCAACAACATGCCATCCTCAAAACGCAAGGCTGCCAAGGCTAGGGCTGTGTATACTGCGTGTGCTGCATGTGGGGCTAATCTACCAGCAGGCTCCGATGACCCCCATTGTGTGCAATGCTCCGACCCGGTGCTGCTTCGCCAGCCGGAGTCAGGAGGGAGAGTGACCCAGGCTGAGACGCCTGTAAGTCCTGCCCCGGTGACAGGGACAGACTTTGCAGTTTTTGCTGATAATATGTCTGTCTCTATGGCAAAAATCCTTGAAACCTTGCAATCTATGCATGGGGCTCAGTCTTTGGGCACGGCGAGGCCTCTGTCCTCAGGTCCCCCTCACTTGGAATTAATCCAGCCCACAGGGGGGTCCCCGGCTTCACAGGCCGAGGATTATGACTCAGATGATAGCCCCAGCCACCCTAAGCGAGCTCGCTGGGAAAGACCCTCGACGTCATCACACTGCTCAGGGTCTCAGCGCAATCAGTCTCCCTGTGATGTGTCTGATGAGAGTGATCAGGAATCCATTCCTGGAACCCCTCTCAACCTGGATACCCCTGATGGGGATGCCATGGTAAACGACCTTATCTCAGCCATCAATAGGCTGTTGGATATTTCTCCCCCAGCCCCTTCAGCAGAAGAGGCGGCTGCGGAGCAGGAGAAGTTTCGTTTCCTTTATCCCAAGCGTAAATTGAGTGCTTTGTTGGATCACGCTGACTTCAGAGAATCAATCCAGAAGCACGACGCTCACCCAGAAAGGCGTTTCTCTAAACGATCTAAAGATACGCGTTTCCCTTTCCCCCCTGAGGTGGTCAAGCGCTGGACACAGTGTCCAAAGGTAGACCCCCCGATTTCCAAACTCGCAGCTAGGTCCATAGTTGCAGTGGAGGATGGCGCTTCACTTAAAGATGCCAATGACAGACAGATGGACCTTTGGTTAAAATCTGTCTATGAAGCTATCGGCGCGTCGTTTGCTCCGGCATTCGCAGCCGTATGGGCACTCCAGGCTATTTCAGCTGGCTTAGCAAAAGTGGATGCTATCATACATCCAGCAGTGCCGCAAGTGGCGCACCTTACCACGCAGATGTCGGCGTTTGCGTCTTACGCTATCAATGCGGTCCTAGAATCTACCAGTCGCACCTCAATGGCGTCCGCCAATTCGGTAGTTTTGCGCAGAGCCTTGTGGTTAAAGGACTGGAAAGCAGATGCTGGTTCCAAAAAATGTTTAACCAGTTTGCCTTTATCTAGAGATAGACTGTTTGGCGAGCCATTGGCTGATATCATTAAGCAGTCCAAGGGTAAAGACTCCTCTTTACCACAACCCAGAACAACCAAACCTCAGCAGAAAAAGTGGCAGCAGAGGTTTCAGTCCTTTCGAGGTTCGGGCAAGACACCATTTACCTCGTCCAAAGGGACTCAGAGGACGCAAAGAAACTCAGATTCGTGGCGGGCTCACACGCGCCCCAAGAAAGCAAATGGAGGTACCGCTTCCAAAGCGGCTACCTCATGACTTCCAGCCCCCTCCCTCCGCATCGCCGGTCGGGGGCAGGCTCTCCCGCTTTTCCGGCATTTGGATGTCACAGGTCAAAGACCGGTGGGTGACGGACATTTTGTCTCGCGGGTACAGAATCGAGTTCAATTCTCGTCCTCCAGCTCGGTTCTTCAGAACCTCCCCACATCCAGACCGAGCAGATGCTCTGCTGCAGGCGGTGGGCTCCCTAAGAGCGGAAGGAGTGGTGATCCCAGTCCCTCCTCAGGAACAAGGGCAAGGGTTTTACTCCAATCTCTTTGTGGTTCCAAAAAAGGACGGCTCGTTCCGTCCTGTTCTGGACCTAAAACGGCTCAACAAACATGTGCACGCCAGGAAGTTCCGGATGGAAACCCTGCGTTCTGTCATTGCCTCAATGTCCAGAGGAGACTTCCTTGCCTCAATAGACATCAAAGATGCTTATCTCCACGTGCCAATTGCTACAGAACATCAACGTTTTCTACGTTTTGTGATAGGAGACGACCATTTTCAGTTCGTAGCTCTGCCATTTGGTCTGGCAACAGCCCCACGGGTCTTCACCAAGGTCATGGCGGCGGTGGTAGCAGTCTTGCACTCTCAGGGACACTTGGTGATCCCTTACCTAGACGATTTATTGGTCAAAGCTCCCTCTCAAGAGGCATGTCAGCACAGCCTGAATGCTACGCTGGAGACCCTACAGTCTTTCGGATGGATCATCAACTTTCCAAAGTCGATCCTATCACCGACTCAATCACTAACGTATCTTGGCATGGAGTTTCATACTCTAGCAGCGATAGTGAAGCTTCCGCTGAACAAGCAGCGGTCACTACAGACAGGGGTGCAATCTCTTCTGCAGGGCCAGTTGCATCCCTTGCGGCGCCTCATGCATTTCCTAGGGAAGATGGTGGCAGCCATGGAAGCAGTTCCCTTTGCGCAGTTTCATCTGCGCCCACTTCAATGGGACATTCTCCGCCAATGGGACGGGAAGTCAACGTCCCTGGACAGGAAAGTCTCGCTTTCCCAGACAGCCAAGGACTCCCTACAATGGTGGCTCCTTCCCACCTCATTGTCTCAGGGAAGATCCTTCCTGCCCCCATCCTGGGCAGTAGTCACGACAGATGCGAGTCTGTCAGGGTGGGGAGCAGTATTTCTCCACCACAGGGCTCAGGGGACGTGGACTCCGCAGGAGTCCACCCTTCAGATCAATGTTCTGGAGATCAGAGCAGTGTATCTTGCTCTACTGGCCTTCCAACAGTGGCTGGAAGGAAAGCAGATCCGAATCCAATCGGACAACTCCACAGCGGTGGCATACATCAACCACCAAGGAGGGACGCGCAGTCGGCAAGCCTTCCAAGAAGTCCGGCGCATTCTAATGTGGGTGGAGGACAGAGCATCCACCATATCCGCGGTTCACATCCCAGGCGTAGAAAACTGGGAAGCAGACTTCCTCAGTCGCCAGGGCATGGACGCAGGGGAATGGTCCCTTCACCCGGACGTGTTTCAGGAAATCTGTCGCCGCTGGGGAGTGCCGGACGTCGACCTAATGGCATCCCGGCACAACAACAAGGT
The DNA here is from genome assembly GCF_048569485.1 of Anomaloglossus baeobatrachus. Classification (NCBI taxonomy): domain Eukaryota; kingdom Metazoa; phylum Chordata; class Amphibia; order Anura; family Aromobatidae; genus Anomaloglossus; species Anomaloglossus baeobatrachus. Next base: position 648,738,103 of record NC_134355.1, read on the forward strand.
CCCGGCATTCATGGCGAGGTCGCGCGATCAAAGAGCTCTGGCGGCAGACGCCTTGGTTCAAGATTGGTCGCAGTTTCAGCTCCCATACGTGTTTCCACCTCTGGCGCTCTTGCCCAGAGTGCTACGCAAGATCAGATCCGAGTGCAGCCGCATCATACTCGTCGCTCCAGACTGGCCGAGGAGGTCGTGGTATCCGGATCTGTGGCATCTCACGATCGGTCGACCGTGGTCACTGCCAGACCGACCAGACTTACTGTCCCAAGGGCCGTTTTTCCATCAGAATTCTGCGGCCCTGAACCTGACTGTGTGGCCATTGAGTCCTGGATCCTAGCATCTGCAGGATTATCTCAAGGAGTCGTTGCCACAATGAGACAAGCTAGAAAGTCGAATTCGGCTAAGATCTACCACAGAACGTGGAAGATTTTCTTATCCTGGTGCTCTGCTCAGGGAGTGTCTCCCTGGCCATTTGCATTGCCCAAGTTTCTTTCCTTCCTGCAATCGGGGTTAGAAAAGGGCTTGTCGCTCAGCTCCCTTAAAGGGCAAGTTTCGGCACTATCCGTGTTTTTTCAGAAGCGTCTAGCACGTCTTTCTAAGGTGCGCACGTTCCTGCAGGGGGTCTGTCATATTGTGCCCCCGTACAAGCGGCCGTTAGATCCATGGGATCTGAACAGGGTACTAGTTGCTCTCCAGAAGCCGCCCTTCGAGCCTCTGAAGGAAGTTTCCTTTTCTCGGCTGTCACAGAAAGTGGCGTTTCTTGTTGCGATCACATCGCTTCGGCGAGTGTCTGAGCTGGCAGCTCTGTCATCCAAGGCTCCCTTCCTGGTGTTCCACCAGGACAAGGTAGTGCTGCGCCCTATTCCGGACCTAAGGTCGTATCCTCTTTTCATCTTAATCAGGATATATCCTTGCCTTCGTTTTGTCCTCATCCGGTTCACCGGTATGAAAAGGACTTACGTTTGCTAGATCTGGTGAGAGCACTCAGAATCTACATTTCCCGCACGGCGCCCATGCGCCGTGCCGATGCGCTTTTTGTCCTTGTCGCTGGTCCGCGCAAGGGGTTGCAGGCTTCTAAAGCCACCCTGGCTCGATGGATCAAAGAACCAATTCTAGAGGCCTACCGTTCTGCGGGGCTTCCGGTTCCTTCAGGGCTAAAAGCCCACTCAACCAGAGCCGTGGGTGCGTCCTGGGCATTACGTCACCAGGCTTCGGCTCAACAGGTGTGCCAGGCAGCTACCTGGTCCAGTCTGCACACTTTCACCAAGCATTATCAGGTGCATACCTATGCTTCGGCGGATGCCAGCTTAGGTAGAAGAGTCCTGCAGGCGGCAGTGACACCCCCGTAGGGGAGGGCTGTTTTGCAGCTCTAACATGAGGTATTTCTTTACCCACCCAGGGACAGCTTTTGGACGTCCCAATCGTCTGGGTCTCCCAATAGAGCGCTGAAGAAGAAGGGAATTTTGTTACTTACCGTAAATTCCTTTTCTTCTAGCTCTTATTGGGAGACCCAGCACCCGCCCTGTTGTCCTTCGGGATGTTTTTTTGTTGTTTGCGGGTACACATGTTGTTCATGTTGAACGGTTTTTCAGTTCTCCGATGTTATTCGGAGTTAATTTGTTTAAACCAGTTATTGGCTTCCTCCTTCTTGCTTTGGCACTAAAACTGGAGAACCCGTGATACCACGGGGGGGGTATAGCCAGAGGGGGAGGGGCCTTGCACTTTTAATGTAGTGCTTTGTGTGGCCTCCAGAGGGCAGTAGCTATACCCCAATCGTCTGGGTCTCCCAATAAGAGCTAGAAGAAAAGGAATTTACGGTAAGTAACAAAATTCCCTTCGTTTGTTCTGCAGGAAATGCTGAGAGCAGAAAATCCTCGGTGTTTGTAAACTACTCGGCTCTATATCCTTTTGAGGCCAGAAATGCAGACGAGCTGAGCTTCAATGCTGGCGATGTTGTTCAGGTAAAGACAGTGAATTACTAATATATAACCGCGGCAATGCACGAGAGCCGGGCTTACATTCAGTTATCTTTTGACTTCTCTGCAGTTTCTTTAACCATCTCATGTATATCATGTAATACATTTTCTGATTACATACAGAATGCCAATTAAATGTCCCATTTTTAGTTAATCCTCCCTCAAAATGTATTTAATTCCTCACCGGCATATAACATACTTGTACGTTACATGCTGGCTCCCTGCCTTCGATGCAGGCTCGCACACCGAGCCTGCATCTTTCCCTGTACTACATGACTGCTGATTATCCTGTGCCTCTAACAGCCGCGGATGGATCGGCTCTCTGCTCGCAGCTGTTAACCTGTTAAATGCCACCGTCAACACACCCTCCCTCCCCCTGGCAGGGGTGTGCGTTATTCCTCCTGCCCAGCAATACGCCCATGTTATCATGGGTCACCAATGAGTTGACATGACAGCTGGGGGTCTGCTGATGACCCCTGTGTCTGTCATTAAGATACCCCTGTGAACATCGGCCCATGGCCAGCGTTCATAGGAGATCATGATTCCTGCTGTACATAGCGGAGCTAATACACCGCTATGTACTGTATACCACTGGTGATTGGATGATCTCCGCTTCAAATCCTCTATAGGCCGCTTTACACGCTGCAGTATCGTTACTGATATCGCTAGCGTGCGTTCCCGCCCCCATCGGTTGTGTGACACGGGCAAATCGCTGCCCTTGGTGCACAACATCGCCCGGGCCCGTTGTGCACAACATCGCCCGGACCCGTCACACTACTTACCTTCCTAGCGACGTCGCTGTGACCGGCGAACCGCCTCTTTCTTTATCGTTCCTTATGGGAGACCCAAACCATGGGTGTATAGCTTCTGCCTCCGGAGGACACACAAAGTACTACACTCAAACGTGTAGCTCCTCCCTCCGGGCTATATACACCCCCTGGATGACAATCTACCCAGTTCAATGCTTTGTGTTTCATGAGGATCACACACTTGCATTCTCTGATATTTTTTTTCATTTTTATTTTAATTTTTAAAGATTTGGAAGAAAAGCGGGTCCAGTCTGGACTCCCGGCATGTCCCTTCACACCCCACTCTGTCGGGTGCTGTTAAGGTTGACTTTATAAGGCTGGAGCCTTCACATGCCGCGCTCCTTCACATCCTCTGTCGAGGCTCTGTTTGAAGTGGGAGCCTCCACGGTCCTCTCTGCTTGCAGAAGGCCGGTCTCCATCCGCAGCCCTGTCTGGTCCCTGCTGGAAGGAGCGTTAACCCCCACTCAGGGACATGGCCCTGCGTCTCAAAAGCTAAGTATTGAGACGTTTTTTCAGGGTTCCCGGGTACTTTTATTTGGGGGACAGTATGTGCTTTAGCGTTACTGTTAATTCCGGCCGGTTCTGGGGGTTTTCCCTGAGAACCGCGCCGAAGGTGCCTGCTCGTCGGCCGCATTTTAAAATCTAGGCCCCGGCTTCAGTTTGGGCCTAGTTTCGGTTTCGGCTTCTCTGCATGTTTTGCATACAGCGCCGCCCACCGCCCGACCAGCAGAGGGGAGGGCACTCCTCTCTGGGGAGATGTTCCCTCCCCTGTTTCTCTCCCTGTATCTCTCTGCCCTCTGTTTTTCCCGCTCTTGGGCTTATACACGCCCCCCCTCCTTCTCCCAGCGCCATTTTCTCAGCGTTCTTGCACTGGAAGGCGCTGGATGCTGCAGCTGCATACTGTCAGGAAGGCTGACGCTTACAGGGTCTTTGAGCGGTGGAATCCGGAGGGCACACAGAGAGAGCGGGCTGGTAAGCCACAACCTTCGGTTGTGGACTTTTATTACACTCTCAGGCATTCTACAGGAGTGTATTCTGGCTGCAGAGCTTCCACCTCAGCAGCATGTCTGTCACTAGGAGCAAGGCTGCAAACATGTACGCTATATGCACTGCGTGTAAGCTCATTCTGCCAGAGCCAAGCACATACCCACATTGTGATGCCTGTGCTAACATGTTTGTGTCTCAGCCTGGAGCCTCCTCAGGGGTCCCTCCGGCTGCTCTGGCCCCGGTGGCTGAACCCCCGGCTTTGGTAGCTTCCTTTTCACAAGCTATTTCCAAGTCTTTTGCCGACTCCATGGGGCAGCTGTCCCGGACACTGCTGTCTATGCATCAGCCCCCCTCTCAGGGTGTCTCTGCGGCTCCGAGCTCTGCAGAGCCCTCAGAGCATGTCCTAGGACCCCGTCCCCCTAAACGGAGACGCAGGGAACCTTCTCCTTCCTCGTCCCACGGCTCTGATTCACAAGCCGAGGTGCAGGGCGAGGAGGATTCGTTTACTGTGGGCTCAGACGCTGCCTCTATGTACCCCATTGACTTGTCTGAGGGTGATGCGGATGTTAGTGACTTGATTGCGTCCATTAACTCCGTACTGAACCTCAACCCACAAGAGTCAGAGGAACAACCCTCTCTGATAGAGGTACACCAGTTTACCTCTCCTAAGAAACCTAGGAGTATGTTTTTTAACCACTCCAGCTTTCACACCACTGTTAACAAGCCCAGAGCCTGTCCTGACAAACGTTTTCCGAAGCGTAGTTCAGATGACAGTTTTCCTTTTCCACCGGAGGTGGTTAAGGACTGGGCCCAGTCCCCAAAGGTAGACCCTCCGGTGTCCAGGATCTCAGCCCGCACAGTCGTAGCTGTGGCTGATGGCACTTCTCTTAAGGATCCCACTGACCGCCAGGTTGACCTTCTGGCCAAGTCTGTATATGAGGCGGCAGGAGCCTCGTTCTCTCCGTCTTTTGCGGCAGTGTGGGCTCTTAAGGCAATCTCTGCCTCTCTGGCGGAGATTCATTCCCTCTCCAGGGACTCTATTCCTGAGACGGATGCCTTAACTTCTCAAGCTTCGGCTTTTGCATCCTACGCCATGTCTGCCATCCTGGAGGCTTCTCACCGCACGGCGGTGGCCTCCGCTAACTCCCTCGCGATCCGAAGGATCTTGTGGCTTCGAGAGTGGAAAGCAGACGCTTCCTCTAAGAAGTATCTTGCGAGTCTCCCTTTTACTGGGTCCCGGCTGTTTGGGGAACAGCTGGATGACATAATTAAGGAAGCTACTGGCGGGAAGAGTACTTCCTTGCCACAAGCTAAAGCCAAGAAACCTGTCCAGGGCAGGAACCAATCGAGGTTTCGTTCCTTTCGTTCCTCTAACTGGTCATCCTCTAAGCCCTCGGCCTCGTCCACTACCGCAGCCAAGGATCGTAAATCCAACTGGCGCGCGAAGCCGCGTCCTCAAAAGACCGGAGGAGCCGCTGCCACTAAGGCGGCCTCCTCGTGACTATCCGGCCGCGCCAGCAACGTCCTTGGTCGGTGGCAGGCTCTCCCACTTTGGCGACGTGTGGTTGCAACACGTCTCCGATCAGTGGGTGCGGGATATCATCTCCCACGGCTACAGGATAGAATTTGCTTCCAGCCCGCCAAACAGATTTTTTCTGTCCACCCCCCCCTGCTCCAAAGCCGCCGCCTTTTCTCAGGCCGTGGCATCCCTGCAGGCCAACGGTGTAATTGTTCCGGTTCCCGCCCGGGAACGGTTCAGCGGTTTCTACTCAAACCTCTTTCTAGTCCCCAAAAAGGACGGTTCCTTCCGACCCATCCTGGATCTCAAGCTTCTCAACAAGCATGTTCAGGTGCAGCATTTTCGCATGGAATCTCTGAGATCGGTCATTGCCTCAATGACCCAAGGAGATTTTCTGGCATCCATCGACATCAGAGATGCCTATCTGCATGTGCCTATTGCGGTTTCACACCAGCGTTGGCTACGCTTTGCGATCGGAGAGGAACATTTCCAATTCGTGGCTCTCCCCTTCGGCTTAGCCACGGCCCCTCGAGTATTCACCAAGGTCATGGCAGCAGTGGTTGCGGTCCTGCACCTCCAGGGGTTGGCAGTGATTCCTTACCTGGACGACCTTCTAGTCAAGGCCTCATCCAGTGCAGACTGCCAGCGGAGTGTCTCTCTCACTCTCGCCACGCTAGTTCAGTTCGGGTGGCTTGTCAACCTGCCCAAGTCCACTCTGACCCCGACCCAGGTGCTTTTGTACCTAGGGATGCAATTCGAGACTCTGCCGGCACTTGTCAAGTTGCCCTTAGTCAAACAGCAGTCCCTTCGTCTGGCGGTGCGCTCTCTGCTGAGGCACCGCCGTCATTCCATCAGACACCTCATGCAGGTGCTGGGTCAGATGTTGGCGTCCATGGAAGCGGTCCCCTTTGCTCAGTTCCATCTGCGTCCCCTGCAGCTGGACATTCTCCGCTGTTGGGACAAGCGGATCTCTTCCTTGCACAGGCAGGTGGCTCTGTCGTCACAGACCAGGAGCTCCCTTCAGTGGTGGCTTCGGCCCCTCTCTCTGTCTCAGGGACGCTCTTTCCTGACGCCGTCCTGGGTGATCCTCACCACGGATGCCAGCCTCTCCGGTTGGGGAGCAGTATTTCTCCATCACCGAGCACAGGGCACTTGGACTCCGTCCGAATCAGCCCTCTCGATCAATGTGCTGGAGATCAGAGCTGTGTTTCTAGCTCTCCTAGCCTTTCACCACCTGTTGGCGGGCAAGCACATTCGAGTTCAGTCGGACAACGCGACAGCGGTTGCCTACATCAATCACCAGGGCGGGACTCACAGCCGTCTGCCGATGTTGGAGGTTCAACGAATCCTCCAGTGGATGGAGGACTCCAAGTCCACCATGTCTGCAGTCCACATCCCAGGCGTGGAAAACTGGGAGGCCGACTACCTCAGCCGTCAAACCGTGGACAGCGGCGAGTGGGCCCTGCACCCGTCAGTGTTCAGATCAATCTGCCGCAAGTGGGGCACTCCGGAAGTGGACCTAATGGCATCCCGGCACAACAACAAGGTTCCGGTTTACGTGGCTCGCTCCCACGATCCTCAAGCCTTCGCAGCAGACGCACTGGTTCAAGATTGGTCTCAGTTCCGTCTGGCCTATGTGTTTCCCCCTCTAGTGCTCTTGCCCAGGGTTCTGCGCAAGATCAGAATGGAGGGCCGTCGAGTCATTCTCATTGCTCCGGACTGGCCCAGGAGAGCTTGGTACCCAGACCTGCTCCGTCTGTCCGTAGAGGTGCCGTGGCATCTCCCGGACCGCCCAGACCTTCTCTCTCAAGGTCCGTTCTTCCGCCAGAATTCTGCGGCTCTCAGATTGACGGCGTGGCTCTTGAGTCCTGGATCCTAACGGCTTCAGGCATTCCCTCTGAGGTCATCTCCACCATGACTCAGGCTCGGAAGTCTTCCTCGGCCAAGATTTACCACAGGACTTGGAGGATTTTCCTGTCCTGGTGTCGTTCTTCCGGCCATGCTCCTTGGCCGTTCTCCTTGCCGACCATCCTGTCTTTTCTACAGTCCGGTCTACAGCTAGGGCTGTCCCTCAATTCCCTCAAGGGACAGGTGTCGGCTCTGTCGGTATTGTTCCAGCGGCGTATCGCCCGACTGGCTCAGGTGCGCACTTTCATGCAGGGCGCATCTCACATCATTCCTCCTTACCGGCGGCCCTTGGATCCCTGGGACCTTAATCTGGTCCTCACGGCCTTACAGAAACCCCCCTTTGAGCCTCTCAGGGAGGTTCCCTTGTTTCGACTTTCACAGAAGGTTGTTTTTCTAGTAGCCATAACGTCTCTCAGGAGAGTTTCTGATTTGGCTGCGCTCTCTTCGGAATCCCCCTTTTTGGTGTTTCACCAAGACAAGGTGGTTCTTCGTCCGTCTCCGGACTTTCTCCCTAAGGTGGTGTCTCCTTTCCACCTTAACCAGGACATTTCATTGCCTTCTCTTTGTCCGGCCCCTGTGCATCGCTTTGAAAAGGCGTTGCATACCTTGGATTTGGTGCGAGCGCTCCGAATCTATGTGTCACGCACCGCCGTTTTTAGGCGGTGCACCTCACTTTTTGTGCTAACCACTGGTCAGCGCAAGGGTCTCGCTGCTTCTAAACCGACCCTAGCTCGTTGGATCAGGCCGGCTATCACCGATGCCTACCAGTGTTCTCAGGTGCCTCCCCCGCCAGGGATTAAGGCGCACTCGACCAGAGCTGTCGGTGCCTCCTGGGCTTTCAGGCACCAGGCTACGGCTCAGCAGGTTTGTCAGGCTGCCACGTGGTCCAGTCTGCACACTTTTTCGAAGCACTACCAAGTGCATGCTCATGCTTCGGCAGATGCGAGCTTGGGCAGACGCATTCTTCAGGCGGCTGTCGCCCATTTGTGAAGTTAGGTTTTGCCTACTTCTCAGTTGGTTTATTCCCACCCATGGACTGCTTTGGAACGTCCCATGGTTTGGGTCTCCCATAAGGAACGATAAAGAAAAAGAGAATTTTGTTTACTTACCGTAAATTCTTTTTCTTATAGTTCCGACATGGGAGACCCAGCACCCTCCCTGTTGCCTGTTGGCAGTTTTTTTGTTCCGTGTGTTTCACCGGCTGTTGTTAGTAGTCAGAGTTACGGTTATTCCGAGTTTCACTCTATCTCTACTTATGGGTGAATGTCCTCCTTCAGCTTTTGCACTGAACTGGGTAGATTGTCATCCAGGGGGTGTATATAGCCCGGAGGGAGGAGCTACACGTTTGAGTGTAGTACTTTGTGTGTCCTCCGGAGGCAGAAGCTATACACCCATGGTTTGGGTCTCCCATGTCGGAACTATAAGAAAAAGAATTTACGGTAAGTAAACAAAATTCTCTTTTTTCTAAGGGGGCGGTTCGTTTGGCGTCACAGCGACGTCACTAAGCGGCCGCCCAATAGAAGCGGAGGGGTGGAGATGAGCGGGACGTAACCTCCCACCCACCTCCTTCCTTCCTCATTGCCGGAGGACGCAGGTAAGGTGAGGTTCCTCGTTCCTGCGGTGTCACACGGAGCGATGTGTGCTGCCGCAGGAACGACGAACAACAACGTACACGCTGCAGCAACGATAATTGAGAATGAACCCTGATGTCACAGATTAGCGATTTTGCACGTTTTTGCGACAATGCAAAATCGCTCATAGGTGTCACACGCAACGACATCGCTTAAACGGCCGGATGTGCGTCACAAATTCCGTGACCCCAACGAGATTGCTTTAGCGATGCCATAGCGTGTAAAGCGGCCTTTAGGGGACTCCCTATCAATAAACTAATAAAAAGTGAAAAAAAAGTTTTTCAAAATTTGGTAAAAAAAAATTACACAAGTTCAAATCACCCCCGCCCCCCTTTTGCCCGATTACAAACACAAAAAATTATATCTATTTGGCATCACTGCGTTCGTAAAATTCCGATTTATCAAAATGCCAGAATTAGGTTTTTTGGTCCTCTGCAACATTTTGTAATAAGAAGGGATCAAAACATCTCATGAACCCAAAAAATGGTATCAGTAAAAATGTCAGCTCGGGGTGCAAAAAAATAAGCCATCACACAGCCACAGATCCCAAAAATTAAAAACGTTATGTGTCTTGGGGAATGGCGACAAAAGCCAAATTGTTTTTCTTACAAGTTCCCAAATTTTTTTTTTCCACCACAGAAATAAAAAAAAAAAAAAAAAAAAAAAAATACATGTTTGGTATCTGCATAATCGCACTAACCTGGAGAGTCATATTGCCTGGTCAGTTTTATGGTATAGTGAACATAAAAATATATATATATATATATATATATATATATATATATATATATATATATATATATATTATTATATAAATATATACATACAGTTAGGTCCAGAACTATTTGGACAGTGACACAATTTTCGCGAGTTGGGCTCTGCATGCCACCACATTGGATTTGAAATGAAACCTCTACAACAGAATTCAAGTGCAGATTGTAACGTTTAATTTGAAGGTTTGAACAAAAATATCTGATAGAAATTGTAGGAATTGTACACATTTCTTTACAAACACTCCACATTTTAGGAGGTCAAAAGTAATTGGACAAATAAACCAAACCCAAACAAAATATTTTTATTTTCAATATTTTGTTGCGAATCCTTTGGAGGCAATCACTGCCTTAAGTCTGGAACCCATGGACATCACCAAACGCTGGGTTTCCACCTTCTTAATGTTTTGCCAGGCCTTTACAGCCGCAGCCTTCAGGTCTTGCTTGTTTGTGGGTCTTTCCGTCTTAAGTCTGGATTTGAGCAAGTGAAATGCATGCTCAATTGGGTTAAGATCTGGTGATTGACTTGGCCATTGCAGAATGTTCCACTTTTTGCACTCATGAACTCCTGGGTAGCTTTGGCTGTATGCTTGGGGTCATTGTCCATCTGTACTATGAAGCGCAGTCCGATCAACTTTGCGGCATTTGGCTGAATCTGGGCTGAAAGTATATCCCGGTACACTTCAGAATTCATCCGGCTACTCTTGTCTGCTGTTGTGTCATCAATAAACACAAGTGACCCAGTGCCATTGAAAGCCATGCATGCCCATGCCATCACGTTGCCTCCACCATGTTTTACAGAGGATGTGGTATGCCTTGGATCATGTGCCGTTCCCTTTCTTCTCCAAACTTTTTTCTTCCCATCATTCTGGTACAGGTTGATCTTTGTCTCATCTGTCCATAGAATACTTTTCCAGAACTGAGCTGGCTTCATGAGGTGTTTTTCAGCAAATTTAACTCTGGCCTGTCTATTTTTGGAATTGATGAATGGTTTGCATCTAGATGTGAACCCTTTGTATTTACTTTCATGGAGTCTTCTCTTTACTGTTGACTTAGAGACAGATACACCTACTTCACTGAGAGTGTTCTGGACTTCAGTTGATGTTGTGAACGGGTTCTTCTTCACCAAAGAAAGTATGCGGCGATCATCCACCACTGTTGTCATCCGTGGACGCCCAGGCCTTTTTGAGTTCCCAAGCTCACCAGTCAATTCCTTTTTTCTCAGAATGTACCCGACTGTTGATTTCTTTATCGTTCCTTATGGGAGACCCAAACCATGGGTGTATAGCTTCTGCCTCCGGAGGACACACAAAGTACTACACTAAAAGTGTAGCTCCTCCCTTCGAGCATATACACTCCCCGGATGACAAATCCAACCAGTTCAATGCTTTGTGTTCAGGAGGTCACACACACACATGCATCCTCTGATTTTTGATTTCAAAGATTTGGAAGAAAAGCGGGTCCAATCTGGACTCCCGGCATGTCCCTTCTCACCCCACTGTGTCGGCGGTGCTGTTAAGGTTGATTTCAGGGCTGGAGCCTTCACATGCTGCGCTCCTTCGCCATCCCTTGGGGCTCTGGTTTGAAGTGGGAGCCATCATGGTTCTCACTGCTTTGCAGGAGACCGGTCTCCATCCGCAGCCCTGTTCAGGATCCTGCCGGACGGAGCGATGACCCCCCAGGGACCTGGCACCTGCGTCTCAAGCTAAGTACTGAGACGTTATTACCACAGAAAGTGGTCTTTCTAGGGGTCCCTTGTACTTTATTTGTGGGGGAGAATGTGTTATATGTATGTTTTAACATTTCCGGCCGGTTCTCCAGTTTTCACTGGAGAACCGCGCCGATGGTGCCTGCACGCTGGCCGCATGTTTAAATCTAGGCCCCGGCTTCGCCTGAGGCCTAGTTTCGATTCTATGTCAGTCAGTGCAGAGGGACAGTGTGGCTCCGCCCACCGGCTGCTCAGCACAGGGAAGGGACACTCCTCACTGAGGAAAGCTTCCCTCCCCTGTATGCCTCATTGGCCCTCCGTCCTGCTCTCAAAGTAGGCACCGCCCCCTCTCCTCGCTGTGGACGCCATTTTCTCAGCGTTCGAAGGCACAGAGATCAATGTCTGCAAACACATTGTGACAAATGGGGGCCTGGGACAGAGCCCCCAGTTCTGGGGGATCTGGAGGGCACAGAGATGCCCCTATGTTAAACAGTCTGGCAAGCCACAACCTCCGGTTGTGCAGCTGCTTATACACTCTGTTTATATACTCTGCTGGGGGGTTTTTTCCGAAAAGCCCCCACTTCTGGGGAATCTGGAGCAGAGATGTTATGTTAAACGGTCTGGCAAGCCACAACCTCTGGTTGTGCTGCTGCTTATATACTCTGTTTATATACTCTGCTGGGGGTCTTTCTGGACAGAGCCCCCACTTCTGCAGCATGTCTCATATCAGTGCAGGGCTGCAAGGCTGTTTTTTATTATGCACCGCATGTTGACTCGTACTGTCTGTACCGAGCACATAACCACATTGTGATGCCTGCTCTGACATAGTGGTGCCTCAGCCTGGAGGCTTATCCCCAGTGGTCCCTCCGGCTGCTCCGGCTCCGGGGTAGAATCCCTCTCTCCAGGGGACAGCTGTCCCGGACACTGCTGAGCATGCATCAGCCCCCTTCTCAGGGCGCTTCTGCTGCTACGGCTCGCTCAGCAAAGCTCATAGAGGATTCTTCATCTGGGAGCCCGTCCTCCTAAAATGGAGACGCAGAGTCCCCTTTCCCTCCTCGCCCCGCGGCTCTGGTTCACGAGCTGACTCGCAGGATAAGGAGGATGCCTTACTGGGGGCTCGGACGCTCTCCATGTACCCCATTGATCTGTCCGAAAGTGACGCAGATGCTAATGATTTGATTGCGTCCATTATATTTGTACTGGACCTCAATCCGCCTGTATCAGGGGAGCACCCCTCTTTGGCAGAAAAGCATCAGTATACCTTGCCTAAGAGAACAAGGAGTGTGTTCCTTATCCACTCCAGCATTTAGGTCACTGTGACCAAGCCCAGAGCCTGTCCTGACAGACGCTTCCCAGAGCGTGGTTCTGATGACTGTTTCCCCCTTCCACCAGTGGTGGTCAAGGAGTGGGCTCATTCACCAAGGGTGGACCCTCCGGTGTCTAGACTTTCAGCCCGGACAGTTGTATCAGTGGCTGACGGCACCTCTCTGAGGATCCCACTGTCCGCCAGGTTGTCCTTCTGGCCAAATCTATATATGAGGCGGCAGGGGCCTTGTTCTCCCCATCTTTTGCAGCAGTGCGGGCTCTCAAAGCCATGTCTGCTTCTCGGGAGGAGCTGCATTCCCTCACCAGGGCCTTTATGCCCGAATTGGTTGCCTTAACTTCCAGGCTTCAGTCTTTTCATCCTATAGCTGGAGACTGTCACCGCACTGCGGTGGCCTCGGCTACTTCCCTCGCTATCCGCAGGTTCCTGTGGCTTCGAGAGTGGAAGGCAGATGCTTCTTAAGAAGTTCCTTGCTGGACTCCCTTTTGCTGGGACCAGTCTATTCGGTGAACAACTGGATGAAATTATTAAGGAAGCTTTCTTTGTCGCTCCATTGGGAGACCCAGACAATTTGGTGTATAGCTACTGCCTCCGGAGGCCACACAAAGTATTACACTTAAAAGTGTAAACCCCTCCCCTCTGCTATACACCCTCCCGTGCATCACGGGCTCCTCAGTTTTTATGCTTTGTGCGAAGGAGGCACACATGCACGCATAGCTCCACATCTTAGTCAGCAGCAGCTGCTGACTATGTCGGATGGAAGAAAAGAGGGCCCATATTAGGGCCCCCAGCATGCTCCCTTCTCACCCCACTCTGGTCGGCGGTGTTGTTAAGGTTGAGGTACCCATTGCGGGTACAGAGGCTGGACCCCACATGGTGTTTTCCTTCCCCATCCCCTTAGGGCTCTGGGTGAAGTGGGATCCTAATCGGTCTCCAGGCACAGGGGACCGTGCTCCCTCCGCAGCCCCTGGGGAATCTGCTGGACAGGAGCCGGGTATCGTCAGGGACAAGGCCCTGCTACTGTGAGGTACTCTGTGTCCCCGTGGGGACCGCGCATGGAGCGCTGGTGCCATATACACTGCAGCACTGCTGGGTGTGTTAGTGCGCCGGGGGACCACCGCGCCGGCCGCGCTGTGAGGTACTCTGTGTCCCCGTGGGGACCGCGCATGGAGCGCTTGTGCCATACACACTGCAGCACTGCTGGGTGTGTTAGTGCGCCGGGGACTACCGCGCCAGCCGCGCTTATTTGCGGGCCGCGCTTATAAATTTAGTCCCCGGCTTTTGCGGCCTAGTATCGCATATTCCCGCCCACAGGCCTGCCAGTCAGGGGAAGGGCGGGACGCTGCACAGGACGTTCAGCGCTGAGGGCTGGAGCATACTCTGTATCCTCCTCCCCCCTCACTCAGCACAGTGGGGCACTGGATTCCCGCACTTTCTAGGGCACGCCCACGGCCCCCTCCTCCCCACAGAACGCCGGCAGCCATTACTGTCGGCACTTCTGACGCTGGAGAGGAGAGACACCAGGGAGGCCCAGGCAGGGATTCTGGTGATCACACATATCTATATATATATGCTGTACATGTATGGTCGCACTGTTGAATTTTGGCTACTCCAGGAGAAGCCTTACAGTCCTCCCGGGCACTGTTCAATCATTACCGCCCCCGGACCTGCCAGTCAGGGGGAAGGGCGGGACAGTCGGGCTGACGCCGACAGTGAGGGCAGGAGCACACTTCGCTGTCCTCCGCCCCCCTCACTATTCACGCTACGGCACTGATCCCCGCAAGGTACTCAGTGTCCCCTTGGGGACGGTGCAGAGAGCACCTTCGCCTCAGACTTGGCGACTACCGCGCCGACCGCGCCTGCTTGCCGGCCGCGGTCTGTAACTTTAGCTCCCGGCTTTTGCGGCCTAGCGCCTTAAACTCCCGCCCCTGGCCCCGCCAGTCAGGGGGAAGGGCGGGACGGTCAGTCGGAGGCTAGCAGTGACGGCTGGAGCACACTTGGCTGTCCTCCGCCTCCCTCACGTTTCACTTAGGGCACCAGATTCCCGCACTTTTGGGGTTACGCCCACGGCTCTCCCATTCACTGTACGCCGACAGCCATGTTTTCATGCTTCAGGGTCGGTACACCAGGGGGCTTCTTCTCGATGCTGGGCCCCCTAGAGTGATGAACTGTATATGTGATGCACTGTATATATGGATATATATAATGTTTGTATGCAGTTTCACAGTTCGGCGGTACATATGTATCCTCAGTGATCACTGTGAACATTGCTCGGGCCATGTGGCTCTCGCTCAGCCGGTGTCGGGGGCACTGTGGAGCTTCGCCGGCGTTCCCTGTCCAGGCGACAGGGACAGAGTTACAGCTTGCTGAGAAACTCTCTGGGTCATTTTCACTATCCATGTCTCAGGCTATGGACAAATGGTCGGCTAAGAGACTAGGAGTTTGCAGTCCAGCCCGGCCCCTTACACAGGCCCCGGGCACTGCGAGATCGCCCCAGGCCTCTATCGGTCTGCGACGAAGCGTGTTCCTGGGGTGGCCTCTAGTTTTTACGTGGTGAACTCCAGCACGAACCGCAGTCCCAGTCCGGCTAAGCAGCCTTGCTTGGAATCTTCCCCGACTTCTTCAACGGTCTCCGCTTGAGGACCCTCTAGAGGATGGGGCGGAGGTCGCAACCCAGGACTTTGTCCGGACGTGGCTCTCAAGGCTTCACAGATACTGTCCAGAAGCACAGAACGCCTTATAACACACGTTGTCCCTTCCCCTCTGACGTTGTTCAGGTTTGGGCTCAGTGTCATAAAGTGCCCTCCAGTCTCTTGACCGGCGGCTAGATCTGTAGTAGCAGTGGCTGGCGGGCCCACGCTCAAGAATGCCACGGACAGACAGATAGAATTCCTAATGAGATCCATCTATGAAGCCATAGGCGCGTCCGTTGCCCCAGCCTTTGCAGGGGTGGGCACTCCAGGCTATTTCAGATGCTCTGCTCAGATCAATGCGGTCATCCTGTGCTTCGCAATAGTGTCTTTGACGTCTCAGGCGGTGGTATTTTCATCCTCCGCCGTGCACAGAGAACCTTTTCTGCATGGCGGTCCAGGTCAGGGGAGACATTCTGTCTTACGGTCACAGGATAGAGCTCAGTTCTCGTCCTCCGACTCGTTGCTTCAGAGCATCTCCGTCCCCAGAACGAGCCGATGCACGTTTCCAGGCGGTGAACACTCCGAAGGCAGGAGGAGTTGCGATCCTCGTTCCCATTCAAGAACGTAGTCGCGGCTTTTTACTCCAGCTTGTTCGTGGTACCAGATAGGACGGATCACTCCGCCCTGTTCTGGACTTCACACTGCTCAACGGACAGAGAACCTGACGGTTCCGGATGGAATCTCTCCGCTTGCCATCGCCTTTGATGGCCCAAGGAGGCTTCCTAGCATCAATCGACATCAGGGATGTTTATCTCCACGTGCCGATTGTACCAGAATATCAGCGCTTCCTGCGCTTCGCCATAGGGAACGAACACTTTCAGTTTGTGGCACTAACTGCCGGCCTGGTGACAGCCCTACGGGCCTTCACCAAGGTCATGACAACGGTGGTAGCGGTCCTACTCTCTCAGGCAATCTGCTGGTCAAGGTCCCCTCTCGGGTGGCATGCCAACACAGCCTGAACATTGCCCTAGAGACTCTCCAGAGATTCGGGTGGTTCATCAATTTTTCCTAAAGTCAAAATTGACACCGGCCCAATCACTGACATATCTCGGCAGGGAGTTTCATACTCTCTCAGCGATAGTGAAGCTTCCGCTGGACAAACAGCGTTCACTACAGACAGGGGTGCAATCGTTCCTTCGAGCCCAGTCACACCCTTTGAGGCGCCTCATGCACTTCCTAGAGAAGTTGGTGGCAGCAATGGAGGCAGCTCCGTTTGCGCAGATTCATCTGCGCCCACTTTATTGGGACTGTCTCCGCAAATGGGACAGCAAATCGACGTCCCTCGACAAGAACGTTGCTCCTTCTCGGGCAGCCATGGCCTCCCTTCAGTGGTGGCTTCTTCCCACTCTTGTCGAAGGAAAAATCCTTCCTGCCCACATCCTGGGCTGTGGTCACGGCGGACGCGAGTCTGTCAGGGAGTCTTCCTCCGCCACAGGGCTCAGGGTACATGGACTCAGCAGAGTCCTCCCTCCAGATCAATGTTCTGGAGGTAAGGGCAGTGTTCTAGCCCCAAAAGCGTTCCAGCCATGGCTGGAAGGCAGGCAGATCCGAATTCAGTCGGACAACGCCACAGCGGTGGCATACATCAACCACCAAGGCGGCACAACCAGTCGGCAAGCCTTCCAGCAAGTCCGGCGGATTCTGCTGTGGGTGGAAGCCACAGCCTCCACCATCTCCGCAGTTCACATCCCAGGCGTAGAAAACTGGGAAGCAGACTTTCTCAGTCACCAGGGCATGGACGCAGGGGAATGGTCTCTTCGACCGGACGTGTTTCAAGAGATTTGTTGCCGCTGGGGGAAGCCGGACGTCGACCTATTGGCGTCCCGGCACAACAACAAGGTCCCGGCATTCATGGCACGTTCTCAAGATCACAGAGCTCTGGCGGCAGACGCATTAGCCTCAACCTGACTGCGTAGCCATTGAGTCCTGGATCCTAGCGTCTTCAGGGTTATCTCAAGAGGTCATTGCCGCTATGAGACAAGCCAGGAAACCAACGTCCGCCAAGATCTACCACAGGACGTGGAAGATCTTCTTATCCTGGTGCTCTGATCAGAGTTTTACTCTCTGGCCATTCGCCTTGCCCACTTTCTGTCCTTCCTTCAATCCGGAATGGAAAAGGGGTTGTCTCTCGGTTCCCTCAAGGGACAAGTTTCGGCGCTTTCTGTGTTGTGTCCAAAAGCGTCTAGCCAAACTCCCTCAGGTACGCACGTTCCTGCAGGGGGTTTGCCACATAGTCCCTCCTTGCAAGCGTCGGCTAGAACCCTGGGATCGGAACAGGGTGATACCGGCTCTTCAGAAACCACCCTTCGAGCCAATGATTGATATTCTTTTCCACGACTTCGCAGAAGGTGGTCTTCCTAGTGGCAGTCACGTCACTCCGCAGAGTGTCTGACATAGCAGCGCTGTCATGCAAAGCCCCCCTTCCTGGTGTTTCACCAGGACAAGGTGGTTCTGCGTCCGGTTCCGGAATTTCTCCCGAAGGTGGTATCCTCTGTTCATCTCAATCAGGATATCTTCTTGCCTTCTTTTTGTTCTCATCCGGTTCACCAATGTGAAAAGGATTTGCACTTGTTAGGTCTGGTGAGAGCACTCAGACTCTACATTTCTCGTACGGCGCCCCTGCGCCGCTCGGATGCGCTCTTTGTCCTTGTCGCTGGCCAGCGTAAAGGGTCACAAGCTCCCAAGTCAACTTGGCTCGGTGGATCAAGGAATCAATTCTTGAAGCCTACCGTTCTGCTGGGCTTCCGGTTCCTTCAAGGCTGAAGGCCATTCTGCCAGAGCCGTGGGTGCGTCCTGGGCGTTACTGCACCAGGCTACGGCTCAGCAGGTGTGTCAGGCGACTACCTGGTTGAGTCTGCACGCCTTCACGGAGCACTATCTAGTGCATACCTACGCTCGGCAGATGCCAGCTTAGGTAGGCGAGTCCTTCAGGCGGCGGTTGTCCACCTGTAGGAAGGAGCCGTTTTACGGCTCTTTTACCGAGGTATTCTTTTACCCACCCAGGGACTGCTTTTGGACGTCCCAATTGTCTGGGTCTCCCAATGGAGCGACAAAGAAGAAGGGAATTTTGTTTACTTACCGTAAATTCCTTTTCTTCTAGCTCCAATTGGGAGACCCAGCACCCGCCCCTGTTCCCTTCGGGCTATTATTTCTTGTGTACACATGTTGTTCAGATTGAATTGTTCTTGGTCATGGTTTCAGTTCTCCGAACATCCTTCGGATTGAATTTACCTTAGACCAATTTATAAGTTTCCTCCTTCCTGCTTTTGCACCAAAACTGAGGAGCCCGTGATGCACGGGAGGGTGTATAGCAGAGGGGAGGGGTTTACACTTTTAAGTGTAATACTTTGTGTGGTCTCCGGAGGCAGTAGCTATACACCCAATTGTCTGGGTCTCCCAATTGGAGCTAGAAGAAAAGGAATTTACGGTAAGTAAACAAAATTCCCTTCTTTGGCAGGAAGAGTACTTCCATGCCACAACCCAGGAAACCTTCCAGGGCAGGAACCAGTCGAGGTTTCGTTCCTTTCGTTTCCTCTAACTGGTCGTCCTCTAAGCCCTCGGCCTCGTCCACTAACTCAGCCAAGGTCCGTAAACCAACTGGCACATGAAGCCGCGTCCTAAGTCGGCAGGAGCTGCTGCCACCAAGGCAGCCTCCTCTTGATTATCTGGCCGCGCCAGTAACGTCCTTGGTCGGTGGCAGGCTCTCCCTCTTGGGCGACGTGTGGTTTCAACACGTCTTCGATCAGTGGGTGTGGGTTACCATCTCCCACGGCTACAGAATAGAATTCTATTCAGCCGCCAAACAGATTTTTTCTGACAACTCCCCCCTGCTCCAAGGCCGCCGCCTTCTCACAGGCCGTGTCATTCTTGCAGGCCAATGGAGTAATTGTACCAGTTCCCGACTGGGAACGGTTCTGAGATTTCTTCTCAAATCTCTTCCTAGTCCCCGAAAAGGACGGTGCTTTCCGACCTGGATCTCAAGCTTCTCAACAAGCATGTTCAGGTGCGGCAATTTTGCATGGAATCTCTGCGATCAGTCAATGACCCAAGGAGATTTCTTAGCATCCATCGACATCAGAGATGTCTCTCTGCATGTGCCATTCGCAGTTTCATACCAGCGTTGGCTACGTTTTGTAATCGGAGAGGAACATTTCCAATTCGTGGCTCTCCCCTTTGGGTTAGCCACGGCCCCTCGTGTATTCACCAGTTGCGGTTCTGCTCCTCCAGGGGTTGGTAGTGATTCCTTACCTGGACGCACTTCTAGTCAGGGCTTCATCCAGTGCAGACTGTCAGCGGAGTGTCTCGCTCACTCTCGCCACGCTTGCAAGTCCACTCTGACCCCGACCCAGGAACTTGCGTACCTAGGGATGCAATGCGAGACTCTGCTGGCACTTGTGAAGCTGCCCTTAGTCAAACAGCAGTCTCTTCATCTGGCGGTTCGCTCTCTGCTGAGGCTCCGCCGTCATTCCATCAGGCACCTCATGCAGGTGCTGGGTCAGATGGTGGCGTCAATAGAAGCGGTTCCCCTTGCCAGTTCCATCTGCGTCCCCTGCAGCTGGACATTTTCCGCTGTTGGGACAAGGGACTTCTTCCTTGCACAGGCTGGTGGCTCTGTCGCCACAGACCAGGAGCTCTCTTTAAGTGGTGGCTTCGGCCCCTCTCTCTGTACCAGGGACGCTCCTTTCTGGCCGCGTCATGGGTGATTCTCACCACGGATGCCAGTCTATCCGGCTGGGGAGCAGTGTTTCTCCACCACCGAGCACAGGGCACTTGGACTCCGTCCGAATCAGCCCTCTCGATCAATGTGCTGGAAATCAGGGCTGTAGTCCTAGGACTCGCAGCCGCCTAGCAATGTCGGAAGTTCAACATATCCTTCAGTGGACGGAGGACTCCAAGTCCACCATATCCGCAGTCCACATCCCAGGCGCAGAGAACTGGGAGGCAGATTATCTCAGCCGTCAAACCGTGGACAGCGGCGAGTGAGCCCTGCATCCGGCAGTGTTCCGGTCAATTTAGCAGGCAGGGCACTCCGGTAGTGGATCTAATGGCATCCCGGCACAACAACAAGGTCCCGGTTTACGTGGCTCGCTCCCACGATCCTCAGGCCTTGGCAGCAGACGTGCTGGTTCCAGATTGGTCCCAGTTCCGTCTGGCCTACGTGTTTCCCCCTCTAGCTCTCTTGCCCAGAGTCCTGCGCAAGATCAAAATGGAGGGCCGACGGGTCGTACTCATCGCCCCAGGCCCAGGCGAGCTTGGTTCCCAGACCTGCTCCGTCTGTTCGTAGAGGTGCTGTGGCATCTCCCGGACCGGCCAGACGTTCTCTCAGAGGGTCCGTTTTCCACAAAAATTCTGCGGCTCTCAGATTGACGGCGTGGCTCTTGAGCCCTGAATCCTTACGGCTTCAGGCATTCCTTCCGAGGTCATCTTCACTATGACTCAGGCTCGGAAGTCTTCCTCGGCCAGGTTTTACCTCAGGACTTGGAGAATTTTCCTGTCCTGGTGTCGTTCTTCCGGCCATGCTCCTTGGCCGTTTTTTCCTTGCCGACCATCCTGTCCTTTCTACAGTCCGGCCTGCAGCTAGGTCTGTCCCTCATTCCCTCAAGGGACAGGTCTCGGCTCTGTCAGCGGCGTATCGCCCGACTGGCCCAGGTGCGCACCTTCATGCAGGGCGCATCTCACATCATTCCGCCTTACCGGCGGTCTCTGGATCCCTGAGACCTTTCTTTGGTCCTCATGGCCTTACAGAAACCCCCCTTTGAGCCTCTTAGGGAGGTTTCGTTGTTTAGTCTTTCACAGAAAGTGGTTTTTCTGGTGGCCATAATTTCTCTCAGGAGAGTCTCTTATTTGACTGTGCTCTCTTCGGAGTCACCCTTTTTGTTTTTTTTCACCAAGACAAGGTGGTTCTCCATCCAACTCCGGGCCTTCTCCCTAAGGTGGTGTCTCCGTTCCACCTTAACCAGGACATTTCATTGTCTTCCCTTTGTTCGGCCCCTGTGCATCGCTTTGAGAAAGCGTTGCATGCTTTAGATTTGGTGCGGACGCTCCGGATCTATGTGTCACGCACCGCTGTTTTTTTAGGCGGTGCACCTCTCTTTTTGTGCTGACCACAGGTCAGCGCAAGGGTCTCTCGGCTTCTAAACCGACCCTAGCTCATTGGATTAGGTCGGCCATATCCGATGCCTACCTATGTTCTCAGATGCCTCCCCCGCCAGGGATTAAGGCGCACTCGACCAGAGCTGTCGGTGCCTCTTGGGCTACGGCTCAGCAGGTCTGTCAGGCTGCCACTTGGTCTAGTCTGCACACCCTTTCGAAGCACTACCAAGTGCATGCTCATGCTTCGGCAGATGCGAGCTTGGGCAGACGCATCCTTCGGACGGCTGTCGCCCATTTGTGAAGTTAGGTTTCGCCTACTTCTCAGTTTCTGTTTATTTCCCACCCATGGACTGCTTTGAGACGTCCCATGGTTTGGGTCTCCCATAAGGAACGATAAAGAAAAAGAGAATTTTGTTTACTTACCGTAAATTCTTTTTCTTATAGTTCCGACATGGGAGACCCAGCACCCTCCCTGTTGCCTGTTGGCAGCTTTCTTGTTCCGTGTATTTTCACCGGCTGTTGTTGTAGACAGAAGTTCCGGTTATTCTGGGTTTTACTCTATCTCTACTTATGGGTGGATGTCCTCCTTCAGCTTTGGCACTAAACTGGTTGGATTTGTCATCCGGGGAGTGTATATGCTCGGAGGGAGGAGCTACACTTTTAGTGTAGTACTTTGTGTGTCCTCCGGAGGCAGAAGCTATACACCCATGGTTTGGGTCTCCCATGTCGGAACTATAAGAAAAAGAATTTACGGTAAGTAAACAAAATTCTCTTTTTTGCTACTCCAAGCATGTCTATCTCTCTGATGGATTTTTTCTTTTTTTTCAGCCTCAGGATGTTCTGCTTCACCTCAATTGAGAGTTCCTTAGACCGCATGTTGTCTGGTCACAGCAACAGCTTCCAAATGCAAAACCACACACCTGTAATCAACCCCAGACCTTTTAACTACTTCATTGATTACAGGTTAACGAGGGAGACGCCTTCAGAGTTAATTGCAGCCCTTAGAGTCCCTTGTCCAATTACTTTTGGTCCCTTGAAAAAGAGGGAGGCTATGCATTACAGAGCTATGATTCCTAAACCCTTTCTCCGATTTGGATGTGAAAAGTCTCATATTGCAGCTGGGAGTGTGCACTTTCAGCCCATATTATATATATAACTGTATTTCTGAACATGTTTTTGTAAACCGCTAAAATAACAAAACTTGTGTCACTGCCCAAATATTTCTGGCCCTGACTGTACACACACACACACACACAAAAACACACACACACACACACACACACATATATATATATATATATATATATATATATATATATATATATATATATATATATATATATATATATATAATAAAATTTTAAATTAAATTGCCCTTTTTTTTTTTTTCTTCAATGCACTTGGATTTTTTTTCCCGCTTTCCTGTTCACTATGTAATTGAAAAAATGGTGTCATTCAAAAGTACAACAAAAAAACAGTCCCGCAAAAAAACAAGCCCTCATATGGCAATATTGAGAAAAAAAAATATAAATGATATGGCTCTTAAAAGAAGGGGAGGATAAGTGGAAATTGGCCAACATCTAGCAGAAAATGGGTGTTTCTTGGAGGATCTGTGGATTTTTGCAATCCAGTTTGTCTGATATTCTGGCCATTTGAACTTTCACATTGCTTCCTAGGCTTATATCCAGCACGGCGATACATTATCGTTGCTTCTCTTTGTATCTGATCACAAATATTGAGAGAGTGTCCTATGGTTGAGTTCCGGATCAGTACTAGATTTGCAGATTTGACTTATTCCTCTCCAACTCACCAGGTGGATGAAAATAATATTGGAGAGGCCGGCTGGCTGTATGGCTGTTTCAATGGAAATGTCGGCTGGTTTCCTTCAAATTATGCAGAAAAAATGGCAGAGACTGAGAAGTCGGCATCTCCGAAGAAGGCCTTACTGCCGCCAACCATATCTGTGTCATCTACCTCACCGCCTGCCAAGTAAGCAGAATTGATTTGATTTTGTAATTTACTAAACTGTGTAGGTACTATAGGGTTTATAAGTGGGTTCTGAATCTGGCCTTACTAATAATTTGAGAATTTGTATTAAACATCACTTATACCCCCCAACCCACACATACCATTGCTCTCGCTCTACCAGCCATAGCAGTGCTTCCCCAAGTTTCCCCCCATAATCACAGCAGGGTCAGAGGCTGCAAAACAACCCTGAAATATCATTGAACCTCCACCTATTCTGTAGGTCCTGTGTTCTTTTCTCTGTAGGCCCCATTCTGTGTAAACAGTAGAATGATGTGCTTCATCAAAAAGCTCTATCTTGGTCTCCTCTGTCCACAAGACACTTCCCTATAAAGGATTTGGTCTTACCCTCATACATTTTGGTGAACTATAGTCTAGCATATTTGTGTCTGTGTCAGCAGTGGGGTCCTCCTGTGTCTCTTTCATAGCGTTTCATTTCATTGAAATGTGGACTGGTTATTTGCATTGACACTTGTACACCCTGAGCCCGCAGGACAACTTTAATTTCTTTTGACCTTGATTGGGCAGCTTATCCTCCATATGAACTATCCTGCGTTACAACCTTTCATCAATATTTCTGTGCCGTCCACGTCCAGGAAGATTAGCTACAATGCCATGGGTTGTAAACGTCTGGTTGTTCGTAACTAGGGATGCACCTGAGCATGGTAGTGCCCACTCATCACTAGTTACATGTACCAAGCACCTCAGCATAGTAGTGCCCACTCGTCACTAGTTACATGTACCGAGCACCAGAGCATAGTAGTGCCCACTCATCACTAGTTACATGTACCGAGCACCAGAGCATAGTAGTGCCCACTCATCACTAGTTACATGTACCGAGCACTAGAGCATAGTAGTGCCCACTCATCACTAGTTACATGTACCGAGCACCAGAGCATAGTAGTCCCCACTCATCACTAGTTACATGTACCGAGCACCAGAGCATAGTAGTGCCCACTCATCACTAGTTACGAGTACTGAGCATATTAGTGCACACTCATCACTAGTTACATGTACCGAGCAAAAGAGCATAGTAGTGCCCACTCATCACTAGTTACGAGTACTGAGCATATTAGTGCCCACTCATCACTAGTTACATGTACCGAGCACCTGAGCATAGTTGTGCCCACTCATCACTAGTTACATGTACCGAGCATCAGAGCATAGTAGTGCCCACTCGTCACTAGTTACATATACCGAGCACCAGAGCATAGTAGTGCCCACTCATCACTAGTTACGAGTACGGAGCACCTGAGCATGGTAGTGCCCACTCATCACTAGTTACGAGTACTGAGCACCTGAGCATAGTAGTGCCCACTCATCGCTAGTTACGAGTACTGAGCATGTTAGTGCCCACTCATCACTAGTTACATGTACCGAGCACCAGAGCATAGTAGTGCCCACTCATCACTAGTTACATGTACCGAGCACCAGAGCATAGTAGTGCCCACTCATCACTAGTTACGAGTACTGAGCATGGTAGTGCTCACTCATCACTAGTTACATGTACAGAGCACCTGAGCATAGTAGTGCCCACTCATCACTAGTTACATGTACCGAGCACCCGAGCATGGTAGTGCTCACTCATCACTAGTGACCACTCATCTCACTTAAAGCAATCCGTTTTTGTTTAGTGTCCACAGGTGGAGGACCTCACAGTCTTGCAGGTCTTAACGTGAATCCTTAAGGTTTGCACTTAAATGCAAAATTGCATGAAAGCGCCCATCTGTGTAGAGTGTTGTGGGGTATTTTCTACAATGGCTACATGTCTGCATTTGGAAGAAACAAGTTTACTTATTGTTTTAAAACTGTCCTGGCAGGGGAAGGGGTAACGCCGGATGCTTATACCTCTTTCCCTGTGATTATTTTGCTGCAGTTTTTACATATACTGGATGCAACGACCTGCCTCTCTTCTGCCGCCATAAATAAACAATTCTATTCTTACATTTCCAGGTCACTTTCACCAACTAAGCCCTCCGAAGTGGATACAGAATATCAAAATCTGCCTTTCTCCAGCCTTAATGTGAATTCTACTTGGCAGAAAACCTCTGCGTTTACCCGCACTATTTCCCCGGGCTCCATCTCTCCACTACATAATCAGGTTGGTGTCACAAATGCCTGACCATGCTGATATTTCCTGACTCCTCTATGAATATTACATGCACGGCTTAGCATGTTTATCTCATTGGAGAGATAGATTGAGAATGTGGTCTATCTGGCGCCAGGGAACAGTCGGGAGCCCCCCCCCCCACCACACACAAGACGAATAAAGGTTATAACGGCGATTTTAGCCAAATTACATCAGTCGCAAGTGGTCGCTGATTGTGGATTGCATTGTGTCTGCCTTCAGAAACTGATAGTAATCAGCTAATATCACTGTGGGTCAAACACTTCACCATAGAGTAATTGCACACCATGTAATTCATAGCTTGGCCTTTTGCACCAAAGTATGAGCAATTCTGCAATTGGCTGTCCAGTCCGGGATGAGGGTCTCAGGTAGGAGCCCCTGTTATGTCTGTATGCCCATTTAGATAATGAAGAAACTCCACTACAAGCATATAAGGTTGGTGCTCAGAAAAATAACAGATATAATGGAAAAATTATTTCTGGCACACGTATGAATAAACAAAATTTTGTGATTTATTGTGCAATATATATTTTCTGCAAAAAAAAAGTCAAGCGTCAGTTTGCTAACGTTTCGGCTCAGTACCGAGCTTTTCACAAGGCAAAGGGATCCTGAGGTAGACAATATGGTAATATTTTGCAGAGACTAGGCACAAGGATAAATGCCGGTGTCAGGGGATGGAGGGTGGCAGGGAGAGTCTGAGACCAGGGAGAGGCCGTGCTGGCGACAGAGGGGAATGATAGACCAGGGAGAGTCCGTGCTGGCGACTGAGAGAGGAATGATAAACCAGGGAGAGGCCGTGCTGGCTTCTGGGAGAGGAATGATAGACCAGGGAGAAGCCATGCTGGCAACTGAGAGATGAATGATAGACCAGGGAGAAGCCATGCTAGCGTCTAAGAGAGGAATGATAGACCAGGGAGAGGCCGTGCTTCCTTCTGGGAGATGATTGATAGACCAGGGAGAGGCCGTGCTGGCGACTGAGAGAGGAATGATAGACCAGGGAGAAGACGTGCTAGCGTCTGAGAGAGGAATGATAGACCAGGGAGAAGCCGTGCTGGCGACTGAGAGAGGAATGATAGACCAGGGAGAAGCCGTGCTGGCGACTGAGAGAGGAATGATAGACCTGGGAGAGGCCATGCTGGCGACTGAGAGAGGAATGATAGACCAGGGAGAAGACGTGCTAGCGTCTGAGAGAGGAATGATAGACCAGGGAGAAGCCGTGCTGGCGACTGAGAGAGGAATGATAGACCAGGGAGAAGCCGTGCTGGCGACTGAGAGAGGAATGATAGACCTGGGAGAGGCCATGCTGGCGACTGAGAGAGGAATGATAGACCTGGGAGAGGCCATGCTGGCGTTCGGAAGGAACAGCAAGATACATGGGGATTAGTGTGCGGTGTGTAGGCTGACCACGCTACTGGACAGCCTACACACCGGAAACCGATCCCTATATCCTTGTGCCTAGTCTCTGCAGAATATTACCATATTGTGTACCCCAGGATCACTTTGCCTTGAGAAAGGCTCACTACTGAGCCGAAACCTTGGCCATATGACGGTTGACTTTTTTAGCAGAAAATATATATTGCACAA